>NW_026099572.1:29326473-29403311 GCF_025091365.1 Daktulosphaira vitifoliae | reverse complement strand
ATACTAAATTTAAAAACTATAATTAGTATTTATTCATATATTATATTTTAAAATCAAAGAACTACTAATCAGGATATAATTAAAGAAATAAGAGTTCATGTTGCTTTTAAAATATTTCACCAATTTCTCTAAAGGAAACACTATCTACAGATTTGCATCGAAGCGTTTCTTATGATAGTGATTTTAATCACTGTCAGATATCATCTATACTTGTCCCATCTATGCCTCGTCCACACTGTGCCTCGACCCCACTGTGCTACCGTTTTTTATATGTACATACAAATAGAAGATTTGGACGATATTGCGATGTAATATTAGTGAAAGAAATACCTATTAAAAATTTTAAATTGTTGTTAAACAATAAGAAAATGCTCAATAATACAATAATAAATATATAATTTATTATAACAAAGTAAAAATAAATAATGAAATTTTAATTAATTGATGATTAATCATCAAAAATACAGTAAAGTGTATTCTTATTATAAAATTTGAGCTATATTGTGAAAATAAACATTATTTTGCACATTAAACGAGTCGTACAGCTATAAAAAAAGGTATATCAAATTTTTTTTAGTTTTACTCTCTCTTAACAAATTATTATATGATGGGAAAAATCAAAATTACAAAAAAAATTTTTTTGTCCTGCATTATTTTGAAACTAAATGAAACAAATATTCTATTATCTATCACACATCTTATGCAAATTTCTGCTTATTATTTTATATCGATTCACTACTTTCTTCTTTTGAATGGTTTAGGTGAGCATTTTGCCGTGCTTCGTACAAAAAATGGTAACGTAAATGTGCTTGATGCATATTGTCCACATCTAGGAGCTAACATGGCAATAGGAGGCACTGTTACTGGAAATAAACTTCAATGTCCATTTCATGGTTGGACATTTGATACTAATAGTGGAAAATGTATTCAAATAACAACTAATTGCCTTCATAATACAGAAAATAAAAGTATACATTTACAATTGCTTATCTTTTTTTTATTTTTTATCGACTTTTATTTTGAATATTTTGCTTATGCAATTGTTTAAAATTAAAATTTTATTATATATATCAATTGTGGTTCTAAGGGAATCTAAGCCTCGATTAGCATAGTTAACTATCAAAGTATTCTATTACTTAAAACTGTTTAAAATATTTTATTTAATAGTTTTTTCAAATGTATCGGTACGAAAGTGGAAATCATGCGAAGCTTATGGTTTTATATTTGTTTGGTATCACGCTGAAAACGAACAACCTGATTGGAACCCTCCAAGAATTGACTTAACCAAATTAATTTATCAAGGTCGAACAGAACATTATGCCAATGTTCATATACAAGATGTAGCAGAAAATGGTGCAGATCCCTCTCATTTCACAGAAGTACATAGCAAATTGATTGGAGGGTTTTACTCATTTCCTAAATCATTATTGAATTACATTGGAGTTCATCAATGGGCATCTACATGGATACCTGATGAATCAAAACGCTACATCTCACACGTTGAAATAAATTATAATTTTAAACTACTGAAAAAGTTTAACATATTTCAATTAAAGATTAATGCAAACCAGGTGAATTGAATTTAAAATAGTAATTAAATAATTTCAGTTGAACATTCTAGTTTTTAGTGTAATAAAATTGCTTTGTTAATTTTAAAGGAATTAATCCTCTTGAATTACGTTATCATCGATAAAATTAAATTAAATTAATCATTGGAGTAAAGAGTCGAATAAAGAAAAACTTAAGAGAATAGATTAAGTTTAGTAGTAAAAATAATGCAACATAGTGTTTTTTTTTAATACTAGTCTCTCAATTTCTCTTAAAATAATGTTTTTTGAACAGTTTTTTTTTGGTTTTTGATAGTGACATATGTATAACCATTTACTTTTTATAAAATAATTTTTAGGTCCATTCTTTATATTGCATTCTTTAAAATAGGGGTGTCAACTTTATTTTTTTAAATGACAGCATACATATTAAACTAGCTTATAAAATATAAAATTATCTAATTAAGAAAATGACTGGTCGATAACAACATTTGAACAAGTATTTTAGAAGTTGTGAACAATTTAAAGTATTGACTGGAGGTGACGAGTGGGTACTATTTTTATCATTAATCATTTCCCAATCGTACTTTTCCTCCCGCTAAGGTATAAAAATGGAAATATCTTTCGAATAACTGGTCCAAAAGTTGATATTGATTATAAAATTTAAATAAGATTTAAGTGTTGTTAAATAAAAATATTTTTTGGGAGTTTCTATAATGGTTCTCTCTATACCAAATACCCTCGACCGTACTGTTATTTTTACCTTAATCTATGTAGTCAACAATGAATATTATTAATGAAACTATAAATATTTATTATTTAGTAATTAATAAAATTTAACATATTTGTCATTTAATTTTATTTATTTATTAGATTGGTCCTGGTTTGGTTATTTTAAAAATTCAAAATATATTTGGAAACATCATATTAATTCAAACTGTTACGCCAGTTGAACCTTTAATCCAAAAAATAGTGCATCGCGTTTATAGCCCTTTGCATCAATCACTGTTTGGACGCGCAATTCTTTTCTATGAAAAAACTATGGTATGTATGGAAACAGTTATAAAAAATAATTTCTATTGGATAACATTAATAAACCTATAGTCAATTATTTGTTAAATGATCACTAATTATTTTAGCTGGAAAGAGATATACGTATATGGAATCATAAAAGTTTTGTGGAAAAACCTTTAATTACTAAACAAGAATCAATGATCAGAGTTTACCGTGAGTGGTACAAACAATATTACAGTTGTAATAGTCGACATTTTAGTTTTAAAAAAGAAACAATGACTTGGTAACTAATAAGATAAGTAAAATGTAAGGTGTTATAAACATTTACAAATTGTTAATGTTATTAAATTTTGGATTAAAAATATTATACTTAAATAACAGAAAAATTAATAATGTTTGATTAACTATGGCTTAACGAAGGCATCGTTTACTAATGTACTAATTATATTACTGTTTAATAATTACTTCAAAAAGCATTGCAATAAATAAAATATTGGTTGTGTAACGAATTTACAAATATGTATTAAAATATATTTTAAATAAACAAATTGTTTAAGGTTAATCAATGTATAAAAAAACTAAAAGTTTGACCAAAATTAAAAAAAAATTATTTTAATTGTGTATCACTTAATACACAAATGGTATTATAGCATGCTGTTTGAATAAATAAATAATTTTTTTTTTTAATGAACACATACATTCTTAATTTTGTCTAGTAGTAATAAATTATTTACCCAATTAAAATCGTAGTTCTAATATATAAGTTTTACTGGAGAATTAAGTTTTTTTCACGCAATGTTTATTTAAAATTGAGTACATTAAAGACTTTTTTACGCTTAAAATCAGTATACTAATTCCACTTATAATTAACAATATAAATCCTTAAAAAAATTAGATTAAAATAAAATAACTATTGTATTATTTCAACCTAATTTTTTTCATGTAACTACATGACAAATTATATTTAACGTACCATCCAAAATTGAGCTAAATATAACTTGTTGATGTTATCATTTATATAATACTATTTTTTTGGTTTCATTAATCATGAAAAATCATCAATTATCAATTTACTAAAAACGTAATTCTTTATACCTAAATAATTATAATTATTTGTACAGGTGGTCCACGTTGTTTTAACAAATATAATAACTTTTGATGTACTAAATATTACATTAGTTATTATGTCAATAATTTTTACAGTATTGGAATATGTTAATAAAAGCATTACTTTTTATTATTATTTTTTTATTTTCAAAACAGTCATTCCTTTAGTAACAAAAAAATTGAATGAGTTAATAAAAATTCTAAAATAAGAACTTATTAAATTATAAGCGTTTTTAGTACATAGAGTGGCTTCCATTACACAGAGGACTATTGTAAATTTTAGAGACTCTTAATGCCTTCATCATAGTCCAATGCTGACATAAAATCAGCAATGCAAATAAATTAAAATAAATGTTGTTGGAAAATAAAGGAAAAATCTTCAAAATGTGGGAATTTTTAATAAAAAAATGTCCTAAATGGAAAATTTGGAATATATTGTTACAATATTTAACACTGATGCCTACTATCACTTTACAAAGTAAAATATTCACGAAAAAATTCAATTTTTTAGAAATTTTAAAGTGCTCTATAAATTTAACCAAACAATATTAAAAAAAACTTGACTACGAAATTTTTTATTAAAATTCATTAAATAAAATAACTGCATTAAAATTTTTTAAATATTATACTAAAATTAAAAAAAAAAAAAATTAATTTTAGTAAAAATTTAGATAGAATAATTTTTTCTACTTCAAGAAAACAGATAAAGAAAATACATAGTTATACAAATCATCAATTTTCTTTTTGTATTTGTCGATTAATTAATATTTTTATATTTATAGTAAATAAATTGGGTGCAAGTTCATGAAACTATGGTGGTGTTGGTTCTATAATATTAACAAATTTTTAAGTAATTTTGAAAGAAAATTTTCAACTCATTGGTGTTATTTTAAATTTGTTTAAGATAAAAATGAATTTTATCAAATTTTATTGTGTATTAAATCATCAAATTAACTTAAATTATACATGTAAAAAACTTTTGTAAGTCCTTACAAACTTTTTTTATAGATTAATAGTTTTTTTAAGTTAAATGCAAGCAAAATGTGTTTTCAGTAGTTTATAATATAACTATTTTAATTTTCGTAAAAGTTGCTATATGAAATATTTTTAATTAAAAACTATGCAAAGATAGTTAATAGTTTATTATATAGGTGAAATTTCAAAACATACATTTTTTATAAACTTTAATGTTTAACAATAAAATTTATGTTTTATCGTTTTATTGACTTAGTCTCTTTTACTAGCCACTTGAGGGCTCTTTCATCTCCGGATTGTTGTAAAAGTGGTTTCAATACTTCTAAACATTTCTTATGATAGTCATTTAAATAACTTATCTATAAAATTTAAAATTTGTAACATAACAAATTTAGTAATAGAAAATAGTAATAAGAAAAATTTACCTCTTCATCTGTGAGTAAATCAATAACTAACATTTTTGTTTGAATTGGACACATAGTTACAGTTTCAAACTGCAAAAATGGTCTATGTGGCATTTTATAGTTAGTTGTTCCGTCTTTTATGAATACAATATCTTCAATGCGTATTCCAAACTCTTCTTCATAATATCCAGGTTCTAGTTAATCAAAAAATTAATAACTGCTATCAAACAGAATTTTTTATACAAAAATATTAATCATAGTGCAAGAGGGTTATATCTCCAAAAAAGTAATTTTTAAATGAGAAAACTTCAAAAGTTTGATATATCATATAAGTGATATTGAGTGTTACTTTGTTTTAAGCATTAATATTAAGCTAAAGCTAATTTATATAAAAAAATAATAAACCATGTTGAATTATATAAAAAGTCAAATATCGTGAATTTATGGCCTCATATTACTGTTAAAGTGTGATATACCTAACAACATAAAAATTATTCCTATTAATATTAGGTGAAATAAAAATTTTTGATAAATCAATCAATCTTTAAGATTCGTTAAAACTTATCCTCAAACTAATAATGGCATCAAATTTATTTTGTTTAATAGCAACAATCATATTTAAATCATGTTTACTAGTTGAAAAATTAATCTAATTAAGAAAATTCTAAGTATTCAACAACTTTTGAACAATAATTCTGTAGCGACCAAAACATACGCAACGAATATTCTCGAATGTTCTCGTTATCAAAAACCTTCGAGAAACTTCGATAACGCCATAAGATAACCTACGCGGGTATAGAATATTCTAGAATTAGCGAGAGCCTTATCGGAGCTATATATATATCGGAAGAATCAGTCAGTTCAGTTAGTTCAGTTCAGACTGTCTAGTCCGCGATACGCTACACGACCGCTACACCCCGCCGCTGTTGTCATCGTGTATTATGTTTACTTCGATTATTTTATTTTTCCTTACTGTATATACATATATTTTCTTTTAGTGTTTATACGTCTATTTTAGTGTTATAATTTTGTTTAATAAAAGTCTACCGCCATTTAAATAATTGTGTGTTGTAAGATATAACCCACAATTCTGAAAAATATAAATAATTTTATGACTGGGAAAAAGGGGATATACTAATATTTTACAATTAAATGTATTTGTAATTATTTAAATAAATAAAATTTACAACCTTATAATGTATAAGAGATAAAAGAGATTTTTCTTTGTACCTGAAAAATCTTAAAGTTGATTAACCAAAAATTATATGTAACTAAAAATTCCAAAAATGTGAGCATTTATTTTTATTGAAGTAAATCTACCTAAAGAAATATATATTCTGAAAACATCAAACATAAAATTTATTACCGTTAGACAAAAACATGCCAGGTTGCAAGCCAGGATCATTAGGTATTTCTCTCCAAGATATTCCCATAGGCCCTTCATGAACATTTAAATAAGCACCAATACCATGCCCAGTACCATGCATGTAATCTAATCCAACATCCCATAAGAATCTGCGAGCATACGAATCTAAACAATTGCCCTAAAAATTATTTTTCAATTATAACATACAAACATTTAAAAATATTAAGAACAATTTTTTATAATATTTAATTTGTACAAGTTATAGAATACCAGCATCAGAGCAAGGCTTAGATCCACCTTAACTTTCTTCGGCCTATATGTACAAATTTTGTGGGAGAGGATACTATTAGCCTTCCCAAAAATGTTGGCCTAAGTTTAGTTTACCTTCTAGTAAGAGTTCTGGTGCTGCCACTATTATAATATTTTTAGGAATTAATAATTTATTTTAATAAAAGTTATCAATATATTAGCTTTGATACGAAGCTGAGAAGGTATTGGTTTTACTAAGATGTGTTTTTTTTTTTTTTTTTGTGTCTGTTACCACTTTTTCTCAGCACTCACCGAACGGATTTCTTTCAACGATACGTCAAAAGATCACAAATCGTATCTAGTCGAAGACATTACCCTTAAAAATTGAAAAAATTTCCCTCGTTCCACGTAAATGGGGGAAACCTCCAAAAAAATTATAAATTTAAAAATCACTAATTTTCGAAATTTTTTCAATTTTTTTTACTAAAAACTGCCGCAACTTTTTCAAAAATGAACATATCAATATAATTTTTTTTTTATAGATGCTTGATGTCTTTACTTATCATTTGGTATATTTTTTTTGTAAATTTGACCTTTTTTCTGCCCACAGGGGGGAATTTAAAATGACAACTTTTTCACAAAAAATTAACTTTTTCAACTTAACTTTTGAAAATGTTCCGGAAGGTCTGACACTTTTATATATATCTTAAATTAAAGCTAATGTAATGTACTTTTAGATGAAAAAAAAAAATTTGACCTCTGGACTTGTCTTCATGGTGAAAACGACTACCGAATGCTATTATTGTGTGAAAATTNGCTACCGAATGCTATTATCGTGTGAAAATTTTCGATTTTATTATTTATATTATATTTAACTTTATAATGCTATAACTTATTGAAAAGTTTATGGATCCACACAATTTTTTTATGAGAAATAATATTTTTTAATAAACCTTTTTTCATTCGACATACTTTATCTTAATCGAGATATTAATAAGGAACCAGTAGATCAAGTAGCTTTTGGAATAAAACACCAATTTTTTTAAAATTAAACACTATCTAAAGATTTGCATCGAAGCGTTTATTTTTGATAGTGATTTTAATTACTGTCAGATATCATTATACTTGATCCAACTATGCACGTCACCACTGTGCCGCGACCCCCCTGTGCTGGGTTTTTTTTTTAATTTTATATAATTAAATTTTATGAAAAATAACACATAACTTATAAATTAGTATAAACTAATTACAAACAAAAAATTTGTATATGAAATTAAACTCACTAAAATCTTATGAGGAAATTTAGACATGGCTAGGTTAGCTTGACCTTTGAAAACTCTAGTAAAGCATTCCCTTTGATACTCACTTGGTTTACCAAAATGGAATGTCCTCGTTACATCAGTTGTGCCATCTCTAAAAAATCAAAAACTTATTAAAATTTAGATCTATTAATATATAATGGTTGGAACATACCTAACTGACAACATTTTATAGCTTTTAACCAATAATAATTTTGCTGAAATTCTTTTTTTTTTTAAACAATTTTTGCATTTTTAAATTATTTTAAAAAAATATTTATATTATTTGTTTTTAATAAGAAAAAATTAAAATTAAATATATATTTTTTAATTTTTTCAAAATTTAAAAATAGGCATTTTTTTATACAAGTATGAGATGACCCAGCTGCACTACATGCTCATTCTATGTATATTAAATAAAATGATTACAACTTAATAAGTACTTGTTCTAATATTTTATCAAAAAAACAAAATTTAAAAATAATTACAATTTTTTTTTTATATAGACGAATAATAAAAAAATGTTCTTATAATGTAGTTTAAGAATGCAAAAATTGTTTAAAAATATTATATCAAATATAAACAATTTTTGTTGAACAAAGATATAATAAATAAATAAATATATACAAATACAAACAAATAAAATGCGCACTTACAAAAACTGACCGCCAGAATCACACAAATACATTTCATCAATGCTCAATTTTCTATCTGTTTCTGGAGTAGGAGCATAATGTATGATTCCACTATTAGGACCAGAAGAAGATATAGTTTCAAAACTCAATCCCACAAAATTTTCTTGTTGACTATTTAAAAACAGAAAGAGTAGAGTTTTAAGTAATGAAAGACAAACAGAATAGCAATAAATATTTCCATAGGTAGACTAAAAAAAATATTTGAATTTACAACAATACCTGATTGCATTATGGCTACATTTATAATAGTAATGAATTTGACGTATAAGTTAAAATAGACTAAATTATTGAAAATTTATTTTTATAAACAAAATTTTTTGAATTGGTTCATAATAATTTATATAAAACATTTTTTCTAATTTGTTTTGAAAATTCATTTGTTATTTTAAGACAAGATGTGAGCATTATGTTTACTCAGTAAAAAAGCCACTTGCAGGCCTGAATAAATAAATATATTCATGGACTCAACACAAGATAAAAAAAAATTTGTATGTCTTGTACTACTCATAGGCTTTTTGTGACCGGGTTAGTATGTTAGACAAAATGAAAAGATATTGGATTTGAATATTAATTGCAATTTATTGTATTTAAATATATATTTACACCTATAAATGTTTTTACGACTTTAACAAGTTAATACTTAATAATACAAAAGTGAATTAACATAAAAGATTCAGTGGAGATTCATCCAGGTTCAACCCTATCAACTATATGACTCTTGAACGAGTAGATGATGATTACCGGTGCGTTGCTTCAGACGGTGGCCATAGGCCCTATACAAAAAAGCCTAAGTAAGCATTGAATGTTCTAGAAGGACTAGATGCTTGATTGGTTAATAATTTATATACATGAAAAAGGGACTTCCATTCTCACAATTAGTATATTATATTATATTACACAATTACAATTAGGCAGCAAAAAGTCAGTTCACATCAGATTGATTAAATGAATTTTTTTTGTAAATTTTTAACAATTATATTATAATTTAAAAAACTGTTACTGTTAGTATTTATCATTATAACAATATGATTATATCTGCTATTACTAATAGTTGAAGACTGTTTAGATTACTTTAATGTAGTTAATATAAATACCTTCTAAATGATAGTAATTTTTCAGCAGCTGATAATTCAGTTAAATTTCCTTGTGATATGTTTTCTTCTAGCCAAGCAAAATATGAACATAAAGCAGCACCATCTTTTATATGAGCATTTATTAAACCTTAAATAATCTTGAGTAAGTTACATACACAATTTTAAATTTGAAGCTAATGATTCAAAAAGTAATAAAATAAATTACCTTTTATTTCTACAGCATTTTTTATGGCTTTCATTAGTGGAATTGGAGTAGGCTTAGATACACGGTTACACTTTGGAACAATTGTAACTAGATTATAACTGGACTTATCTGATACCCAAACTTTACCAGTTTTACTACTATCAGATGCCAACTGAAATTTAAAAAACTTCTAATTATATAGGTAGTATTATTTATTTTTGGTGATATTATTTAAAAAATAAAATTATTATTTCAGTTCTTGAAATTGAATTTTAAATAGTATAGAGCATCTGTATGGCCTTAAAACTATTTAGATATTGATTAATTTTAGAAATACAACAACAAATTAGTAGAACATTATTTTAATTAAGTTTAATAAAATAATTAAATTTAAATACTGTCTATGTAGGTTTTATTTTGCATTATTGTTATAAAATTAGTCACTTTGAAAAGTAATTAATTTTATTTCTTTATTAAAAACTCATTAAAATAAAGAATACTTACTATGTCATTAAAAAAAGTACGTATTGTTTCATATGAGTGAATATTTACTAACAAATTTTCATTAATAAAATGTTCTGGTACTGATTTATCAAGTTTTTTTTCATCAATAAACAAATGGACATCTGTATGTGTGACTACTACATATGAATAGAATACTGGATTGTAAGTAATATCTGATCCCCTTAAATTAAGTAACCCTATAATTATATGAATAAAATAATTATTATTAAATACTAAAAGTTGATAGAAAAAAGTACTAAATAGAAATTTGGAAAGGAGTAAATTTTGTATCCATCTTAATATTTGCATAAAAATGGTAATTTAAGTAATAATTGTGAAAATATAAGTATTAATATTTCTGATATTTAAATGTAACTTCGATTATTAGAGCAAGTACCCTGAGAATGCTATAACTATGTAAGATATAAAATTTTACAATTAGAATGCTTAGTTAAAAATATATGGGTAATATATAAGTTTAATTTACTGGGCACCCTTTTTTTTTAAATAATTAGTATTTTAGTATAGATTAAGACTATTTCAAAATTTTTGAACTGAAAAAGCAAATAGTTTAAAAGTTACAGCATTACAAAGTTTTAACCAAATGCTGTACAAAATCGTGTATTTTATTATCTCATGTTAATAGATTACCAACAAGTTTTTGTTTTTCTGAACTCATAATCGTTGTTAGTAAAACATATAAATTTAGGAAATCATATATTTATAGGTACAACTAATTAAAAATGAATTGTACTACATCGTTTATGATATTGTGTACCATGACTTTAACATTGAAGCATTCAAACCAAACCCAACTAAACTATTAGGCACACTCAATGCACTAGTATCATTAACGTTAAGTTAAATTTTTAAGTTAAGTTAAATAATAGTTCTAACTATTATAACAATTATTGTTGATCATAATTTCTATTAAAATTAATAACAGTGTTTTGTCATATTATGTGTCAGTTCGAACTTTTTGGTTCACTGTACCTTTCAGTTCAATGACTTTAAATGAGTTGGAATTAGACTAGAGTTCCATTACTCTGGTGATTTGGAGACATGAGTCCCCTTAGCACAAGAGTTCTGTAAGGGTTCAAAACAGTCACCAGACGTAGGTTGATCCTCCTTTATTTGTTTTACTTTTTTTGCAGTTGTTTTTCAATTTTTTATTTTATTTATTTTTATTAAATACAGTAGAACCTCATTAATCCAGACTAATAAGGGCTCTAGGTTGTCCGATTTAATGAAAGTCCGGATTAAACAAAATAACCAAAAAACATGTCCGTATTATAGATTTAAGAATATTATATTATACTAAATACTATGTATGATATAATATATATATATATATATATATATATTGCAACATGATATTAGATCCAGCAAAAACATTACACATTTAATGTGGATAGAATTATGTATATATATAATAATGACCAAAATATAAATTACTAATACATAGTTTATGATAACTTTAATGACGGTAGATAAGAATATATGTACTTATGGGAAATTCAAGGAACTTGCCTTTATGTTTATTTTAGTCTACGGCATAAACTGTGTATTTTTCGTAATATTAGATAGCTGTCCAGATTAAGCGAAGTCCGGATTAATGAGGTTCTACTGTAATAATAAAAAAGAGGTACTATTTCTACATCATGCTCGGTTTTGTATTTAATTTTATGAAAAATGTGTAATTTACAATAATTTTTTATTATTTTAGAAGTATTTTTGGTTTGACAATTTGGCAGATTTAATAAAAAAGGGTGCCCCGTGAAATAGATTTTTTTAAATATATGAATATAATATACAGACAAGTTTTTGCAGCTTGAGATCGCTGTAGCAATTACTTAGGTTGCTATACTAATTAACAAATGATCAGCACAATATTTATTGAACATTTTGTACTTGAAGAAAATTATAAATAGAATGATATTTGGTGTCTTTCAAAATTCTGAAAGTATTTTATAAAATCTTACAAGCAATTTCATCAAGTGCAGTAATTAACAGAATAGTAGCATTTTTTTCAGTCATTTTTTGTCGAACTTCTTCTACTTTTTCACCACATTTTTTTCCTATAAAAAACATTTACTTCATAAAGGTGTATTAAATTAATCATTGCCAACAGTTAAATTATTACCAGTATATTGAATATTTAAAGGTTTTACTGGATTTGATGGAACTTCTGGGCGAGTCGACCACATAAGGTCTATAAGATTGGTTTCAAGAGGAACTAAATTAATTCCCTTGTACTTAATTTCTTTATTAATTCTCCTCCATTCACTGTAAGTAATTAAATTAGCATCAACACCTATTCTGGAACCAGATTTCATGTTTTTTGATAACCATTCAGATAGAGTAGGGGTATCAGGTAATCCTAAAATTAAATGAAAATCATTTACATATTTCAGTTTTTATTTTAAACTAGAATAGCTCATTAAAAAATATTGAAATTAAATTAAAATTACAAATTTATTAGACATAAAGATAAAATAAATATTTTTTCTAAATATTATTTAAAAGTACCCAATAAAATATATACTTTAAATTTTGTAATTTAAGTTACCAAGTATACTTGGTATAGTATACTTTAAAAATAAAATCTATCTAGTCCTTTACCAAAGTTTATCTTGCTATTTTTATAATAAATTCTAGGAAAAAAGAGCTAATTATGGCTAAATAATAATTTAAAAGTAATTAAATATAGATATGTTTCTCAGTTTTTATGGGAAAAATACCAAAAATTAGATGTGTAATAATAATTATAGTACAGTAATTTTATAGCTAAGTTCTATTACCTAAGATGTTAAAACTTTATTAATAAAAATAAAAAAGTTCAAATTACTAACCCATTTTCATTAATGTCCAGTTTTCATCTAGCTGTTGACTAGCTTGTACAAAATATCGTCCATCAGTCCAAAGTAATGCTTCATTTTGTGTAATGAGAGCTACGCCTGCAGAACCTGTAAAACCAGTAATGTATGCTCGACGGCCATCACATGGAGCAATATATTCATTCTGAAAAAAATTGAAATATTTTCATAAAATTATAATTTTTGAAGTTACAAAAGTACGAAAATATGATAAGGTGACTTGCATGTATGCTAGTAATCCTGCTATCAAAATATTTATTTTATCACAATTATTCTACAAAAATATTAATATATGTAAAAAGTTCTGTTAACAAAGAACGTTAATACATATGACAAGAGTATTATTTATTTTTTTTAAATTAATAAAATAACCAAAGAAAAAAAAATGTTGGAAGAAAAAATCATGGTTGAAAAATCTACAAAATTAGTTTGGTATAACATCAAATAAATTATTTTATACAATATTAAAAAGAAAAAAAAAGTATTAATTAAAATTTCCAACATCTGAAATGAATAGAAATAAGAAAAACTTTTATTATCAAAGTTTTAAACATAAAAATGTGTTCCTAAAGAAAATTTTATACTAGTAATAAATGATAGTTTTTAAAAATTAATGTCACTTCTTGTAATTATCACAATTTATAATAAAATTAATTTGAAATAAAAACAGGAAAATCATAAAGGCAAATATTAAATCTTTGAGTCACCCTAATAATTATAGTTTTGATTAGTGAAAACAATTTTAAAATTTTTCTACTTTTCTAGTAATTATTTTACAAAATCATTTTTTGAAATTTTCTTTTTAATAAAAGCTTAAGATTTATTAATATGTAATTTTGTATACTTGATGTGCATCTTCTGACAAAACAATATATCCCTGCATTGTATCCCCTAAATACTTCATTTTAAGTAATTCACGAAATTTTATTAACAAGTGTCCTGTACGATTAGCCATGGTACTGTAATTTAAAATAATAACAAAATATAAGTAAAATATATTTATAAAAAACAAAATATTCATTTTTAAGTAGAATACAATATTTAGGTATAGGTAATAAGTTACAATAGGTAACTTAGTTACAAAATAACTAAGTTATTAAATGTACTAATAGGTTTTAAAATTTTAAGTCATAATGTTTAGTACATATTACTTAACTAATTTCTAAAAATGTTAGTTATTTACATAGATAAATATTATTTAGATAACATATTTATAAATATTAGATTAGTAATTTTCTTTTCTTTAAATAATAATTTGTATATTACCATAAATTAAACTCTTATCCTAATATAAAATTAAGGCAAGAATTTGTAAAATTAAAAATGGTATTTTATTTTATTTCATTAAATTAATGTGTAAAATTAAAGTATAGTTCTAATAATGAAAATCAAACCTTTTTTATTATAAACAGTTCGTTAAATAAGTTGTATCTTTATTTTCCAAAATAAATAAAAGTTGTCTTTTCAAACAATAAATAAAGTGTTTGAACATTAATATTAGTCCAAGAAAAACAGTTTAATCGAACACATAAGTTAACAATAATTATGTCTTATCTTTACAATTCCCTTTATCTCAATTTATAATTTACCCCACTTCACTTTCGTACTAAAAAAGACAATAATTTAGCACTTAGTAAAGTATCATAGAGTAGATTACAGCTGACCTCATTGTTTGACATAATAATTTTCGCTTAGTGTACTCTACGACAATGGCATTGTTGTTATATTTTTAAATAGTTATCCTCAGAAACAAATATATTTGTAGTATTAATGTAAATTATTAAGACTATACATAGATTCGATGTAGAGATCCTTCATATCATCAAAGCTTAATGTTCTGAAATAATAATGATTCATCTTATTATCGACAGTATTATATTTTGGAGGGGTTATCATATCATAATACGTTTTAATTACAAGTTATAGATCATTAAATGTCTGGATTCGAACTAAACAAATGCTGAGGAAATATATATATATATATATATATATATCCCACTGTGATTTACTAAATTGGCTATATAAACTAATATTAAATTGATAAATTACGATAAGACATCTATATAAATATGGATTTAGCAGCCCTAAATCAATTAAAAGTGCATGATGTTTTAATTTTTTAAGTTTTTTTAATTTTATTATATACTTGAATTTAGGGGGAACATTTTTGACTAAAAATTCGATTTAATTTAATTATGGCTTTTAATTATATATATTATTTAATAAATTATTTTTCTATGTTTGAGAAATGTGCTACTTAGGCATTTAAATTTTAAATGCTCTAAACCAACAATAATTGTTCAATTTAAGGTTACATAAAGTAGTTGTTATAGATAGGGATGAGGAAAAACCATTGAATTTAATCAATTTAAAGATTATAAAAAACGGTTGTTTGAAAAATCATCCAAAACCACTAAAAAATTATATTGTTTCCAGAAGTTTTAAAAAAATTATTTAGTAAGTAGTTTAATATTTGAGTAGATCGTAACAATTAGTGTGAGACGAAAGTGATAAATGATCTATGGTGTGACGCGCATGCTCAGTGTTAGTTGAATACCAAGCAATGAGTGTACCATTCATGGTCATATTATCTTGGTTGACCACTTACCACTATAATGACAACACTACAGGTTATAAGATAAAGAAATTTCATTTTAATTGTGTTCCGTTTGAACTGTATTAAATACAATGAATGTCTCGTCTCATTTTAAATACTATATAATTTAAAGAACGTGCAGTGTCATAATATTCTAAGGCCGACCGTGCTGAATCTGGAATCCAGGTAAATATATTACTTTTGTAAAATTCTATTGTCTCAATGAGGTTAGGCGTTTATGGTACAATAACAATCGATTTGATTACAAAATATAAGCAGCAAGCACTATGTTTATATGCGCGTGACTACATGTGTACATCAGTGTATGTATTTTTTTAATAAAAGTGGGATCAAGTCCACTAAGATCGTTGTCGGCCTTCGAAATACTTGCTAAATTATATTTCCGTCGTTAATTATCACACTTTAGTATACGATGTGTTTATGTAATGTATATAAATTTAATAATTTATCATTAGTAAAAAAGTGATTTTTTATTAGTGATACACGAATATCAAAATGGCTGAGAACAAAAACAGCAATAGCCAACAGCAACCTATTGTCAAAATAGGACATTACATTCTTGGACAAACACTTGGTGTTGGTACATTTGGCAAAGTAAAAATTGGTGAACATCAATTAACTAAACACAAGGTAGCAGTAAAAATTCTTAACAGACAAAAAATTAAAAGTCTTGATGTGGTAGGGAAAATACGTAGAGAAATTCAAAATCTGAAACTTTTTCGTCATCCTCATATTATTAAATTATATCAAGTTATTAGTACCCCAACTGATATATTTATGATTATGGAATATGTGTCTGGTGGTGAACTATTTGACTATATTGTCAAGCATGGAAAACTTAAAGAGTTTGAAGCACGACGCTTTTTTCAACAAATAATATCAGGTGTTGATTATTGTCACAGACATATGATTGTACATAGAGATCTAAAACCAGAAAACCTATTATTAGATCATAATTTACATGTAAAAATTGCTGATTTTGGTTTGTCTAATATGATGATGGATGGAGAATTTTTAAGGACAAGTTGTGGATCTCCTAATTATGCTGCTCCAGAAGTAATTTCTGGTAAATTATATGCTGGACCTGAAGTAGATATATGGTCATGTGGAGTTATATTATATGCATTATTGTGTGGTTCATTACCTTTTGATGATGAACATGTCCCTACACTATTTAGAAAAATCAAATCTGGTATATTTCCAATTCCAGATTATTTAAATAAATCTGTCGTAAGCTTATTATGTCATATGTTACAAGTAGATCCAATGAAAAGAGCTTCCATAGAAGATATTAAAAAACATGAGTGGTTTCAGCATGAACTACCAGCATATTTATTCCCTTCTCCAGTTGATAGAGATTCTTCAGTTATAGATACTGATGCTGTAAACGAAGTTTGTGAAAAATTTAGTGTTAAAGAAACAGAAGTTCATAATGCTCTGCTGAGTGGTGATCCTCATGATCAATTAGGAATTGCATATCACTTAATTATTGATAATAAACGCATTGCTGATGAGGCAGCTAAAGCAGAGTTAAAAGATTTTTATATTGCTAGTAGTCCTCCACCAACAATTGGAAGTCCTGATGTATCATCTTCATCATCAAAGCCTCATCCTGAACGTTTAATGTCACATAGAGAACGTGCTCAATCTATAGATCAAAATACTAGAGGATCACCAATGAAAAGAGCAAAATGGCATTTAGGAATTAGATCTCAAAGCAGACCTATTGATATAATGAATGAAGTCTATAGAGCAATGAAAGCATTAAATTTTCAATGGAAAGTAATCAATCCTTATCATATTCAAGTAAGGCACATGAACCCTAAAACTGACAATTATACAATGATCTCACTTCAATTATATCAAGTGGATTACAAAAGCTATTTATTAGATTTTAAGAGCTTAACTAATGATCAACTAGAGAATGGTAACTTGTCAAATGTAACAGAAATTGATAATCTATCATTACGTCCTGAAATGGTTCAACCTCCTAAAAAATATATAGGCCATCATACTATGGAATTTTTTGAAATGTGTGCAGCTTTAATTACTCAGCTTGCTCATTAGACTAGATTTAAATTTTTTTATCCTTAATAATCTATTATAAATACATAATTACTATAGAAATTTTCGGATGTAATTTTATACTTAGAAAATGATATAAATTCAACCATTTTTTGCATAATAAGTATTTAAAATAATAGAATGAGATTTTAATTTTTAAACTGTTTATTGAAATAATTGAAAAATGTATATTTGTGTTTATTTATTACTGTTAAAAGTGTTCAGTATAAATAATAAATTGTGTAGTTAGTCTTAATGGATATCTTTATTCTATTATCTTACTATTTTTAATTAAAAATAATATACCTTGACTTGAAATAAGAAACTAAATTTAAAATTTTGTATTTATATAAATTTATAAATACAATGCAAATTAAGTTCTATTTTTAATTTGTATGATAACTAAAAAAAAAAATCACTGAAAATAAAATTCTGTATTAAATGTATATATTTGTATATTATAGTTGTAAATTGTAGGTAAATTTAAAATATTTATATTTTTCAAATTAAAAAATATATCTTGATAAACTTAAATCACATTTGTCTTGCTTTATATTAGTGTTTTAGACGTGTCATAATTTTAATAATTGTTACTTATATGATTTTTTTCCAATAGTTAAATCTGGAAAATTTTATAACTGACAAATATTTATATGAATATATATATAAAAATTACATATTTTTATACAAATTAGATTTATATGATCCACTAAATTGAATTTTATAATTTTCCTGGTGCCCTTCTAAGTTATTTTACATACAATGTGATGTTGTATCATAATCTTTTCTAATATGAATATAAAGTTGTTCATAAATAATCCTGATCAACAATTGATAATATTGTTAATATAAAAGAAAAATTCATGTTTATAGCTATTGTTGCTGTTTATAAAATATATCATTTTAAGTGTCATTTGATTCAATAACTCTAGTTGTCTTATTGAAAATTTTTACCTTTTTTCATAACTCAGTTCATGGTAGACAACATATTTCTTTTAAAATTAAACCAAAAAAATTAATTTAGAAACTAATTTTTTATACTAAGGTTATTGGTAACAAAAGTATATCTTGGTTTATAAATCATACATTTTATCATTATTAAATCATATCACATTTTAAAATTAATTTTTTTTAATTTGATAACTTTTAAAGAACAGAAAATATACTATTTAAACTCAAATGCGTGCATTTCCAAAAAATTAAGTTGATTTTGCCATAGGATATTTTAAAAACATTACACTCTGTCTATGTTATAAAAGCATTAACAAAAATGTTAAGACATTTTATTATACAACCTTATATAGATGGTAATATCTTTATTAACATCAGGATATTTACTTTTAAATTTGAAATACTTTTTATCAAAAATATTTTAAATTTGTGTTAAAATAGTGATATATTATCATACACATTTATTTAGTACCTGAAGGGGCACTGTTACATGACCACCCATTTTGTTTTTAGTACAAAGTTTTCTTAAATTGTATATTTTGAATCTATAAACAGATAACTGTTAGTTAAAATTAAAGTTTAAAATATCTGTAGGCAATTATGAATTTAAAAAAATTATACCGACCCCTCTAAAACCAGCATTAAATGAGTATACTAATAGTAATTTTAATAAGATAATAGTTTTGTATAATTTTTTTTAGAATGCCAACAGTAGATGTTCCGGAAATCCGTGTTAAGACAGCTTTTAATGGGTAAGTATTTAATTAATTTATAGTAGTTGTTAGTATACAATTTAAAAACGAATAAAAATTATTCCAGAGAAGTTATGATTACATACATTGATCCGCATATAACTGTTGACCAGCTTCGTCATGAAATGCGTGTTATTTGTAGATTTTCTCCAGATCAAGACTTTACTATGAAATGGGTAGATGAAGAAGGTAGTGAAATTTTGAATAAATAAACTTGTATATGCTTATTAAATAAATGTAAATTTTATTACAAATTTAGAAGGCCAAACAAGAATTTGCCTCATCCTTTCATAATTTATTTTTACAACCAAATAGGTTAGGTGGAAAGTACCTTCTATCTATAATTGTATAGGTATATACAAAGAGAAGTGATTTCACTTTTGCTATCAACTATTGAAATAATGTGTTTTTACTACTGTTAAAATTTCTAACTGATCACTCATCCGAAATCCAACAATTAGACAGATGCGTCTAATAACAAACTGATCTGCAACTAGTGTGTCTAGTGGTCTACATTACACCCCTTATTTATTAATTAAATTAAACGTTATTTAATATTTTTTTTTAAATTAAAAAAAAACTTATTTAGATTGATATCATAATAAAACTAAAATAGCAACAAAGTCTTACACTACTTATAATAGATTACAAGCAATAGTAAAGATTCCTTACCTAAAGGTCAAAACCTCTTATCATCATTTAATAAAAAAAAACCCAGCTCAGGGGGATCGCGGCACATTGGTGACGTGGCATAGTTGGATCAAGTATAATAATATCTGACAGTGATTAAAATCACTATCATAAAAGACGCTTTGATGCAAATCTGTAGATAGTGTTTAATTTTAAAAAATTGGCGGATTATTCCAAAAGCTACATGGTCTCCTATTTCCTTATTTATATTCTGATTATAAGTTTTATGATTTATAAGTGTAATATATGAATAAATATATATATATATATATATATAAAGTATAAAGGGAAATAGTGTTATTTAAAAAAAAAGTATGTCAAATGAAAGAGGGATATAAATATTATTTTTCATAAAAAAATATTATTGATTCATACACTTTTCAATAAGTTATAGCATAATAAAGTAAAAATAAAAATAATTATTTTTTATTAAAAAACAAAATAAAGTCCAAAATTTTGTCATAGTAAAATATTTTATATAAGCTTTAATTTAATATATATATATAAAAGCGTCAGTATTCCCGGAACACTTTCAAAAATTAGGTTCAAAAAGTTCTACTTTCTATATGCATTTTTAAGCTTTGAACCCCCTTTGTATTAAGAGAAATAGTTCGATTTAAAAAAAAAAGTGTATCGAATAAAAGAGGTATATAAATATTATTTCTCATAACAAAATTGTAGTGATCCATACATTTTTAAAAAAGTTATAGCATTTTAAAGTTAAAAGTGTAAATATAAAATCGAGAATTTTAAGACAAAAATAGCATGTGGTAACCATTTTCACCGTGAAGACAAAATAAAGTACGAAATTTTATTTTTTTCATAATAAAGTATATTACATAAGCTTTAATTTAAGGTATATATAAAAGTGTCAGTATTTCAAAAGTTAAGTTGAAAAAGTTGTCATTTTAAATCCTCCTCTGTGGGCAGGTAAAGGATCAGATTTATAAGAAAAACATATCAAATGATAGGTAAAGATTCAAGCATCTATAAAAAAAAAAAATAATATTGATTTATTTATTTTTAAGAAAGTTATGGCAGTTTTAAGTAATAAAATTAAAAAAATGTCAAAAATCAGTGATTTTTAAATTTGTATTTTTTTGGAGATTTCCCCCATTTATGGGAAACAAGGGAAATTTTTTCAATTTTTGAGGGTAATGTCTTCGACCTTCGACTAGATACGATTTGTGATGCTATCGTGGAAAGAAATCGGTTTGGTGAGAGCTGAGAAAAAGTGGTAACAGACACAAAAAAAATAAATAAATAAAAAAGAACACATCATAGTAAAGTGAATACCTTCTCAACTTCGCATCGAAGCTAAAATGCAAATATAAGTATTATGAATAATGAAAAAATTTAATATCCGTTGTATCAAAATCAAAAAGTACTTCAAACCTTTGACTAAAAATGATCAAAAATAATTTATTAGCCTCGATCCGATGCTGAGAAGATATTAATCATTCATTTCTAATGTTTTTAAAGTATTTATTGTCGAATTAGAATTGATATAATAATGGGTTTCAACTACACAATTAAATAATTTTACTTTGTAATTTATTAATTTTTTAACTTTATTTGTGTGTGTTTATTTACTACCAGTCTATAATATTCCAACTTTTTTGGTAACATTTTACTATATAAATTAAAAATCTAAAAAAAAATTATTTTTAGTTTTATCTGAATTTAACAAACAATTTTTACAATTCATAATCAAATTTTATTATATGTTCAATTAAGTAGATTTTTTTAACAACATTTTATTGGTTTTTTTTAATTAAAGTAAATCATTAAAATTAATTAAGTTCTTGATGTTTCAATTGAAGAATATTTTTAAACACCAAAAGTTACTTTGAAATGATTACAATGATTTCTATTTAAATGACTTATTACGTTAAAAATGCATAATATTAATGACCTTAATAATAATCTTTACCATACTATTTTTTAATTATCATAAAATTTTCCATTTAATAATATAAATATCAAATTTGAAGTCAAGCTAAAAGATATAGTACCAAATTCATTATTTTTTTTTATTATAAACTTTTAAAAATCAACTTTAAAAGACAAAACAATAGGTTAAAAATTATATTTTGCACTGATTCTTTTTAACATTAAAAATCAAAATCTGTAATAATTTAAAAACAATTTTTATTATTTTAAGTATTTTTTTATTGTAATAAATCATTTCAAAAGAAATTAATAATTTCTAAGTAACTCTTGGTATTTAAATAGATGATACAATTGAAATATTCAGAACTAGTTTCCTTATACATATATCCTATGGTTTTTAACTAATTGGTAATAATATCAAAAATTATTGGCGATAAAAAAAAATATAATTGCAATTTAATGTGAAATTAGCACGAAAAATTGTATAATAAAAGTATATTTTTGACTGATGAAATTTTTTTGCAGACCATTTATTAATAATTAACAAATTATCTAAAATGTTTTGTGTCAAGCCCTTCAATATTTATACATGTTTCCATAAAAGTAATAACTACTTTATAACTTTTTATAAATTCTTCGAAAAAATACGATACTAAAATTATTAAATATCAATCTCATAGTAATTTAATTGGTAAAATAAATATTTATTCATACATTATTCTTTTAAATCAAAAAACTACTAATCATGAATAACAAAGAAAATAGAAATTCATTTTTCTTTTGGTATAATCCACGAACTTCTTAAAATTAAACACTATCTACAAATTTGCATCAAAGCGTTTCTTATGATAGTGATTTTAAATCTATACTTGTCCCAACTATGCCACATCCATACTGTGCTGCAACCCCACTGACTGTGCTACCGTTTTTGTAAAACTAGTTTTGCATATAAAATTTATAATGTACTCCATAGCTCTTGTCTCTAGTCCCCCTTAATCTGACTTGTGTAAACTGAGATTAATATACAGTAATAAAATTTTAATTGTCTGCAATAAAAATTTTTGGAGAATTTTAGTGAATAAAATTCTTATTTAAAATTATTTGAAAATTCTTTTATTAATTTTTAAGGAATTTTTGTATGATTTTTAAAGACAGTGTTATTTAGAAAGGATATGTTATTTATAATAAAACATAAACAGATGTTGAACTTCTTTCGAAAGGTTCATTTGAGATTGTTGTATGAAGAAATCAAGGGGCTTCGTATAAAACATTTTGTGGGACTCTTATTATTTCTTTTTAATTAAAAAAAAATCTATTTTTATTAATAATAATTTATTTGATTTGTGTGATCTTGTACATGGACACACTTCTTACAAGCCTTTAATCGACGAAGTTGTTCTGTACTTCAAATCTTACAATAGTGTTAAAAAAAATTTATTATTATTTTTAAAGTTTTAAAAAATCTCATTTTAAAGTTAAAGGGTTTGTATAAAATTTTATATAAAACTCATCTAAATTCCTTAGATTCTTTTAGCTTCGATGCGAAGCTGAGAAGGTATTTTTTTACTAAGATGTGTATTTTTTTTTTTTTTTTTCTGTTACCACTTTTTCTCAGCTCTCACCGAACCGATTTCTTTCAATGATACGTCAAAAGATCACAAATCGTATCTTGTCGAAGACATTACCCTCAAAAATTGAAAAAAAATCCCTCGTTCCCCCTAAATGGGGGAAACCTCCAAAAAAATTACAAATTTAAAAATTGCTAATTTTCAAAAAATTTTCAATTTTTTTTACTAAAAACTGTCATAACTTTTTTAAAAATTAACATATCAATATAATTTTTTTTTATTTAGATGCATGATATCATTACATTTCATTTGGTATATATTTTTTTTATATCTGATCCTTTAACTGTCCACAGGGGGGGATTTAAAATGACAACTTTTTTACAAAAACTTAAATTTTGAAAATGTTCCGGAAGGTCTGACACTTTTATATATATCTTAAATTAAAGCTAATGTAATGTACTTTATTATGAAAAAAAAAAAAAATTTCGGACTTTATTTATCTTTATGGTGAAAATGGCTACCGAATGCTATTTTCGTGTGAAAATTTTCGATTTTGTATTTTACATTTTTAACTTTAAAATGCTATAACTTTTTGAAAAATGATGGATCAACACAATTTTTTTATGAGTAGTATTTATGTACATCTTTCATTCGACATACTTTTTTTTTAAATCGGACTATTTCCCTATATACAAGGGGAGTTTAAATCTTAAAAATGCATGTAGAAAGTAGAACTTTTTCAACTTAACTTTTGAAAATGTTCCCGAAAGTCTGACACTTATATATATATATTAAATTAAAGCTAATGTAATATACTTTATTATGGTAAAAAAAAATTTCGGCCTTTATTTTATCTTCATGGTAAACAGACATTAAACTTTATAAAAAAAATACGATTTTTGTAAAAAAATTCTTTTTTATATTTTTAACTTTATAATGCTATAACTTTTTGAAAGATGTATGGATCAATATAATTCTTTTTTTATATAGATGCATGATATCATTACCTTTCATTTGGTATAATTTTTTTATAAATCTGACTTTTTACCTCCCTACAGGGTGGGATTCAAAATGACAACTTTTTCACAAAAAATTGACTTTTTCAACTTAAATTTTGAAAGTGTTCCGGAAAGTCTGACACTTTTATATATATCATAAATTAAAGCTAATGTAATGCACTTTATTATGGAAAAAAAAAATTTCGTACTTTATTTTGTCTTCAGGGTGAAATTGGCTACCAAATGCTATTATTGTGTGAAAATTGTCGATTTTATTTTTTTTATTTTTAACTTTATAATGCAATAACTTATTGAAAAGTGTATGGATCAACATAATTTTTTTATGAGAAATAATATTTTTTAATAATCCCTCTTTCATTCGATATACTTTATCTGAATCAGGATATTAATAACGAACTAGCAGATCATGTTGCTTTTGGAATAATCCACCTATTTTTAAAATTAAACACTATCTAAAGATTTGCATCGGAGCGTTTTTTATGATAGTGATTTTAATCACTGTCAGATATCATTATACTTGATCCAAATATGTCACGTCACCAATGTGCCGCGACCCCCCTGTGATGGGTTTTTTTTATTTAATATAAGTGTTTATTTTTATTATTTTTTAAATAATAATAATATTTGATTTCTTCTTTAGTATTTTTTTCTTCTTTAAGACTTGCATAAGAACAACGGTATAAAATTTAAAAAATTATAAAGCGTTTATTAAATAATAATTTTCTTTGCATATTAAAGAATATTTAAAGAATGTAATAGAATATATTGATAAATTAAAAAAAATGTTGATGCTTTTTGTTTGTATGTAATAATTTTTTAAGAAAAGAATATAATTTATAGAAAATAATTTTAAAAGTTGATAAATTATTTCAAGTTTATTCTATTTATTCAAATGATAAGTAGGACGAATTTTTCAGTTTGGAAAATAAAAGTAAAAATTAATTTAGTTATTAAATTTTTTTATGATTATAAAGGTATTCTTCGAATTTAAGATAACATTTTTAACATATTTCACTGATTTTTTAAAGATTATTAGAAAAATATTTTTTAACTTTTGAGAAATTATTAGCATCATATTTTAGATATTTAAAAAATATTGTTCTAACTTAGATATGACTCAATGGAATTATTTTCTAAAATTTTATTTTAGTATTTTTACTGATATTATTGACGTTGTTACAATAAAAAACTTATATTTTGTTTTAATAATAATTATTATAAATAATAATTCTAAATTTTACTGATTATGATTTTAAATAACATTGAATTGATTGCTTGGTATTCTTTTATGGGAATTAATAATTTAAGGGTTCTAAAGATAGACTTACATTAGAATAATAGAAAAAAATTCTTTACGATTGTCAACATTACTTGATATTATAAAATTACCGTTACGTATCTAAAAATACAATGATAAAATTGTAGATTTTCTATCATGTTAAAAATAAAGAAAAAATCGAAAATATACCTGATTTCTAATATAATTTTGACACTTAATGACTTCTCTACAATTATACAATTTAATACTCAATGTGATGGTTTTAGTTGATGTTTCTAACAAAATTTGATTTACTTAACTACTAATTAAAATGTATTAACTTAAAATTATAATATTGTTCACAAATTACTAAAATAAATATTAGTTGATTCAAAAATTATTAGAGATAGATCAGAGTGTTCCTATATATATATATATAATATATATTCAAGGCGTGTATTGAAATTTTAGGGATCCATTTTATTTAAAAATATAACTATCTTTATAAAAAGAACTTTTTTAGAAAATAATTCTAATTTTGAAGGAGTCATTGTTTCCATAGCTCCTCTGTATAATATAATATAACTGTATATTAATACAGTTATATTATATTATACATTTAATACATCCAAAATATACTATTATGTATAAAAAATTATATATTTTCATGAAATCCTATTGGTATTAGTCTTTAGAACTACTGATAGTATTAAAAATAAAAAAGTACAATATTAAAGTTAGTTTTTTTTTACTATATGTATTAAGGTGATCCGTGTATTCTATCTACTCAAATGGAATTAGATGAAGCTGTTAGGTTATACGAACTTAACAAGGATTCGGAGCTAACAATACATGGTATGTTTATACATTTATCTATAATATAAAGGCGTTTAATTAAGATTATAGTTATCTATTTTTATTTTACTTTTGAAGATAATTTTTGAGGATTTGTTATTTAAGTTTCACTTTCATTACAGTTGTAGACTTTTAAGTCACTGATTAATTAGAAATATGTTTATAAAATGTGTAACGTTGCTAACACACTATGGCGATCTGAATGTAGTAGAATGTTATTTGTCATATAAAAAGGGAGGAAATGTGGTTTTGTTAACGGATTCGGCGCTCTGGTAGTAAAACTTTAGGGTGGAACCCTAACTGCAAACTGAAATACTTTTATAGCTGTAGTAGCCTAAAGTTAAATACATATGATGTTGTGTTAACAAAACTTTATAATTGTAATTTTTGTTGATTTGATCGAAACTATTATTTAAATTTTCTTCGTTGAATTTATTTAGTTAAATAGTTTTTGTTTTTTTAATTGTAGTAAAATAATATTAGTAAAAAATGGTCGTATTTTATTGTTACTTAATGTATTAAATTATTTATTGATAAGTTATCTTTTTACAGTTTAATTTGTGATACATAATTACAAGATCAAACATTTTTTTTTATTGCTCGTTTGTTAATTTAAAGCTAATAAAAATTTTTCATTTCATTTAGAACAAATCAATACATAAACACTAAAAAATTGTGAATTCCGGGCGTGTATTATATCAACTATAGTCTGATAACAAGAGTTTCATATGTTTTCTGAAATATAAAAATTTATTAATATATTTAAACATTATTAAACTTCAAATAAAACTATAATATACAATTTTTTAATTTTAATTGTCAAAGTTATGATATCGTAAAATTATGTTATTCCTTTTCTTTAATTTTATTTAGATAGTATTCTTATTTCTTTGACTGATGATTGTTCAATTATAATGTTTTAATTAATATAATTTATCACTAGTAAATAAATAAGTAGTAGTAACTTAAGTTAATTATTTAAAGCAAGACTAAATAATTAACTATGGCTTGGGGCTATTGGAGTGCATCAACTGTATCTGACCGTGGTAAATCACCAAAACGTCAATCTTCAACTTTGGCTTATTATAACCACCATATACCAATATCAACACCAGCTCCACCATCGACTTCATATTATATACACCAACCTTTACACAGCACAAGTAGCTTTGGATCTATAGAAGATGATGATTATCATCATGCATCAATATTTTATCGTCGACCATCTCTTGGAAATATTGAGTTCACTGGACCTGGTTCTTTATCATTATTATTAAATCAACAAGGATCTGCTTCTCGGCCAAGAACCCCACCTTCTCATAATCTTTATGGACCACTTACTTCACATAGTTTACCTGAAGCATATAGTTCAAAAATGGCGAGCCGTCAAAGTTTAAATTTTTTTGGTTACCAATCAAATCCTATTGTACAACATTACCCATGCAATGTACATGACCCTTCACCATCACCTTCAATATCTGATGATGAAGATCATGTTTATGCCACAGGTATTAACATTTGATGTCAAATTAGATATTAAAAAAAATTGCAGATTTTAAATACTAATTTGTACTTTATTACAAATAAAATATTAATTTTATAATATCTATTCAGCTGAATTTTTAAAGCATGTCTTTACATGTGGAACAGATCTAACTACAATTATTATAACTTTTATTATGAGGCGTTCAGAGCCAGAGTGGACTATCCTTCTAGATATAACAGTTGAGAAAAACATCATTGAAGTTTGAATGACAAATTAAAATTTCAATTGAAAAAACTAAGGTGTATACTTTTACACTAATAAATAGTAGTTATCCTATAAAATAATTCACTAATTTAACAGCTGTTAAAAAAAAAATCAAGGATTTTCCAATCTGACATAGAATTAATTTTTATATGGCTTGGTCCAAATGGTTTTTTGGCGCTATCTATTAAATTTTTTAAAAACAAATTATTTTAATACACGCATCACTAGATAGCAGTAGATAATGATTATTGCAATAATTTTCTCAAAAATGTGGGATAGTCCCATCTGGCTCTGAGCACCCTATATAATTATCAGTTCATTATAATTTATTATTTTTTTTTTTGCGTTCTTATTATTTTTTTAAATAATTTAATAATTTTTTCTTTCAAAATTTCAAAATAGCAATTTTTAGAGACTTTTTTACAAAAAATTTAAATGTGTCAATAACAGTTTTAGGATTTACTAATGTTTGTAACTTAATGAGATACAAACATTTTAATACATAGATTAAGTTGAAATATGGGTGGAGTATGCATAATAAATATTCACCAATATAATTTCTTATTCATCTGTATTACATACCAATTTTATGTATTAAATTGCTTGTAATTTAATGAGTACTCATTCTAAGTAAGAAAAAACTAAAAGTAGCTGTTTTGTAATTGTGACCAAAAAAATGACAAAAATGTAATATATAAATTTTATTTTTGAATTTTACATTACCTATGTCAAATTTTATTTTTTGGAGAGCATCATCTAAGAGAATCATAAAAAAATGTAATATGCATTGATATCCGGGCCCCCAGTTATAAGAGATGTTGATTAATACTATATATATATATATATATTCTTAGTAATATAGTGTAAGAATTTGTTTTAATTTGCATGATTTTTGTACTATTATAGTTATTGTATGTAATATTGTATTTTGATTTTTTTTCATGTATATAATATTAAATAATATAATTTCATAGCCGATATAAATATTATGCTAGTTATAAGATTATAATTTTTTTACCAAATAATTGCTATAACTAGAATATATATAGCCTTGTGCAAATAAACCAGGCAAAGGCATTTTGTGTTCTATTATTCAAAATTATGCTAAAATAATTTATACTGTAGAAATTTGATTATAAAATAATAAAATAATTTTTTTTTCATTTAAATATTTTCTATCTATAAAAATAATATATTTAGTATATAAAATGATTAAACATTGATTATTATTCAGAGGTGTATCTAGGATTTTAAGCTTGGAAGATCAGCAACCTTAAATTTATAATTAGACATGAAAAAATTGTTTAGTGACAAAAATATCTTGTATTAAATTATTTTATTTCATTATTAATTCAATCAAATATTATTTTTAATGCTTTTAAAATATCTATATTTTTTTAAATCTGATGTTTTCGTCATATTGCTTGATTTAATGGAAATGCTTAGCTTAAAGAAAAATTATATATTTAGACTTATCTTAGAAAAAATAAATTATAATAATTTTAGTTATATAAATTTTTTTAATTTTTAACATTTAATAAATAACTGCTAAAAAATAAAAATGTTACTTTTATCTTCTTTTTTTTTTTAGTTTTCACGAAAAACAATTGACAGTATTAAAAATTTATAATAATACTTTAGTTAGTAAATAACAATTTTCATTCATATATAAGTAATGTTCACCTTTTTATCCATAAAATGTACTATACAGGGTGATTTTTTTATCATAACCCACTCAATTACTTACAGAATAATAATAATTAAAATTTTTTTTTTTATTACTATCTTTAGTTACACATTATTCTTGAATTATTAACTATGTAATACTTTTTAAGTTCATCCCTTATGCCTGGTAAGGGTGTCAACTTTATTTTTTTAAATGGTAACACATATTTTGAATTTTATAAAATGTTTGAGTTTTTAATTTAATAACAAATGTCATTTGAATTTTTAATATAACTTTATTCGTTTATTAGATATAAACATTTAAAGTTTCAATTTTTTGAGTTAATATACATGTATAATACACTAGGGATTAAAATTACAGGTAGCTAATTGGTTTTTTATGACATCGATATTAGCAGGTACAAAGCATTGTTATTATCAATGGTAGTAAGACACATTGTTGTGAGTTTATAAATACACTAACTGACAATACAGAATGTATATCTATTGATAGTCATAATTGATAATAACAATGCTTTGTACCTGCTAATATCGATGTCATAAAAAACCAATTAGCTACCTGTAATTTTAATCCCTAGTGTATTATACATGTATATTAACTCAAAAAATTGAAACTTTAAATGTTTATATCTAATAAACGAATAAAGTCATATTAAAAATTCAAATGACATTTGTTATTAAATTAAAAACTCAAATATTTTATTAAATTCAAAATATGTGTTACCATTTAAAAAAACAAAGTTGACACCCTTGCCAGGCATAAGGGATGAACTTTAAAAGTATTACATAGTTAATAATTCAAGAATAATGTGTAACTAAAGATAATAATAAAAAAAAAATTTTTAATTATTATTATTCTGTAAGTAATTGAGTGGGTTATGATAAAAAAATCACCCTGTATAAGAAATAAAATTTTTAAAATATAATAGAACTTTTAATTGTTAACAACAATTTATAAAAATATAACAAAAACAGCACTATATTTATTGCATTCATTGTAACGTGACATTAAATTAAATTTTTGTTAATGTGATTAAAGTTATCAAATAACTATTAAGGATATAATATTATGGTCAGAATTTATGATCTAACTTAAACTGTTTTAACCATAGTAGTTTAAATACTTGTGATCAAAAATCAGATAATAATGTTGTTTTAGATAAAAATAATCTATGTTTAGTTTATTATGGTTGATGAAAAAATGAATGAACAAATAATTTATTTATTTATCTCATAATAAATAATATTCATAGACAAAAAAATCACTTGGTAATAAAATTAGATGGAGAGCATTGTCCTACTTTCCTATCCATTATTGATGCCATTGTTATTATTATAATACAATGTTTTTACATTACTACAAGAAAAATAAATGTATTGTTTTTGAAATGGTATGATGATGTATTGTCACAATTTTATAGATGATAAAAAAAAATTTTCATTACTCTTATAATCATTAAATATTAACATTGAATAATTTATCATTACGTTTAATAATATTATTGAAAAAATATTTAGTGCTTAATTTATGAACTATTTGTTTATTTAGTTTTTCCTAATGTGCCACCAGCACCTGGAATGCCTTGTCAAGGAGAAGATCGTTAGTATTTTAATTACAAATTAATAAAATATTAGAGTTATGTAAATTTTATTCTATTTTAGGTAGCATTTACCGAAGAGGTGCTAGGAGATGGAGAAAACTTTATCGAGTCAATGGCCATATTTTTCAAGCTAAACGGTTTAATAGGGTTTGTACTTAAAAATATTAGTTTATATTTTTGAGCCTGAAAAATAAAGTTTTAATTCTCTTTTATCAATCTAATTTATTGTTGAATTAAAATGTGAAATTTTTTGTTTATCTTTTTACCTATCTTTAATTTTATTGTTCAATACATATTAAGTGATTGATAAATTAAATAAGGAGTTTTAATATAATCTTATGAGGTAATAATAGGTTTTTTACTTCTACTAAAAATATTCATTTATTTATTTGAATTTATTAAAATTCTTAAATTTTAAAAACTATTGTAATAATGTTTAAGAAAATATATTTTATGGACTATCTTTTTATGGATTTTGATACAAATAACTTTAAAACAATATATTATACATACTATTGCTTATATCCAAAAGTTGATTAGTCATTTACTCACATAAATGAGTTTAAGAAATTACTCAACTTATATTAAGGAAAGAAAATTTTATTGTATTTGTACTTCATGAATGCTGCTTGCTTAAAACCATTGGCGGCCCTAATAATACTCTTTTTCTTCTCTTGGCATGTTTATTCTCTAAGAGTTTCTGCTAACATTACTACTCCTTGACACCCTTCTCTATCTTCTCCAGTTCTCCTCTCACAAAATTTTTAGATTTTCTTCCACCACATTAATCAATTTTTTACCACGTCTTCCTCTAGGCCTTTATTCATTTTTCTTTTTTTGTTATTTGAGCATTATTCCTTTATGATATTAAAGAAAATAAATCTCAAAACTAATGTTTATATACTTAATTATTAGTTTATAAATAACATCTCATGCCTAAAAATCTAAGAGACTTATAAAGTTAAATTTATGTTTATTTTTATTTAGCCAAAATAAACTGTAGATTTATTCCAATTTATTTAAATAGGTATAATCTTATACTTAAAGTATTTGAGTTGTAAAAATGAGTATTTATATATATAGATATATATTTTTTTTTGTAGCGGGCATTTTGTGCTTATTGTCATGATCGTATTTGGGGTCTGGGACGTCAAGGATTTAAGTGTATTCAATGTAAACTGCTAATTCATAAAAAATGTCATAAACTTGGTAAAAAGACATGTACCAATGATCCAATAATAAATGAAGATACAAATGGAGACTCACAAACTACTCTAAGTATATTAAACAAATTATTTTATTTTATTTTAACCAAAATGATAATTTTTTTATTTCATTATCTAGGTACTCAAAGTTCTGATACAGCTTTGCCAGATCTAAAAGATTACTCTGACCAAAATTCTGTTATAGATCAATCCGCTGATTCTGTTCCTATTGAAGATCCTTTAGCTAAAGGTAAAGCAATTCAATTATAAATAATTTTTTTAATGTATATTATAAGATTTATTTTTATAGTTATTTTGTATGTATTTTAAAAAGTATACATAATAATCTATTTATTTAGGGGATGATGAAGGAGTATCACGTCAATATTCCATTGCTGACTTTGAGCTAATAAGAGTAATTGGCCGTGGAAGTTATGCAAAAGTATTAATGGTTGAACTTAAAAAAACTAAATGTATTTATGCTATGAAAGTTATTAAAAAAGCACTTGTAACTGATGATGAGGTATTAACTTAATTTGAATTGTTACAATTTAAAAAAATTAGCATTAAATTGTAAATCAACATTTTTAAGGACATTGATTGGGTGCAGACAGAAAAACATGTTTTTGAAACAGCTTCTAACCATCCATTTTTAGTTGGATTACATTCATGTTTTCAAACTGCTAGTAGATTATTTTTTGTAATTGAGTTTGTCAGAGGTGGTGATCTTATGTTTCACATGCAACGACAACGTCGATTGCCAGAAGAACATGCTAGATTTTATGCTGCAGAAATTAGTTTGGCCCTAAATTTTTTGCATACAAAAGGTAAATTTGATATTTCTTAAAAACTATGAGCTATGTTTAAAAGTACAAAAAGTTCAAAAATTAAAATTTGCAAATAATAAATTATACATGCCTAAGGATGTTTAATAAAAATAATTTCTGATAATGTTGAATCTATAACTAAAATTTTTTTAGAATTATTATTTTAGTGATATTAGTCAGTAATTGTAAACATTACAGATTTTACTGTTACAAAACGTTTTATTTTATTTCATTTCTCACTACCATTTACCAAAGTAATAAATGGTTCAATAGGTTTAGGTTTATAGTAAAAAGAAGTATATATATTTTTGTATGTATTTGTATCATTTATGTTTTAAATAAATAATATTTAAATATTTAATTATATTCTAGGTATAATATACCGTGATTTAAAGTTGGATAATGTATTGCTTGATCATGAAGGGCATATTAAATTAACTGATTATGGTATGTGTAAGGAAGGAATAAGAGCAGGTGACACTACATGTACATTCTGTGGTACTCCTAACTATATTGCTCCTGAAATTTTAAGAGGAGAAGATTATGGTTTCAGGTAATTTTATTTTTAAACACTAAAGCATTCATAGAAATTTATAAAAATATATTATTTTTTGTATTGGTGTCACTGAAATTTTTGCTTTTGCTCTATAAATAAAACTTGAAAAATTTATTTGAACTATGTAATGTGCTCTCCATATTCATTACCTTTTAAAAAAAAATTTCTATTAGACCATGTCATATTTTTATAAAAATAAAATTAATTTAATATCTTAAAAAAAAAAATGATTTAAATTAAAGTATATAAACAAATGTATTTATAGATTGAATATATATTTTTAATGGCTATAGGTAAATGTATTTTTCTATATTTGTAATTTTATGTAATCAAAATTTTGCAAGTAAAAAATAATGAAATAAGTTTGGGTTACATTAATTTATTTTTTATTAAAATTATCAATCATGGTAATATATATATATATATATATATATGTGTGTGTGTGTGTTATTTTTATTTATTCTATAATTATTATAACATATATAAGGTGACTCATTTATTAAGTTTCGAAATATAAAACAAACAATAATTTTTTGTTTTCAGAAGTTAATGGTATTCTAAATTTTATAATTTTTCATACAAATTTTGGTCTCGAGCTCTCTTTAAGCATCTGAAATTATATCAATTTATATTTTTTAAATGGAATCCTACAAGATGTATCAGATCTAACTTACAGCTCTTATAATTTTTAATACAATTAAGATTTCGTTTTAATTTTTTTTTCTTCTAAGTACTAAGACATCTAATGATCTGACTAAACAGTTGGGTCATTGTCATAATACTAAGTTTGTTAAACATATAAGTTTCTAATTAAAAAACAAATTTGATGCAATTTTAAGAAGAAAGAACCAAATCTAACTTTACCCAAATTACCAAAATAGGGCCAATTTTTTTTATAAAACTATAGTTTATGAACTATAGTTAACTATAGAATACTGTACATATAAGAGTAATATTAAAAGAGAGTACACATAAGTCATCAGACTCTTCTCTCCACTTCAACCACCTGCACTTAATCCTGTGTCTTACATCCTCGTCAATACAACCATTCTTTTGCACAACTGATCCTAAATACTTAAAATTTTCCAACTCTCCAATTACTTCCTCATCTACCTCATGTTCTCCTTTATCAAACTCGTACTCTATATACTCTGTCTTACTCCTGCTTATTTTTAAACCCTTTTCAAGAGCTGATCTCCACACCTTTAGCCTTTGATTAATTTCCTCCCTATTTTCTCCTATTAACACTATATCGTCAGTAAACAACATGCACCACGGCACCTCTCCTTGTATTTCTCTAGTAATTTCATCCATCACTATAGAAAATAAGTAAGGGCTTAAAGCTAAACCCTGATGCACTCCTACTCTTACCCGAAAACCTTCTGTTACTCCTCCTACGTTTTTTACCCTGGTACAAGTGCCATCATACAAATCTTCTATTATACTAATGTACCTTTTCGGGACTCCTTTTCTCATTAATGCCCACTGAAAAACCTCTCTAGGTACTCTATCATATGCTTTCTCCAAGTCCATAAATACCATACACAGTTTTTCTTCTTTTTCCTAAACTTTTCTATTAGATACCTCATACAAAATAATAACAATCAAGTTTAGTTAATTACATATAATAATAGAATATAATTTTTTAATTTTAATTTTTACCATCAAATTTTGAAATTGTAACTTAAAAAATTCTTACACAGTAAAAAAAGGTAATCTAAAAAAGTAACTAAAAACTAATTTTATTATTTTTTAATTAATTAACAATCAGAGTGGTTGATAAAATACTATATAAGTTGTTCACTAAGTAAGGAAAGTGGTTTCTATTTTGCTTATTGTTTTCAAAATAATTGATCTGTTACCTTACTTACTGAATATTCTGTATAATAAATAATAATATAGCCGTGCATTGTATTTTTTTTTTAATGCTTCTGAGTTAGCCATAACGATATTATTAATATACTAGGCTTCACCTTCAATGCGTAAGCCTCTTTAGGTCATTCTCGTAGGTAGGCCGTTATGAGTATTGGCTACGACGGGCACCATAAGTGTTTTACAGGAAAAATATTACATCACAATCAGTGCAACAAAAATATATTAAAAAATTAATTATTAAAATGAGGAAAATTCAAAAAGAGAATATAGTAAAATGTATTGAGTATAAGGTTTACGTTTGTTAATGAAGTATTCGAAATTATTTTAGGAAGGTAATTAATTTTTTTTACTTAGGATTTTATTTATAATCATTCTGAAATTTATATATAACTTATATAAATATAATGTAACATTCCTTGATAAAATATACAAATTATAGTGCAATGCGCAAATGCAAACTCTGCATGGACATAAAAAAAAAGTTAAAGGCGAAAAAAGTACAATTGAACAATAAGTTCATTGTAAAGCAAAAGTACAAACAATCTTATTATATAATAGAACAAAGAAAAAAAACGCTTTTCTAAGAAAATTACTTAGCATGTTCGGATTTTCAAATTTTTTTTTTCAACGAAAGTACTCAATCACTAGACTCTGGGAAAATTATTGGCGAAGGTTGGAAAATTTTTACCGCTTGTCCGCTCGCGTTTTAAAATTTCGACCGTTTTCGAGAAAAACGCTCGCTGACACCAACGTTTTACGACCTAAGGTTTGAAATTTTCACCAGACCCGCCCAATAACATTTCTGAGATATGATAAAAAAATCAATTCAATCCGTTCATTTTACACCGTTTTACGACCTTTTTTTTTATTCGCAATTATATCAAGGCAATTTGCACACGTGCCGAGGAGCGCTTAAAATCCGAAATCCAAACAAAACTTTGGCTGCTATGAGGGTTTGAAATTCATCAAATTTGAACGAAAAATAATTATTTTTCTGTATGTCAATAATACATGTACACGTCCTATTACCTTATTATAAAATAGCACAAGGAAAAAGTCCACGCGCATGTTTTTAATATAGGCATTGACTCATTTCTACGCATATGTTTATTGTGACCCTTAATTTGTAAAATATGTATTTTTATGACGATTTCATTTTCTATTCAATTTATAATTAATATATGTGATTGTTGTCATATATGAATTGATTGTTTTAGTTTATTAACTATCTTTTTTTTTGATATTATATTTATTATTTTAATATATGTTTAGTTTATTAAGCTTACTTTTATATTAAGATACTTTCTATCGATTTCTTTTAAATATGTTAATTATACAATTTTGTTGATTTATTAAATCATGTTTATTGTTATATATATCATTGCCTGTGGTAATGATTTTTTTGCAATTTTTCCTTAATTCTTTTTGAGTTAGAATTTTGCTTTTGAATAACCCACCAATTTCTTAAAATTAAACACTATCTACAAATTTGTATCGAAGCGTTTCTTATGATAGTGATTTTAATCACAGTCAGATATTATCTATACTAGTCCCAACTATGTCACGCTCACACTGTTCTGCCGTTTTGTTTGAATTAATATTCAATCAAAATTCTAAAACTCTCGGGGGCGAACGGAAAAATTTTCCGACATTCGCCAATAATTTTCCCGGTGTCTCGTGACCGAGTACTTTCGTTGAAAAAAAAATGAAAAAATATGATCTTGCTAAGTAATTTTCCCAGAAAAACGATTTTTTCTTGTTCTATTATATAAGAAGATAACATAAATATGTAATACTAAAATTTATCTTCTTATAAAATAAAATTTAGAAAAAATAACTTTATTTTTATTACATTACTTATTGTAGTTTATTTTATATTATTGAAAATATTTCAGTGTCGATTGGTGGGCCTTGGGTGTTCTCTTATATGAAATGTTAGCTGGAAGAAGTCCATTTGATATAGCTGGAGCCTCTGAAAATCCAGACCAAAATACTGAAGATTATTTATTCCAAGGTAACTATTTTTATTATTTTATATTATCCTCTTACAATATGTAAAAATATTTTTTACCATAAAATAAATAACAATCAAAATGAAAAATATTTTTATGTAAATTTAAAATGTAATACTTTTTGAAAAATAAATAATCTTTAGATAAAGCTAAAAAATATGTTTTTTATTTTGTATATTATTATTTTTATTAACATATTTTAGTTATTCTGGAAAAAACTATCCGTATTCCAAGATCACTCTCTGTAAAAGCAGCTTCAGTTTTAAAAGGATTTTTAAATAAAAATCCTGTTGATCGTCTAGGTTGCAACCGTGAAACAGGATTTTATGATATTATAACTCACCCATTTTTTAAATCTATAGATTGGGAAATGGTATGTTAATATATTTATTAAAATTATAGTAGAGGAGAGCAGGGTAATTGATACTGTGAGTAAGTTATAACAATATAGATATTTCCACTTTAAATAGTGATTATATTGCGTCAACTGAATAATTTTATGAAATAATTAATAATAAAAAAATATTAGCTAACTACCTTTTAAAGTTAAAATATGTCTATTTTTATTAATTTACTCTTAATAACAGTTTAATTGTGCTCACCTTTACATTTTTTATGTAAAATTTAACATTTAATAAATTTTTATAAGCATAATAAATCTATTGAATTTGTTATTAATTTAAACTTTCAGCTGGAACAAAAACAAGTTAGCCCACCTTATAAGCCAAGACTAGATTCTGACCGCGATCTTGCAAACTTTCCACCAGAATTTACAGATGAGCCAGTTCACCTCACACCTGATGACCTGTAAGTACTTAATATTTTCTTTAAGTTTTAATTATTATATTTAACAGATTTATGATAAAAATTAAATAGTTACCATAAAGTAAGTGGAGATCGCTTCTCATATTTAAAATATTTATTACTAGGCTTTGTCTAGATAGGTCTCCGCCCCAGACCCGGTGCTTTGCGGGCCTCACTCACCTACTGTGTGTTATGCGCTCCGAGCTGTCCTTATAGGTAGGCCACTGATTCCCATAGAGGTACTCGGCTATGACGAGCACGATATGTGTTGTACAGGAAAAGTACTACTCCAGAAGCAATTTAACAGAAATATAGTTAACATATAATTAATTAATTAAATGATTAAAACTCAAAAATAGTAAATAGTGAACTGTATAGGGTATAGTTTACATTTTTGTCCAAGGTTATCACAATATTTTAATAATATTTCAATTTTAACACTATCTTTGTCATCTACAATATTAATAAAATTGTGTTATGAAGTTAAAGGTAATAAGTTGATATGAATACTATAATATAGAATTTAAAATAAATAACCATACATTTAAAGTTGTTTTAGAATTTAATTGATCAATACAAATTTTCATTAACGTTTAATATAAAAACTGTAGGAAAATGTCCTAACATAATGAAAGAATGTTGGTATGGTAAGGCATACTATAACAATAAAAAATTTGTTCCGAAAGAAAAAAGGAGAAAGAAATAAAATAAAATGATTAATAAAAATAATAATAAATTAATTTTTCTATCATTCAATACTTATTTTTTTTTTATACATTCTATTCGATAATTTTTATTAGTTACATGAAATAATAAAAAAATAAAGTTGATCTTTTTTTTGTACTATAATTAGTTTTCAATATTAATCTAACATTATTTATTCAATGTGATTTCTTACTGAAACTATCTGTTATCAAATGGTTCGTATTTTTAAAAATTAATTATTTCCATTGTAACCATTTTATGTTTTTTTTTTATTATGTATTTGAAATGAATTAAAAATCTTTCTAAAAATAGTGTATTTACTAAAAGAATTAATACTGTTCGTCATAATGCCCTTTTCAAGATTTTTCATTCCACAACGATTAACTAAACCTTTTTCCATAATAATCGTCAAGCTCTACTGAATGCAATTGCAATAATCTGGGACGCTTTTAAACGTGTATTTGCCTTACAAAAGAATCATTATTATAATAACAACGGGTGACCCTGGTATATTTAAATCGACTATTTCTTACCTGACGAAGGGTTCTAAACGAGAGCACAATAATAACAAACGTTCCTTGTCCTCTAAAGAGCACACGACTACCGGTCCTCGCCAGGCATTGTTTTAACAAGGAATTATTATAAAAAAAACTATTTGTCCTCGCAGAATCCCTGTGGCTCCTTTTCACACATCTACGTTCCGTTTCCTGTGTATTAATTGCTACCCTCTACGTCCGGAAAAGATCAGCTGCAACTCGACGGGTTTCTAAACTGCCGGTCACCGAGGTCAAGCTGCTGCTATTGCTGCCGCCTGAAAAAGAAAAAAATACCCATACGCCTCCTCGTTTCCACGTACTTAATATACGACGTGGTTCGTTATTATAATGAACGAATTACATAATGTTTTTTGTTTCCTTCGACAACTACTCGTAGACGTGGTTTACGACGATATTAAGCTTTTTGTTCTCTTTCTTTATCCTAGTAGTCCATTATTTGTATTAAAAGAAACACCTTGCAGTTTATAATAAAAATACATCGTGCAATCCTTAATATATGACGTTGTTTTCCAATAGAAAAATATAGCCTAGTTGTGTTTACATTTCGTGACAATTTACGGTACAAGCAGCTTACACTCAACCAGCTTATACGGCATATGGGTATAAAACAATCAGAATATTTTTAAGAGAACATAGGATTTGGAATCCTATTCGAATTGATTTATTCAGTTGCCTAAAAAATCGACCACTTTGCTAATAATCTCGCTGCGCCAATAAAGAAAACAATATATATATTTTTTTTTATTGACGTTTATAACAAAAAGAAAAGTTATTTTCGCCCGTTCATATTGAAATTGTTTCCACGAGTAATTTAAGGATCATTTGAAATATTGAACCAAAAGTTTAATTGTGTGTAACTTTTCACTTTTAAACATAAGAATTTTCAAAATTATTATTCCGCAATTGTAACCTTCTTTTTTTTTGAACGCCTCGTCTTCCTGAATCATATTATTACCCGATAAATTTTATCAGTAATGTGTGTGTGTGGCTTTTGTTGTGGTGGCGTTAGTAACCGGATTATCACCGTATTTCTAACAACGCGTGCAAAAACATAAGAAGCCTAACAATAAATAAGCACAGTTGGTCACGCGCAATAAAACACATAAATGCTGCATAAGTACATCCGGTAATGCGGCTGGAGACTAGCAAAACAATTTATCTACATAATATCGTATTTTTAGCACTGAGATTATCTGATCAAATAGATAAAAATGTGCACATTTGCGATCGCGTGATGCTGACAATCGGTATTAGCGTATGACGCGCTTAAAAACATAATAAATTACACATATCTCACTGCTGTCCGGTAGGCCCACACCACGTGGCCAATTTGCAGTCGTCAAAAACGATCATTAGTCAATTTCGATCTGTTACAACACTGACGGTTATATTATTATCCTAATGCATTTCAACTATGAAAAATGAATATAATTTCTATTGCCAACATTTTTTCTGTTTAATATTCTAGTAAGTTAACCTAAACATCTCGGGACGAATGCCAACTACCGTACGTTATGCAACGAGAATACACATTACGTACGTCTGAATAATATGTTGTCCTATTCCAACTTTGGATTGATCGAATTCTAAAAACCCATCACAGTAAAAATCTTTTCATTCGTCGAGATAATCAAGGCCTCGAAAATTGTTTTTCCTGCCTAATATTAAAAATAAATATATTTTTATTTGATAGTTGGCGAGTATCTACAGATTCAGCCTCTTACAGATGATAAATTATACAATTGTAAAATATCTTACGTTAATTTATCACTTTCAGTTGCTATTAATTTCAAAGTTTCGTGGTTTTTTTGTTAATATATTAAATATTATTTGATAATATATTTAACCCTGTCGAATTGAATTCAAAACATTTTCCATTATGATATTTGTGGTCTGTGACATTTGCATATAAACGATGAAATGGTTCCGAATGGATTTTAATAACGGTGGCAGTGACCCATAGACATATTCCCCCCAAAATCGGCTTTATCACAAAATGTTGAAAGTGTGGTGTTTTTTAGTAGAATTTATTTTTGTTAATTATTTGAGTAAAAAGACATCTGTTGTTTAAAACAATGAATAATTACCCAACACGACCTGATAAATTCTCATGAAATTGCAATAACGAAAATTACAATTTATATGATTGATGTTTTTAAGAAATTATTGCTTGAAAATGTTTTACTTGTAAAATTCTAGAGCATTCGTTAAAATTTTTCCAACGGTTTATTAAATTAGCATTAAAAAAATATGACGTATGAACCATAGTAAGTCATTTGCCCTTAGACGATCGATTCTTTAGAAAAAAATGTTATCTTTTTCTCTTATAATTTAAAATATTTTTAATTCTATTTTTCAATGTACATTAGTCGCATTTTATGATCTAAAAAACCATAAAGTCACTAAACTATAAACCATCATAGTTTCTCTTGAAAACTTTTTTTACGACTGTGTAATAAAAAATACATATTTCCAGAGTAATTAATACCGATCTTACTCATTAAAATGAGTTAACTATACGAGATAGTACTAGTTATAACCGGACGTCGATATCATCTATGTCTCCGGGCTGCAATTATTTACAAGAGGGATGACTTTTTCTATTCATTTATCGAGTACAAATAATTAATATAATAGTTTACATTACATCGACGTTATTAATAATGAAAATAAATTTATTTGAGAATTGTTTGAACAAAGCGGTCCTGAAAAATAGCGATAAAAGAGTTGTATTTAAGTGTATAATCGTAAGGCAATGCCCTCGATTATTTTCCATGACATTATTCACCAGTGTTACCGTTTTGACATATTTACGGTTTTTAAATTACAAATTGAAAAGCGACCGCCCAAGCAGTGTGTCAATATTATACAGTATCTAACGGTTACTCGGAGGTCAAAGGGACACGTCGTGTAATTTGTCAGGACACGCGCAATTATTCAAATTTCTCCAGTGCTATTGTAAAATACTGTACTATTACTGCTGTCCGTTTCCATTAGACGCGTCCCCGGGGCGTGAGATCACATGTTCCCTTCGCGCGTTTGACACCTCTCGGTTCATTATCGTGGTGTCTTTTTTTTTTCTCTCGTCACCGTCTCCAGTTCTGCCGTCTTCTTTACCCGTTCATCACTGGACCCTCTAACAGTTTTGTCCACGGCTCATTTAGCATCTAAATATTAGCATATTGATGTGAAATACCCATAGAACGTACCGAGGCGACTTTCAGAGACTGATTAAATTTCGTCTGTGAAATTAAATACGAGATTTATTATTTCGCTACGAAATATCTTTTCGAAATTGTTATGTGTGTTTTTTATTTATTGCCACGTATTCTTTACTTTTCTCTATATTTTCTTGCGAGACATACGCACGTTGCAAAGCGTCTGGCGCTGTTATTTATAGAGGCGAGTCCCGGGGGCGCTTTTAAAACACATGCGAACAGTAAAAAATGTACCGAGAAAGAGTATGAAACAAGAAATATGTAGAACAATAAAAATATTTGACTATTTTCGAGTGTATCGTTTCATTGTTATGAGTATTATACTGCAATTTTTTTTCTTGTTGATATATTTATATATTCTAATGTGTGTGGATGTGTCATGAGTGAACTTGGTTCCCGCGGCTTTTAGCCAAAACCTGACAGATTATCCGCAAATATTTGCAGCAGCCGCACAGTTCGCTAAAAATAATCTTCGATCACCGCGGTAGAATTTGCTTAGAATAAACGATCACGAACCTTATTATCCAGAATCATATATGTTATAAAAAAGCGTTGTTTTGTTTTATGCTCTGAATTAAAAAAATAATTTTTTTTACTCTCGCAGTCTATAATATCTGTATGAGTTATCTTATGACGTAGACCTTTAGATTGGCAACTGTAATCACATTTCTAAGAACTAATCTAGGAAATAAATTAATTTTAAAATTATACTCTAAAATCCTTTTGTAGGGTTTGACGTTTTATTACCCGGTAATAGTAAAGTCTACTGTTACGAATATCATCAAACAGCAACGGAAAATCTTTTTTTTTTTTGTGTGTGTGTGTGTTTTTACGATGGCCATGTGACGGTTGTACTGTAAGCATGTATACTCAATTGAACGGCCTCGGAAAGAACGTAGAAAAAAATAGTCGTAAAAACCTTTGTGAAGGCCAAAGACTACCCGTTGCACTAAAATCGTCAACAGAAGTACAGCCCCCCTTGTTATTACTACTTAGATGAAGTAGATGAGCGGATTTTTACGACCGGGCATTACCTTAAAAACGCCCGAAATTTTACGACCCATCTACGAACCCCCGATTAAGGGCACTCCATTCGCGCGATCCGACAATGGAAAACGTCGGAAAAAAGACTCGGGGCTGCAGTTTTTGATTACCGGCAAGCTTCTATCTTTTGAGGGGAACGTTGAAATTTAATGCTGGTATTATCTACGCCCAAAGAATCTAACAACTCGTCCGGTCTCCAAAATCCTGAACAAAGTTAATCATGACGGTAATTGAAAATATAAATTACTACCCCGGGATACAAAAAAGTATTGGATAAATAATAAAAAATATTATGGTTTTCATTAAAATTTGTACCGTTCAATACATAGCGAATAATTCATGTTTTCCACGAGCCATATTAATATTAAATAATAAAAATATTATTTATTTATATGATTTATGTATTAAAAATAACCGTCAATTCATTACACTATTAATTTTTGTCTTTAGTCGTGTAATTGAAAAAATCGACCAGTCTGAATTCGAAGGATTCGAGTATGTGAACCCTTTGCTGATGTCACAAGAAGATTGTGTTTGACACGAGGACGAGTGCGTCGATGATTTTTCGGCGCATCATCTCTTTCAGTATCACCACGAAGCCGACTGCCCCTGCTCAACGACGATTGATTCACCCCCAGATAACGGCGGCAGACCTCCATCTAGGGGATGGTTTTGCTTACCACTCCGATAACAAAATACACTTCAATACATTCAACTTAACACATGCCAACGGAGACGTTGCATAAAAGCTCAAGATATTAAAAAGTTACTTTTTTTTATATTTTTGCATTTATTTATTAAGTTATGGTTCCTTCTGTCTCACACTATTATCTAAATATATTACATAAAATGTGTGTTCTTTAACCAAAAGCACCTGGTATTACTTTTATAATATTAAGTTGCTAACTAAAATTATCAATAGATAGAGTTTTCAAATCTCTCTTAATTTACGATAGTGTACCATCTCCATTGCACTGTTTGACCATTTCGATAGATTTATTAATTGAAAAAAAAATTTAAATAAAAGGTGTTAATATTTTTAACGTTAAAAGATTACCTTCTAAAGAATTAAATTTAATCCTTGTAATTATAAATTATTATGTTTATAAAATATCGGCTTAACAGTTCTCAAACGTGTGTTAGTTCTATTTTTTCTACCATCGGTCAATGTTTATTACTTATACTTAATTATTATTACCTAATTTTTGAATAATGGAAAAGCATAACTGGGGGTAAAATTATAAATTAAATTATATGATTGAACAAATCAGAAAAATGGTATTCTTGTATACATTTTACTCGTACGGTACATAATGTGTAAATTTTCGTTCCAAAGTTCAATAAAAAAAGATAAATAAAGAATAACATTCCTTTTATAATTTTCCATTAATTAAAATATAAAAACTATATTATTATTATTATTATAAAAATAAAATTCACACTAAGTATAAAATTATCTGGCACTTAATAATAATTGTAATAAATAAAACGCATGTGTTTTATTCCGTAATAACTTACTAGATATAATTATTTTTATATACATATAATTACAATCAACTATTTTTCTTTTTTACTTTATTCGTTTATTATTTTTATGACATTAGTATTAATAATTATACTTTATATTGATCCTAATCGCAGTGTGGTGTATTTATGTGAAATCCTCAAAATTGTACCAAACGTCCAGTTCTTGTTGCGATATTGTGTTCAATATTGAATTATGTACTTTCAAAATTTTATTATAGATTAAAAATGTTATCACATTGATAGGTATGTACAAACTTGATACATACCATATCATATGAAAAGAAACTTGTTTAGTGTTGCGAAATTGTAATGGACATTGTGATTATATTACAGAAACCTATTAATGTTTATTATATATAGAGAGAGTATTGTATTATTAACTAAAATTATCTAAGATTATTATAATGAAACATAAAGTATTGTATTTAAAAGTTATACTACAGCTATTGATGTAGTATAAATTTATATTATATAGAAAACTATTATTGAATCCATGACTTGTATTTTAGATTTACCTATGCATATAACCTACTTAATTAAAAAAAAGTGTACTGTGTTATCACTTCACGATCTTCATTGGCCTTATTTTTGTGGCATCCAATTGATGGGTTACTAGAAGAATAATTTTGGTGATACCCGAAGAAGTCGAATCCTCTATCATTGCCCTAAAAAATGTCATATATTATGTGTACACGTTGTGACTTGTGCATAAAACCCGGTAGCCATTGATGCACACACTGTCGTTTGAAAAACAACCGTGTGCTTTGTACGTGACAATCGTAGAACTCTTTGGTTCGTCAACGATATTTGATCACCACGGCTGACGGAAAACCGTGTCTTCCAAATGGATTCTAACAGTGAAGACTTGGGCCATCAGAGGTGTACAGGGTACTTAGGTCGCGTTCGACATTGTACCATGTCCTACATTATATAACGCGATAATGACGCGGCGTCGAACAAAAGAGTATGTAAAAACGAAGAGAAAAAAAACAAATAAATATAAAAATGTTTTATCGTTGCAAACATTTTCCCAAACACGGTTTCCGCATGGCACCGGCAGTCGGTGGTGTGCGTGTAAGGGGAAGACACGGCGGTTTTATGACTAATAAACATCACGACGCAAACGTAATTTACGGACGCACAAGAAGAAGGGACTGCACATAGCGGTGGCTTTTCGGAGGGGCATAATGAGGCGCGGTAGAGGTGAACCGTTCTACATTATGTATGCTCTCTTGACGTTTGTCGCCGTCGTGTAGGGTTGTAAAAGTGACAACATTTTATTCATCCCGGCCGTCGTCATTTTTACAATATTCTATTTTTTTATAATTTTTATTTTCGTCCCTTTCTTTTTTTGTTTGCGACTAATATTATGTCGGAACAATTCGCCAGTTAATGTGAAAGAACCCTTCGTTTTTATTAACGAACGTGCTATGCATCGCTATGTACCGTAAAACATAATATTGTTATTAAACACCGTTTGTTTGATATTCCCGGGGCACCGATGTTTAATAAGAGCCGGCAATGTTGAACGCGTGTGTGGCCGACCAATGTTTTTTCTCTCGGTAAAACAATTATGTGTGAAAAAGTGCGTGTTTTTCCTTAGATCCGATCCATGTTGTGATGATGATGCTCTAAAATTTAACGCCTAACCTATTCCGACGGTATTCTCATCCGGTTTTGTATTACCAAACGCCTTGCAATTTTCTAAATTAAGACTTGATATTCAAAAAAGTTGAACGCCCACACATGATGATTTTATACTAATTATCATAGATTTGTTGACTTTGCAATCAATGCTCTCGGTCGGTACTTGTATGTTTTTGTACTATAATTTATCATTTCGATATTATAACTTTTCCTAGTCGCATGTTATTAATGGGCTCAATTACATTTGTCATTTATTCACGTTACGCTATTTTTTGTCTATAGTTTGCAAAAAAGCAAACGCGAAACCATTTGTCAGTCAATCCTGGCGCCTAGACTTCAATGCAGTTATCTTAAAATATTTATCTAATAATAAAAATTAGCTTTAATTAGATTAAATTTCTTCGTACAGTATGATTATTAACTAAGCCATTCGATTTATTATAGTCTCTCGGGTCTGTATTTTGTAGAATATAATTTCATTGAACCTCTTAACCGGAAGATAAATTCCTTTGCATATCATCTTTTTTTTTTTTTTAGAGAGAGAGAGAAAAAAATAGAGACTGTAAGTATTTGTTTTTTCTACACTTGACACAACATATAAAAATAATATAAATTTGAAAATTGTTTATTTTTATATTTTTTTCTGGCTATAATTCAAGTCGGTAATAATAATTATATATTTTTTACACGCGTCTGTCGTACATTATATTTTCATATTAAAACTTTTTTTGTGACTAGTAATTAGTTTTTTTTTTTTAATTTATAGGTACTTATGTTAATCAAAATGCATTTATATGTACAACAAGTATATATTATCTAAAAATACCATGCAAATATGACAAGAAATTAGCGATGGTTATTTGATTTATTAATCGCAGAATTTAAGCATGAAAACGTTAATAAATTATATTTTAATTTGCAGTTGAAACACATATCTCAAATTAAAAATGTAAAGATATAAAATTAAAGTTTATGTCCATCAAGTGCAAATAATAGGAAAAAATACATTATTTAATTTTGGATTTAAGAATATGCTATTCATGTTTTATGCCAATAGTCATATGAAACCTATTTAACATATTATTTACATAATGAAGTTTAATTAATAAATTAAAAGTAGTTTTACTATTATGTTTTTAAGTTTAAAAAAGTAATATGGTTACATTACCCAGAAAATAATTTTTGACTCGTAACAATTTCGATGCTGTGTAAACTATAATTGTTATTTAAAATGATGAAATTCAATACATCTCAATAGTAAATCGTTTTATTATAAAATTTGATACCGAATTAATTTTACTTTTAATAGCATTGTTCTTCACCCCTTACATCTATATAAACCTATAAGAGGATTTAATTCTGATTGCTGTTTGTATGTTTAAATAATAAACAAAAGTTTTTAAGATACCCTTTAAAAAGTATAAGTTTAATGTAAGCAGATTTGAAAGGAAATCTGTTATAAATCAAGTCCTTACACTAAATATAATCTCTTGTTTAACAAATAGCATAATACTAAAAAGATTTTTTTTTTTTTTTTTTTGAGAAAAGTTAATGCGTAGAATTTTAAAAATCTCTTCAATATTGGGCATTGTATATGTTAATATAAATTATTTTATTATTTATATCGTTAGAATATTCTTATAAATCTATATTTGGCATTTATTAGCTCCATTAGTTTATTTATTGTATTTGTTTGCATGAGACGCATATTTTTCTATTATTATTTTACAGCTTAATTAGCTACACAACTGAAAACTATGTCTTTAATTAAAAGTGAACAAAATATATAAAAATTGATATTAATATACAAAGTCCTGTTGAAAACATTTTAAAGTGACTATTTTAAATAAAATAAAGAAAGAACATAAGTGTGTTAGATAATTACTCTAGGTTTTAGCATTTAAATCTATTAATAAATTGAAACAGAACCATTTATTACTCTTTTGTCCTATTGAAATATATTTTTTTATGAACCCTAATCATCCTTAATAATTTTTTTTCTGTTACTACATTAATTTAATATTCCTTTTATTCATTTACTATTAAACCAATTTTTAATTTGAGAAAAACGCGTAGTCTGAAAATGTTCAGTTAAAATAAAAAGAAAAAAGACAACCATTTAACATTAAATATTCTTAGGGTGCATAATTTATATCAATTTCTATGGCACACGCACCAATATATAATAAGTTGTAATAATACAATAATAAAGTTAAAAAAAAAATGCGATAAATGCCATTTTAGATTTATAATACAATAGCTATTATTGTAACAAAGTGCTTAATATTTGATTGATTTTATCAGTTTGATCATGTGAGCATTCAGTTTACAAGTTCATCATGTGTTATACATAATATCATACATTATTACACCGTTAAAAGGTTTTTATGCCGTTCAAATATTGTGTTGTACTATTACTTACTGCTTGCATAAAGAACATGAACAAAGAAACTATCAATGGCAATGCAATTTGCATTTATTTTTCTTCAGGTGCACTCGTTCAACTACAAAATGTATCTACCTACTAACACACCTACTTGAAATGCACCGGACAATAAAACTCATTGCTACAAGGTCAAATATTCCAATTTTTTATTAACCTAGACTAAGTAATTAAATCAGTTTACACTGGCTAATGTAGTGTTTTTAATTATCGATGTAAAACGTGGTGCACTTGTACTTATAATTTTTACAACGTAGACCATGCCACATATATTATTATATATTAACTGTTATCTATTGTTCTTTATTTTCTTCGGTTTTATTTATATAGGATAGTTACTTGTACTTTCAAAAAAATATTAACCAATTCTACTGATATGAAATCAAAAGAATTTTTGATTGAAAAATACATACAAGACATTTATGATATTCTCAATATTATACATGTTCGCTAGGTGACCTTCAAGTTAATTTTCACATTTACCTTCATGATTGTTAATTGGTGTCTAATGATTTTTAGAAGGTTTAAATACGATCAAGTTCGCCACGATTCTTATGTGTGTATTTAAAGTAGGCTTTTTGTAATATTGGACGTCAAATGGTTATTGATACTAATTCACGGTTACACCGGTCCAGGGTCAGAATATACCTACATGGGTCCTGGGGCGGTACCTTATGAAAAATATTGTTACTATAAAAAAGTGATGAGCAAAACAAAATCTCGAAAATCTGTATGTCACTAGTCATGACAGGCTAATAAAATTTGTGATGAGCCCTTGGGTCCCGGGGCGTTCACCCCCTCCCCCTTAATCCGATGGTCAGTTACGAATAAATATTAGAACAGGTTTTTTTTTATATTATTACAATATGTGAATTAATTTTCATTCTCATGGGCTTTATTAGAAAAACTTGTTTTTTTATAAGTAAATATTTTTTATTGTATACCCACAATTCAATATTAATCTAATTTTTCATAGTTTTGTAATTTAATATTCTAGTTCGTATCTATTTTCAAGAAATCGTGTGAATCATCAACATATTAGAATTCTTATACCTAAATTAAAAAAAGGAAACATTCTATCGAGCATTCTTATAAAATAAAGGCAAATAGCTTAGTAATATAAAAATGTGTGATATATGTGGATATTCTTTACTTTAACTTATTTTCTCACAACTCGGTAAAATTATTTTGCAGAATCCTCTGTAATCTTCGTCCATAATAGTTGCGAGTTATAAATATCTACATTTTTCTCGGAATTGAAATCCGAATAAAATGTTTAATAAATAAAAATATGTATAAGAGTAATTAATCATTCTGATAGCCTACTCGTGTTACCAGATAGTCGAAGAGAAAATTCACAATTTATCATAAAATATAAACAGTCAAAATATTAATATTTATCATTAAATGTGTTTCAATTGAAATATTTATAGTATATTCAATAAATTGTACATATTTAGAAAAGATGGAAAAATAAACAAATATTTAAGAAAACAATTGGTCATGTCAAAAATTAATATCCTTAAGGTTCATTATCTTCAGCTATCTACTATTTTAAAATTAGGCCTCGACTAAGAGAGGAAGGAAAGCAGACGTTCCGGGGTCCATCTCAAATTTTATAAATTAAATTTGTACAAATGAACTAATAATGACCATTTTTAACTTGTAATTTAGATCTTGGAGGGTAAAAAAAGCCCCGTGTCCATAAGTAATAGGGGCCTACAAAAAAAAACAACCTAGTATTGTGTTCAGCCTAATTGATAAAATAAATTTATAAATATAATAATAATTGTGGTTTTTATTGTTTTTAATTAAAAATATATTTAAAATACTAATTGAAAACTAAAAAAAATTACTAAAACTAAAATTCGAATGCCACAAAAATGATTAAAAATGAGTGAATAATTATTTCGTTAACAATGTTACCATTATCAACACTAAACACATACATAGTGTTTAGCTAAAAAACATAAAAAATATCGAGGCTTAAAATTACGAATGAATTTTAACATTTTTACCATGAGTAGATAAAAAAATGTAGTTTATCTTAAAAACGGTTGAGTTTACCTTGACTTTTCTAAATTTCGTCATATAATAACGATTTAAAAACAATTTATTTTCCAGTATTTTTTTTAATTTAACTATTTTTCTGAATATGATAAAATGGTTAACGATCAAAGTCAAATGTATTATTTATAAATGATTTGAGAATGAATTAAAGTTGTAAATGTAACTATTATAATTAATGAACTATAATTTTAATCATAATTCATATGTTTTAAGTGATCAAAGAAGATACACCCATTCTGTAAATTCGAAAAGGAGTTTTATGTATAAATACATCTTATTTATTAATATATGATAACAATCCTTAGTTTAGAATATTACTCTAAAAAATATTTTTTTTAATAAATTTCTTTTTAAAATCAACCTTTGGGCTAACGGTCTTAAATTCTTAAACATATAAATATGTTCAAATTTACTGTATCTAATCTATTAATATAATTTAAACGAATTATTTTATTTTAATCAAGTTTCATATCCTTATTATCTATAATATATTGCAATTTGCTCTATAACCTATTATTAAATAATAAATTATATATAAGTTTTTTTTACAGAGTAAGCAATAACTTTTGCTTATCAATCATACAGAAATATTGCAACAATTGACTAGTTAGTACATAAATTATTTTAGTTACAATTACCACATGAATAATTTTACTTAAAATTATTAAAAATTCTTAAGAAAAAAGGGATTTTTAGTAAAAAGAAAATTGTTTTATATAAAGTAGTACACTATTAACAACGTTTAACATGTACATAAATTTTTTATTAAATAAAAAAATTAAAAAAAAAACAGCATTATTTTAACAAGTTTAGATTAGATCTAAAAATGGTTAACATTACTGCTATAAAAAATACTACGATATGAATCTGTTAAATTTCATAATTATTATATTTGTAATTTTAAAATTTCACTTGAATATTAAATGCTTATTAAATTATTTGCTTAATTGATAACAATTTATTTTTGCTTTGATGGCTGGTTTATAATAGTAGAAAAATCGCAAGAACAAAATTTTAACTACATTTTTGTAATTATTTTTTTCATATAAGTAAATTAAAAAACTTTAATTATATAAGTTAGACGTTGTCAAAACTTGCGAAACACTTTCAAAAATCGGAGATAAAAAATGAAAATGTCATGCGATGGTGGCTTATTGATATCGTTTTTGTACTTAGGTTTCTTATCGAACAAAAAACCATAACAAAAAAAAGCTTATTGTCTCTAGTATATATTATTAAAATTTCGTTTGGATCAGTGAATTAAAAAAAACTATTATCAGTTTTAAAATACAAAATAATTTTATTTATTAAAAAATTTAATTTTAATATTAATAATTTTTACAAATTTTAAGAAAAAGCTATTTTTTTAAATTGTTTTATATCTTTCAACTCATATTAGTTAAATATTATAAAACTCTGCTTAATAACTAAAGAAATTTATATTTAAGTCAGTAAAAGCATTTGATTAGGAAGTAATGAGGTGTTGAAACTTTTAAAGTAACCAAGTGTAAGAAATAAGTTGTTAAATTATTTTCGTGCTATCAAAACATTGTTATTGTAACTAAAATATTCAATAAATTTTTAAAAATAATACATCATTATATAAGATTTTTTTTTTTGTCTTGACTTTTATTGAAAAAATCACCTAAAAACCTCTAATTTACATATTTATATCGTTTTATGGGATATTCTTCGAAAATTCAAAGTAAAAACCTTAAAAAGCTATGTGCCTCGACTTAAATTTTTCCAAATTACATCAAATTTTCAGAATATTATTTTTTAATACTAAACAAAAATAATGCAGTGGTGCCATGAAGGAAATTCATAAAATAAGGACCAACCTAATAAGAAACTGTCTTACAGATAATACGGCACTGTTATAATTTTGAAACAAAACAACACTGAAAAGAATAAGTAAAACCAATTAAGTTTTTGATATAATTTTATAATATTAAAATTAGTATAACTTAAAATTGGAAATATTTTGAAGCTTTATGTTATTACAAATAATTTTCTCGAAAGTTATACGTTATTCTCATCATTAACAATTTGTTTAAATGATTTGTTTGCAAAAAAAAAAAAATTAACCCAAAATGTAGAACAATAATTCACAACCACAGTTATTATTAGTGATGGGAAATATTGAATAGTAACTGTCGAACTATTCGATAGTCATTCAAAAACTATTCGAATAGTAAAAATATTGTACAGTTACACAATATATTCGAATAATTTTTAAAACTATTCTATAGTCTATGGTAAAAATAAACTATTCGGTTGTATAAAAACAATTCGAATAGTTTAAAATATTCCAAAATGCCCATCACTATTTATTATATTTAATATTTTGATTGGGAATATTAGTAGTACAGCAAATTAATATGAACATAAATATAATGCTGTCTATGTAACATATTATTGTTACATAAAATATTGCTAAAAAAGAAAGAAAAAATTATAAGTGTAACATATTCAAGTACTTAATCTCAAATTATCGTTTTATCATAACTTGTAAAAGGGTTTTATTGTATTTAAAATTGATGTGAATTTGTAATTATGATTAGCTCAGGTTAAAATTTTCAATAGGAATTTTTATTAGAATATTTATGATAACCTTTAACTTTAAAAACTATTAAAAAGTAATATCATAGTCTAATGTATTATTATTTTTTTGTGAAATTTTTGACATAATTATTTGTAAATATATACATATAATAATATCCAACAATTTTTTTTCCGTATTACTATTATTCTGAATAATGATATTTAACTAGTAAAGGTTAGCTGTGTAGAAATTTACTCTTGTAGAAGTCGCATTAAGAGCTAATGTCAATCTACAAACAACTTTTGTCACCCTTAAATTGAATACTTAGGTTATTTGAAGTTTTATGACTCGCTTATCAATTTTATGAGGAAATAAAACTCATAGAAAATAGTTAAGTAATTTTATTACATATTATTGGTATTAATAAATTCTTGCGTTTAAGTGTTTATAAAAGTTTAATTATGTAACAAATAGTATAATGAATGCATCATATGCCAAAATTCAAAACCGACAAATTTTATCATTGACGAGTGCACTGTGTTAAATTATGCTGATTATTGTTAATTTTTACAGGATGTTCAATTATTAATGTATGCCCCTTTATATCATTGTAATTTTATTACAGATACAAACTTTTAATTGTTACCAACGGCTTACGGGTCTTATTACTGACTAGGACAAAAAATATTACATGAATATGGATTTCTTTATGTCAACATTTAGGGCTTCGATCAGATAGCTTGTGTAAAACATGAAAAAATATATATATGTTTTACTGTTTAAATTATTCGTCGATTTTAAATAGAGTTTTTACTTTTTTTTTGCATTTAGACGACTAGTGTGTAATTTATATTCATGATAAAAAATATAAAATTACTCTTTGTGCGAGGATACCAGCATTCTTTGTGTTATCATTGAAACTCATAGGAGCTCTTATGATTTAAAAATTAGCGAATTTATTAATTTCTAAATGAGTGAGAGGTTTTTTTAGCGGTACTAACTATGTGTAATTAAGTTTTATGTTATTTCAAGTTGTTCATGAAGCACGAACAGCACGACTCTACACGAGGAAAACAAACACGTAAATTACATAACGAACGATTAATTTCACTGGCTGTCTGGCGTAACAATTTAAAGTTCGTTTTGACAGAGTTCAGAGAAAATGAATAATGCAGAATGTTATAACATTATGAATAGGACTCCAGAGAAACGGTGGCGGTACAAAGCGACAATCGGCGACAACGACCGATCACTGGCAGTGGATGTAATCTATCGAAAGACGTCACCATCACCACCGAGTTGCCCATTCTTGTTTATGCTTATTGCTGATGCCGTCGCCACTGCTATGTCCTGATGAGGTCAACGTTCTGTAATATTTTTTGCCGACGTCTGCGTCTAGGACTGTGGTTGTACATTCGACGGATGGCGGACGGCATGCGTCGTGTACACAACACTTACGTACCACACCCGCTCTACGACCGCTCTTTATGCGTTGTAGGAGGCGATGAATAATATACTATGCAGTGTAGTCGTTATAATACTTTGTTTTTTTTTTTCAATTTTAAGTGACCATAACGAACAAATATTTTTTATTTTGCTTACAGTTAACGGACTACTTTGGGAATGAAAGAAATGTACTGAGTGTTGCGTAAATAACGTTGTCAGACATAAAGTAGTGGCGGCAACCAACTACTGTTTATTACGTATATAAAAAAATATATCAAGGGAGCCTATGATCGCGCACGAGCTTGTTGGTAAAAGGCAGAAGCTGTAGTTGTTACAATAATAACAATAATAATAATGTGACGCGAATATTTTTGATGTTTTGGCGACTAGACGGATGCGCGCGCACACACATATTGCCGTCGCCGCCGTCCTAGTCTGGTCCCGACGTCTGCCAACGACGTCGTCGTCGCCGCCGCCGCCGCCACCACCACCACCACTACCACCAGCACCGCCAACGCCGCTACTGTACCACCCGACCTACCGACGTACGTGACCCCACCCCATGCCTCCGTCTCTACCACACCGTTCCCACTCCGTTTTCGATGCGTGTGCGTCGCCGCCGCCGCCGTCTGCGTGTCCGACTACCGCCGCCGCCGTCGGTCGGGGGCCAGCAGCACTATTATGTTCGACGCGGTCACGGCAGTACCATCATCATTCGTGTAACGTGAGCGCGCGCATGTGTACGCATGTTTGTCTGTATGCGATTATCCCTGCGACGGTTATCTCAATATCGTATCCTCTTCCTACCCGTTGTGCGCGTGTGTTACAGTACTTAAATATTTTTATTATTACACGTGATCCGCCGCAGTGTATTACGCGAGTTTAACTGTATTTGTATATTTTCTTTTTAACTTAAATTGTGCGTTGAGAAATTTTTGCTATGCGAGTGCGACGGTCCGTCGTCGCTACATGGTCCGAAAATGTATGTAATGGGCGAGCGTGCGATGTGAGTGATTCGGACGGTCGCGGTTGTTGTGCCGAATTGATACTCTAAAGGCTAATAAAAATGGAGGAAGACAAGCAGCAGGTTAACAATCCGCACATCAAGAAGGTTCTGAAAACCTATCAGTTGAGTGCGCCCAGGAGTCTGCAAGGACCGAATCTCGTGTTGGACGATTCAGCGGCGGCCGGTCCCACGGCTGTGGCCATAAGTTCGCCAAAGGCCGATTCCGATAGCAACAAACGCAGCAAGACTCCTCCGCCGCCGCCTTTGCATCCGGTGCTCTATGTACCCGACCAGTCTGGTTGCGAGTTATTCGAGACTGAATTAGAATGGGAGAAAATCGCTTGTTTCATGGTTGGCGGGGAGATGAGGCTGTGCTTGCCGCAGATACTTAACACGGTGCTTCGTGAATTCACCTTGACCCAGATCAATCAGGTGTGCGATGAGCTTCGCATTTACTGTTCTCGGTGTACCGTCGAGCAACTTGATGTGCTCAAGCAATGTAACATATTGCCGGTGACCGCACCGTCGTGCGGCCTCATGACGAAAACCAATGCCGAACGGTTGTGTTTCGCCCTGTTGCACCGCGTTCCTCCTCCGCCGGCTCAAATCCCGGACGATATAGTGACCTATTCGTTTCGGGTGTTCCACGACGTATTTGGGAAGACTCGTGGAATCTGTATGCCGGAACTATATACGGAGAAATTTTCCGCTTGCATTCAGTGCGACGAGTGCAAGGCGCTGTTCACTCCTCAGCAGTTCGTCAACCATATTCACAGGTTCACGGGCACAAACTCTTGTCACTGGGGCTATAAGCGCGAAAACTGGAGGGCGTACATCAAAGTGGCGCACGGACAAAAGGATTACACCGAAGTCGTGAACTTATTCGAAACGTTCAAGGAACAAATAGACGATTCGACCACCACTCACTTCTCGTCCCGCAAACGCAAGCAGGTAAGCTCTACCAAATTTATGTTATGCACTCGTGTTTACCACGCGGCTCTGAATTGTAATAATAGTAATCACATGGTAAAATGCGTCACACTTGGTTTCCAAAGAGCGATAACAAGCAATACTAACAATCGTATAGCGCAATAAACTATTCTAGTTGGTTTATTTTTGTCTGGAATGGGTTCCATTCGGTTCTCAGACGTCTAGACCTTCACGTAACGACGTTCCAAATATCACCGTAGTGCTGCTGCTCGCCGCAGTCTCGTTTATTTGACCGGTTAACAACGAGATTATTAAATTGTTATTGTGGAAACAACGCCATTTATCGAATGGTTTTTTTTTTCGTTCTCGACGTTTGTACCGATAACGCAGTCGGCGGCAACAGAGGTGGAATTCGTTCGTTATCTCCGGTGTTAAATACGTTATTATTCAAAACAAACGAGCTCGCTATTGATCGTACAGCGTCTCGCGGCCAATTAAAATTATTGCAACATTCAAATTTTCCGCTGGTTTTTGTTTTCAAAACATCATCGACGATTCTGCATTAATAACTTTAACCAGCGCATTATGTTACCCGTAGACGTACACCGAAATTGATTTCATTGTTGTTCCTTTATCGCTTAAACGTAGGTCGGTAATTAATTTATACTTTTCTTGCTTTTACTCGTATCCTTTCTAGTCGTTATCACAAAACATTGTCATGACAGTTGGACTCCGAAATTTATTAAAACGATAAACCTTAATAAAAATTATCAATCTTTACACTGTTTTTCGTAAATGAAAAGGAGAGAAGAGTTTGCGTCGAATGTGTTCAGGTAGACTGGTAGTAATCGGTTTGCATTGGTCGGAGCAAGTCGAATAATTTCGCAGCAAATCGCGTGCTTTCTTTTTACAGCATTTGTTGTGAGCATTATAATGCCGCCGCCGTCCTTGAAGCGTCCGCGGAATTGCATAAAAAACCCGACGAACGCGGAGGTTAACGTAGTCGAAGAAAATGTAATAACGCAGTCTAGCCGCTACTATGCAAATAAGAGTTGGTTTATTGTATGCTTCCGGACGTGTTCGACCAACGTTTGGTTAACAATTAATTGGCGGCAAAAAAATCACCAGTGCTTAATGTGATGACAGACGGACGTGATTGTAAGTGGCCACTCGGATCGATAGCTTTATTGTAATGCGACTTATCAGTATAGGTTATTTCCCGCGGCTAGAGTTGTTTAGCCGTGGACAAAGTCCCGGTGCATGTAACCGCAAGTTTTGCGTTACACCAGATATTGTTGAATTACGATTAAACGTTTATCGTTCCTGTATAAAAAAAAAAAAAAAAAAATTATCTATATTTTTATAAAGAATTTTTCAATAAACGTGCTCAAACCGAGCTTTGGTTTGGCGTTGTTGTTGTGGAAATAATGTATCGGTCGTCCAGACGGTCTGAGCGTATATAGTGACGAGGTCACGCGGAGACGAAGCGGCCGCAATTACACAAACAAAGGATTTGCGTGCGCGCGCGTGCATATCTGTGTGTCTGTATGCATCGTTCTCGTCAAGGACATTGGCCGCCGCCGCCGCCACCACAGAGTGTTCAAAGCTGCTGCTGTTGCTGCCATCGCTGCTGGTGCAATTTCATTATGATATCGTTGTGGGCTCGTACAGTACTAGCGCTCGTTGATCCAATACAGTCCACAGTATGGCCTTCATTTTTGTAATCGCATTAACATGATAGTATTGATTGAATGTAAAGTAGTTGGACTGCACTGGTATTATTTACATTACATTTAGACGTTGTGAGGGTTTACAGCGTAAAAGCGGGATGTTAAAAAATCGAGTACAAATTAACGATGCACTGGCGAGGGCGGCGGCCGGCGATGCGTTTGATTTGGTGCCAATGTGCCATCAGTGGAATGTGTTCGGTTTCACTGTCGGGTACCGCCGCTGGTGTTGTTGGCAACGTCTGACAAACGGCGTTAATATCTCAACATTATTATTATATACAACCGTGAATAATTATCACAATATAATGTTATATTGGTCGTAAAAACTTACCAAAAATGACTAGCGCGTTTTTTTCCGTGTGGGTACTGACGTAGTTTTTAAGTGAAAACAATATTATTAATAAAACTCTCATTGTTGTTTACCGCCGTTAACGCGGAGAAATATATCCACCGATACTGAAAATACGCCTTGTAGACTGGCCCGTATGTTTACCGTTATCGTTTTCGCCGGCAGTTTTTCTGAAGCATCTCGATACGTGTTGTTAATTCTTGGTCGGCCAACGTCGTGTTTCATGTTTTACTAGAATCGTAGGCTCGCTGGTCTTGTATTTTTCTAGAAAAATGTTGTTTGTTACGTGATTCGGTCATACCTGCCTCAGATGCGACCGTTTGGAAGTTTGATAATCATTTCATTGTTGAACATGAAAATAAAATTTGTTCGATCGTTGTACGGCGTTCAAAAACTTTATTTATTTAAATCCGATTCGATATCGTTGTTTGTTTTCTAAACCAAATAAAAAGTAACAAGTCGTCATAACGGTTATCCGGTAAACGTTTCTAGCGTCCTTGCCCTGTTGCCGTTCTCCTATTCGATTGTTGTGGTTATGCACTGGACTCGTTGCGAAAATCTGTAGAGATGTAAAAATAACTGCTGGCCTTAATTAATACAACCGTATAATACTTGAACATTGATACGCGTCACGGTGTTCTCGTTGTACGCGTTTGTTGTCAAAAAAAACTCAACCATAACGGCATTAGTGATAAAACGTATTATCGTCTGTGACCCATTATTGTTTGGGTATTCCTTTATTTGGGTTTTTGCGGTTGGGTATTGTCGATGTCATTGGTCGTGACAGGTTGATCGGAGGGGAATGTTACGTGTTCGGATCATTTGTAGTTGTTGTTGCGATTTTGCTACGAACGGAGTGAAAAACGCGTCGAAAACAAAAGGAACGAGTCTGCGGACCACTTCCTCCATTGGACACGAGTGCGTTCTGCTGCAACCGACGCCGCGCGTGGCACAATGGAAACAGGAATCGCAGTAAAAATAATAACCATTACGGAAAGGAGACGGGCCGGGGGGAAGAGAAGACAGAACAGGTCTAACGAGCTCAGGTGAACGGCCAGTGAAAAAAAATATAAAATGATGGAAAAAATAACCTTTTTCGGTGGAACGCTTCGCCGACAGCGATCGTATTACTATATTTGTTGTTTTCGTTGAATTTTTGTGCTTTTCTTCGGCTGTTTCGCGTGACAATGGAAATATTTTAAAACTCCTGACGGATCGGGTTTCCTCTGCGCTGGTCCATTATTATATTATTACACGGTTCTGCGATTACACCTATACACCGCAAACATATCCCCGTGAGCTGAAATTCTAAGCTAGCGGCTCAATATTTATTGTTTTTCTAGCCGGTAAAGTGTAAGCAATATGCGACCGATACGTTACTCGATCCCGCCGGCGCCCCGAACGTCGTCGACTGTGGTGACTTGTCGCCGACACGGTGTACATATCTTCCGAAAAGGATTAAGTATAAAATAGAGCCAACCCCCACCCAACCTGCCCATACAAAACATTTATCGTTTAAACCGTTTTTTGTTTCTACGCATGTAAAATAATGGTGTTTTATTAAAAGCTTATACTTGTCAAACACTGCGCTGTAGTAGTTAACCCCCCGTCCATTTACGTGATGCTGTTACATGCTTTTTCAAAGTAACGCGGTAAACCGTAGACTATTACCGAATATATTCACCTAGTCATACAACGTTATTGCATAATGAAGATTGTCTCGACGCTAGAAGAGATTTGTCTGTGCAACGGTGAAATTTTTATTTATGGCTATTTGATAATTATTACCCCACTAATCGTCACTTCCCCTTCGGATAACGTTATAAAGACACGTTACAATTCGGTCACTTGTTTTTCTGGTTGCAGGCGGAGACGGACAAGCGCTGCGTTGGTTTCGCGTTTGATATTGTTATTATTATTATAATTATTATTGTATAATATAATTTAATATATTAATGTTATGCACACGCGTTTATAATGTAAACAAAAACGGACGGGCAGCGGTTGTAGTAGGCATTTTTTTTTTTTTTTTATATATAATTGAACGTTACAATTTGTAATATATTCGTTTAATGAAGGTTTCACTGTGGTTTTTGTTGTTGTTATTCATCCGTTGGCCGTTGTTGTTATTATAATACAGTTTGAATTCCGCATAAACTCCATAGCGGTACGCGTTTTATTTATGCCACAGTAGTTCAATTGTGTGACCGACAACCGGTTTTGGTCCGTGGGCGTTAGTACGCGTGCTCACGCGTTTCGTGTAGTATTCCTTTCGGAAACTCCAACGTTCCTAAATTTTGCCCATTTACTTGTAAGTGTTGGACACAGTTAGGACCTACCGGGACAAGAGCTTCGCGTCAGAGGAGTGCCACCATCGGAATCCGTGGAAATTATTTTTGTTTAACGCGAATCGGTCGCACGTTCTAAAAAGGCAGTCGAGAAGGACGCCGCGCTGCACGGCCGGGCGAAAAGAGCATTTGGCGTTGGCAAAAATAGCTGTGGTCCAAAATAGACGGGCGGTGCTACCGGTACCTGCGCCAGAACATTTAACGCTGGTCCTGCTCACAACACATGACACCTTCCTCTCTCGTTTTCTACCTCCCTCCCCGTTGACCGCCGCGTGTATTTATACATATCAATGTGTTTGAATTTGCGTTAAACGACAGCGACAATTTAAAAATTAATTCAACTATTCACATTGAACTCGTACTTTCAAAAATAGTAAAATTCGGTTACTTAACTCTATGATACTGATGTTGCAATTACAACAAAACTCATTTTGTTACACACCACGCGCACACGACGGATAGTCTACTAATAGTTAATTACACTCTAAGTACCTACTAAACATAGAAGCGTTTGTGTTAAGTTACTGCATTAGTATGTGAGAAATATTTTTATCTACACGCGGTGAGTACGCCGTCGTCGAGTAGTCCGTGTTTTTAAAATAACCTTTTGTCGGTCAGCTAGTCGCAAGAAAAATGCTAATCTTAACTTAGTAGTACAACTTTGGTTAGAATCCGTCGCAGAAAAATGTAAGATATTTCATAGATACTTATATATGTCTGCGGTTATATATATATATATATATCTGCCACTGTCTGCTGCGGACTGAGGAAGGATGATCACTGTCTTGTTAGATATTTTATAACATATCTTGTCTTACGTGTAAAATATACTGTATAATCGTGGAATAAAATGATAAAAAAAAAAAAAAATGGTTAAAAAACGCCGCTGGTTGAGAACCGGTTGTTGACCCGTTGGCACACCGCAGCGCCGGCTGACCTTCGCCATTACCAGACTGAAGTTCCCCGACCCGCCGCCTTCGCCTTTCGCGCCAACGCCATTGCAACACGTTCATGCAGACAACGCCGCCCGCCCGTCTTGTGCCGCGCCTTTCCATGACAGTCTGCCGCCGCTTAAACCAACACTCTTTTGTACGAAAACTAGACGCAGTTGTTGTTATTATTATTATTATACTCATGTACTGCGTTCATACGTGTACCACCTTATGTACATATGTTGGTGAGGTAATTGTGTCATCCCTCATTGCATTTTGTCAGCGCAAACTATGAATCACCTCTTCATTGCCTTTTACAAGTGTAGTCGCGTTTTGAGCTTAAAGATTAATTTGTTTCTTCGGAAATATCATTTCATAACAATCGCATTACCGTGTGTCATTCATTCGCTATGATCATTTCGTACAAAAAAGTATCAATCGTTTTTTGCTAATATTGTTACTAAACTTAGTAGTCATGAAACTACACTAGAATTGCAGTGTATACATTTGTCGTTTACCTAAATCTAAGAAACACGTACAACTTTGGAAATCCGCCTTTCAGTCCAAGTAATATCGGAGATTAATGGGGGACACGAATTTTCGCCTTATGTTAAAGTTTGTTTTATAGATCTCTGAAATTATTGTAGAACTTTGTTAGATGATGTTGAGGAAACAAATGATTTATTTAGTCCTATGTTCTTTTCCTTTTGCCACTATTATTAAACATTTGAACGGTTAAAATTGGATTTTAAACAAGATGAGTACAATTTTATAGGCTTTTAACCTAATATAAATGTTACGTATACAATTCATGATAAATTATTGTTTTTTCTTTTTAACAATTTGTGGTATAATTAAAGGTTGTCTGTTTATCATACTATTATTTATAAGTACTTTGTTATACCATTTATGTTTGTAATATTTCCACGTTTTTCAATTTATTGATACGCATTTTTACTTTCGACTGTTCCAAAATCAATAATAACAATTGAAACATTTCAGTTATCTAATATGAGCACAATACTAAACCGATTTAATTCTGGAAAATTTTAGACTTTTAACAAATGTTTGCGTGTTGACTCATTACAATAAATTATGTCCCTGGGTGGGCCTCGCGGTGTGTAACCACTTCGTTGTAAGTGCAAAAACAGCCCACACTATAATAACGATTGCACGTGCCCAACAATGCACTTACGGCCTTGAAGTCCATAATATAAATATTGTTAATGCAGTTTTTACTGCACTAGATAAGCGAAACCTTTCAAGGATGACTGCAGTTTTTTCCTTTATGTTTAGTCATTTACCGCGACCGTAAAAATAAGCCAATCGTTATCGCTGTTGTTTTGCGTAGCAGCAATTTGATGGTACAAAAGATTTTACACGGAAGCATACCGCTCTTGTATTAAAATACAGTAACTTAAATGAAAGACATCATATTATCAATAATCCGTTATTTCGTTTTTACATATCTATAAAACCTGGGACAATTAAAAAACATTTATATTAATATCTATTTTCGTATGTGGGACAAAAGTATTACCTATTCATGATTAATACAAACATCTTGAACTGCAAAACTACACACACGTTTTTTTGAATGTGTATCTTCTAATAAGAATTTATATAAATGAACTTGATAAATTTTCCACTTAAATATTCAAATAATTCTCGTAACGTCGCAAATTATTCATGAAAACACTTAAAAAAATAAAATCCCAGACATCGGCTAGAGAACTAGTCTAGAAACGGTATTCAAAAATACTTCAAGGACTGCATTCATTACAGCCAATGTTTTCGTTGCCAGAAGTTGGATTTTTTTGGTCAGTGCCATTAGTAAAAAGGCCATGAAAATTATTATTTTTTCGGATCAAACGCGTTCACCGTTGTTAGTTTTATTATTTTTCTTAAACTATGAAGTTATAATAAACACCGTACTTTCAATCATGTCGGACTACGACAAATTGAAATTGTTTTTACGGACAACGAACTTTACACGCGCTTTTCCATAGCAGACACGTGTATATTCCTATTTAATTACGTTGTCGGCGGCAACGGTGTGAAGCGATTAGTTTGTTTAATTGGTTTTTAAGTTTACAAATAATTGAAGTATTCTCGCGAGTCCAATTTGAATGAAAAATAAAAAACATTGCACTCGTGTTCACGCGCGCTCGATTACTGCGGTAACACTTCTTACTGGGATTTAATTATTCGGCCATACTAAGTGTATCAACGCACCTCTTGACGGCGGCGTCAAGATTCTCACTCTGTTCGCGGTGTTCATTTTTCTCGCGTTAACACGTACACGATTAATGAGAGGGAAAGGGTTTGAGACTTTGCGTTGACGGCGAAAAGGCATCGGTCGTTCATTCATTTGTTTGTAATAATGTGGACCTTTGCTGTGGCTCACCGGTTTTAGTTGAGACTCCGCGGGCGCACGCAACCGAATAAATGCGGCGCATTATTGTCGTTGAATAATTAACGTAACGCACATTAGTACGGGTCCAAAGACCGATGCGAAATAATGATTTATTATAACGCGGCGGCGCTCGAGGGGGTTAACAGCGATGACATCTGTATTTGTGCCGTCGACAGAGTCGGTCGTCGCCACGGCTGACGTTAGTACGTCCCGCTTGTGGGGCCGCGGTCGTGTACGTGAGGTAAGGAAAACAAGAAGAAAATAAGGGTTGCTTTTGTCAAAAAAAATAAAGTGGGACCGAAAAAATAATAATAATGTCTATAAATTATAATATACGTACGGCAATAACAACAAACGTGTTTTCGGGTTATTGTTGGGTAAACATTTCTTTATTGTTAACAAGTCTCGTATGGCGGGGCGTGAATCCAACGTTTAATAGCAATTGATTTTGCACCGCCGTACAAGAAAATATTGGGGAGAACAACCCCGAGCAAAATATTCTTCGACAATTTCATTATTATTAGATACTTTTGCACACGGGTCCGTGAGCGTGTTATTACACTCGTTTATGTTATATAACCGATTTTCAGCGAAAAATACACTGACCGACCACCACCAAGTAGACCCGTTTGCCTCTTGTTTTCGTGTGTTGTGTTCACTCTCGGGAGACCGAATATTGTTTAATTGAAAATCGTTGGGCGTTCTATTAATATTATTATCGTCGTGTTTCGCCGTCTCACCAACCTCCGGACGAACTGCGGCGATAAATAGATCACGGCCGTCCGTTTGTGATGGTGTTCCGATAATGATGTATGCGGCCCGCGTTCTTCTTGCGCGCCGACTCGTTCACGAATAGGTGTGTAGTGCAGATCATACGGCCAAGGTCTCATGAAATTTCTTTCTAAGCGGCGGATATCCGTCGTTTGTCGATAAAGCGCCGATGATGGCGACGGCCTCTATTATTTTCCTATTAATACAGTCCGCATTGGAACGCGGTAAGAAAATAACGGGTTCCCCCTGCCACGAGGTATGGACTAAAAAAGATGCGACATGCATGCTCTTCGTGGTATTAAAAAAACTTTCTCACGTGTATAGGGAATACCGGACTAGGAACTGTCCGCGCAAACCTTTACCGCGCGTATAGGTGTTTCTCGGCTCATCCGAAAAGCAAACACGTGTGGACGGCCACCGGTTTAGCAAAAGGGTAGTGAAAAGCGGTTGACAGCCGTGTGATGGACAGGCCGGCGACGGACGCCGTGCCAGTGTTTTTTTCTCCCCCCGAAAGCAGGGGCACGGTTGGGGCTACGGACACAGCAGGAGAGAATTTACAGAAGCGCGAACAAGAATTTAAGGTGCACATACACACGTAGACGTGTATGAAAAACGATCAATAACGTTTTTTATTATTATTCACAGTTCACACGATGACTTTTCGACTGTGTACACCGTTTGTATTATATTACTATTAAACAGTAGTAGAGTACATCAAGCGTTTACAGCTGAATGACACGTTTATTACAACAACATAATGTAATAAAACACATGCGCGTTGTACAATGCTGGCTGAAAACAACACGACATAATAATAATAATAATTCGGTGTATGAAATACAACGAGTTTTAGGAAAAGCTCTCGTTTTTTCTCTTCCCGACATGTTTAAACTTGTCACAAAAAAATGAAAATTATCGGTCTACGTACACGGAAATGTTTTTCCGAATCATTTCAATTTTCGGTCGCTCCGTAAACATTATTAATGTCGAGTTGGCCATTTTCTCTCCCCTGCTTTGCAGAATAAAAATACATTATGTCTATTTCCCGAATGAGTTTTTTTCGCTCAACGTGTCACAAACGAAATGATATTAACAGTTGACAGCAACGATAAGGGTTCTTTTTGATTTTTAAAAACCAATATACATGTATTTTTTTTTTTTTTTTTTTTTTTTTGAGAAATACACGTTGCTACACTTGACAAACATTTTTTCCCGACCAAATATGTTCGTCGGATTGACGGCCGAGCAAAACGAATATTGCGACACCGACGATACTGTACGTGTCTCTTTGTGCTCATCCTCCAGTCATACACGCAATTGTTGAAATCCGGCGATAGAAACAGCAGTATCTCAATCGTGTGAGCAAAGTACTAGGTATACTCTTTGTGTCGTCGTTTCATGCTTTGACTCGTAATACGTTTATATGTATAGAGAGGGAGATAGGACGCACGAAATGCCTCGTGCCTTTGCCCCGAAGTCGTTCTAGAACGAAGCAAAAGAAAATAATAATAAAAACATCGTCGACCTGCTGCCCCTCTTTCCCCGCTCATTCACCAAGAAATGATACAGCCACTTCGTAGAAAAGTCGCATCGGAGCCGATCGCTTCTTATTTATTTTTACTGTTTAAGTGAGTTGGAATTTTTTCTCCTTAGAAAATCTGTTTAAGTACGACGTCCAAATTTTTCCATCTCCCGAGTTCTTTTAACGTTTAGGTTGTGCGCGAACAAATAGGCGATCCCTACGAATTCTTTCTTTTATTCAAAATTTATTTGCGTATTTTGTTATGTACAGATCGGATCAAAATGAAATTTCTCGAATGTAAGTCAACATACGTTTGTACCCTACATACGTTATATTAATCAATAAACTTCCATTTGATTTGTTTGTTAGCCTTGTTTTACTTGGTTTGCATGCGTATGTATTATTCTGTCGTCGCTATCAGTTAATAGATATAAGTTTGTTATTATGGCTTTACTTACACGGAACAATTATAATTCAATAACTTTATATGTAGTAGTTATTTGAAACAATACCAACAATATATAATTAATATATACGCCAACATCGAGGAAATAACGCCAACGAGCTAACAATGTAACTGGTCAAATGTAATGATTTTTCCTGATTTTATGTACTCGATGAATGATAATAAAAAAAATTCTAGTTTTCTCTTTTCACAGTAACAATTTTTGTATCGTAAAAACAATACCTACTTAATTGTACTAATCTATACTCTGCCGACCTAATGAAATATCCTAGTTTTTTTTTGTTTTGTTTTTGAGGAAATGGTTCGATTCTTTGTTAGAGATAATATACAAATTAGCTTCTTTCGCTCACTATTGTCTTTACTACTGGATAAATTGTTTTTTTTTTTTACATTTCTGTTTATTTATTATTCAGTAATTTGGTAAATGCTTAATTTACTTTATAATTATGACGGTGCTCAGAATTCGACATTATTAGTTCAATAATAATGTGTGTAGCATTAATCGACAACTCCAAAGGTTTTCTATCTCTCGCTCTCGTGTTGTTTGGCCATACATATAATACAATACACCTGTGTCCCGTGTAATGTCATTGAACTTTGAACTTGATTAAAATATATCGGTCATATTAACAAAACAACCGACAGTTTTAACTGGGCAGTCTCGACCGCGTACAGCATTCGCATAATTACAACGGCCGCCGAACGCTGTACTTGTGCGCAACGATTGTTTTGCCCATTGTAGTCTCGATTATTATGCTGTTTTGAGGTAAACGCGTTTTGATCACACCGAGTGTTTGAATTGAATGTTATTTCGTGTATTGCCGATGAATTCCGCCGGTACAGGCCGTTTAAGTATCTAGCGCAGAATAATGTGCGCGCAATGAGTGTGCTTGTTACGACTATTGTCGTTTCCCGTAACTGGTTCGGCTCGGACCATAAACAGCCGTGTAATTGCCGGACATATTTTTTTCTCCACACTCGACCGGCCCGTCGCCGCCGCCGTCATTGCCGCTCTTGTATCATATGCATAATAATAACAAAATATATGCAACATATTATTTTATACAGAAAAGAAAAACAGGTTATATGTGTGTGTACATACATTGAAGCCGAACGCGACGGCGACATTGTAACAATTTTCTCTTCTTTGGCAGCGACCGGTTTTTTCTCGAACACTAGTCTTTTTTTATACACGTCCATCGATTGTGTGTGCGTATTCGGGGGAAATCCGCGTGTCCTTTTGTTTGGCCATCGATTATTTTTTTCCTCTTCCACCGTGGAGGAGACGTGTGTGACCCCTGGCCACGTCAAAATCCAACCGGACGTTGAGCATACCGCGCTAACCAAAATTGGCCGGTGGTACGACGAGAAGAAGCCGCAAACAATAAAACATAATAATGAAACGAAGAAGAAAAGGAACGAGTAAAAAAAAAAAAAAATGATGCGAAAACGTTTAAAAAACATCTATACGGGAACTCTTTTGTTGTGTATTGTAGTGATAAAAAATAATAAAAAACCGAAGGGATTTACGAATAATAAAGAAAAAAGGGGTACGGCAACGTCTTGTTGGTCATCGGGAAGACCTCCCGCGGTGCGTTATGAGCGCCATTGTTCTTGTGCGAGTTTCCAGCCAAGCAATCGTAATCGTAATGGGTAAACGGCAGCCACGAGCATCCGACTGTTTTTCCGGTCCGCGTACTTTGCGCCCAACGAACCCCCGGCGATGACAGTATGTCCATTGGTCATGTACTTAAATTTGTGGTTGCCATCCGCAGTAGCATCGCTTTTGTTTTCTCGGGTCTTCCCGGCACATGTTTTCGAGCGCGCCCGACTTTTTTTATGCGGACGGCCTAGTGCGATCGTCATTATTATTATTGTGCGTTTCTGACATTATCATCACTGGGTAACGCATAAAATGGAACTGTGATCGTATTATTGCTCGTAGAGACCGTAAATACGCGAAAGAGTATCATCGTAAACCCGAAAGATTTACTGTCCGTGTTCGCCTGTATTGTGCGTGCTAACATAATTATATGTGTACATGATTTTATGTGCGTATTATGCTTTTGAAGTAATGGTGTCGAGCCCGAAGCGGCGAACGACGATTTATGGCTGCTGTTAGTTGAACGCGTTTTTTTCATCTTCAACGTACAGTTATTATTACGATATAGATATTATACACATTTGGCCGACCACTCAGAAAAAGAAAAACGCGCATAAACAAGTGACGGCTTAGTAACGGTGGGGGGGGGGGGGGTATCATCATCGCGATAGGCACCGATGCCATGTGAGCGATTCTTGTCCGGAGGAATGCTTGATAAATTCGATGGCACCGATGCTATTCAGATTTCAATTCAATTACACAGCGACTTTCAATACTATCGCGTAGCCGCCTTTGTTCCGGCTCCACCCTTTGGTCTTCGTGTGTACATGTTCACTGGGTTACGAATATACGGGCACAGTGTATTATAGACTGATGCGCAACGTGTAAAAGAAACAGACCCTTTAACCTTTGCAACGGTCAAGATGTGTTCACACAATGGAACCACTTAATAGAAATAATGCTCGAGCACGGTACCGAATAATAATAATAAAAAATAATAATAATAGAAGACGTATGTAAAAAAAAAAAAAAAAACCAGGCATTGTTATTAGTAAACACTCGTTATTTAACAACTCCACACAAACAGACAAGTTCAAGCATTGCGCGAAAAATTCACAACACGGGCTTCTTGTGTGCTGTTCAAACAAAGATGCACACGGGATGGGACGTATAAATCGCGTCCCGTCCCATTTAGAGTGTTCCGAAAAGGAATATGTAGGTCTGCCGCGGCGGAGGCAATAAATCTGAAAGGCGTCGAATCTGCGAGCTTGAGCTGTTCGAGATCAGTATCGTCCGGTAGACAGTTATATTGTGCGTGTAGGGTGCACGCCGAGAACCGACCGAAATGGAAGAACGACACGTCACATGTTGATAGATGATATATACGCCGTCGTTTCAGCGTAAAATATTTGGGAAGCCCGTCAAATATATCTTCACGTGCGCCACGCCATTGCTTGTTTTCACCGCAGTATCCAAATATTTACCCTTTGCTTCCTGTAGGCTTGTCGAAGTCTCTACCTCGTATCCCCCCCCCCATCTTATCTTCTAAATCGTCTGTTTGATTCCTTTTCCGTCCGCTGTACCGTCGCCTTATTACTACACGAAAAGCCCACGCGTGTGTAACGATAATCTTTTTTCTTTCGCCATCGACTTTTACTCGCATCGCTTGTGTCAGCCACGATTTTCTTGTCGTTCGAAATTCTTGAACAATTTTCCCCGGCGGAAAACGACTGCACTCGCCGCCTCTGTGTTTCGATTATTTGAAGTTCTAGTGGTATTATTAATTATAGACTCGCTCAAATTAAAATCCTATCCGTTTTAGTCACAGGTCGATGTCACAGGGCGTTAACGGAAATTACTTGTACACAACGCACGAGCCCATTTTGTTTTCTTGTTAATTTTTAAATAAAAGTTTTTTTTTGAATTCTTAACGGCTTTTGTTTAATTTTGAATCGACTGAAAACATTTTCTGTTGTCGCGCCTAGAGGAAATCTTACCGCTGATGTCGACGATTCGAAATATTCGCCCAGTGCTTTTGGGTCACCGTATTCATGATTGAAAAAAAGTCTGTTTAGCGGTTGGCATATATATTTTGGCAAAACTACCACTGGCGGACCATCAACACTCAATCTGAGGCCGTTGAACTCGATTATAACGCGGACGGAAAAAATAAATATTAAGAAAACAAAGCTATTTAGGTAACTGCTCGGCGTTTATGACGAGCCGTGTGAAGTTAGAATACCTTTATGTGTGCGTGCAAACAGCAGCATACCACCTCCGTGTCTGTTTAACGGCAGCCAGAGTTTTCACGGGAGACTGCACGTTAAGAGAACAAAAAAAAATAAGAGTAAATGTAAATGCTACCAATGTGAAACAAAATATATTTAAACGTTGCCGTACACAATACGAATGCAAATAGCAAACAAAAGGCGATTCCAGACACATGTATATATTAACAAAGCACATTGTACAAGTCTGGCGGCAACAGCGGGGGTGCTGAAAACAGGTTGAAGAGCGGAAAAATGTTCTCATTATTTTTCGCGAAAAAATTAGGGTTGCCCCTGCTGTCAACCGTCGTACCCTTCTCCATTGTGCGATCGCCCTCTCGTCTTCTCACAAAATCTCGTTTATGATGCCGTGAAAAACCTATTACACGGTCGTTTATTTGGCTCGGCTTGTCTTTTCCTTTGAAAACGCCTGCCCGAAAGAATCGCCCCAGCTCGCCTCCTAACCATCACCGACACCCACCACCACGGTCAATGGTCGATTCATTAGACATGCAGAAACCATCCATCGTGGTGGTGTCCGTGTGCAGCGAACGGAGGAGAAACGCGCGCCGCACTCACACGCACAACACACCCGTGTAATGATGTCGCAAAGGAATTTCCCAACCGCCTTTTGTACACCCGATATCACATCAGCTCATCCGTGTGTTGACGCCGCTCTGTCTTTCACGTGACCGTCTTGTGTGCCTTCAATTATATTGCGCATAATGTGATGCGCAATGACGAACGGTGTTGTTTTTAGATCCGGACGGGTAGATACGTCAAAAAACGTACGCGTCCCTCCGTTGAAGAAGACCATTGAAGTCGTCAAAGCACCAGACGGAAGAGTTAATCCTCTCAATCCGAACAATGCGACGGCAGATTGTAGCGGCCGACCCCTTCCCTCCCGTCGTCGGCCACCCAGCGATTTTGATTCCCAAACGACGGCCACGAATCCCAACAATGACTCTGTTACACAAAGACGGACTTACGGCAGGACTGGTTATTTGATTTTTTTCTACGCTTTTAGTAGTCATTTGATTCCTTCTCGATTAACCGTTATGCTTTGAGTATTAATAATTTATCCCATAATAGAGTTAAACTATTGCGAAGAGCCCACTTGAAAAATAGTGTTACGTTCACACACATATGACACACGTGTCCGACGAATGTTACTTTACTCGAACGTATTATGTATACTTCCTCGGGCAAAAAAATACGACCGTATTGTCGTCGACACAATAAGTGTATGTAAAAAAAAGTCACTCGAAAATAAAATTAATAACATCATACTAATTACTATTACCGTACAGTTTTTCCGTGTTATCGCGAACAAAGCGACGTGGCGGCCGGGCGAAAAGCGTACGAGACCTTAAATAATTACCGCCTTGGTTCGGGGGAGTTATTAGTTTGACATTTGTTACTCGCGTGTTTTGAAGCAGTTTACTGTCATGAAAGTGCTATATTTTTGATAACGACAAAAATAAAATAAATGAGCCGACATAGAAATAATATTCACCTCGTGGTATTTTAAACATGCACACGCTATGGCGTTTTAATAAAAGTGGCGAATTTCGAGTACACGTGGTGCTGAGAAATTTTATTACGCACACATAGTTTGGGTTGATAACAAAGAACAATAAGTATAGAACAATTTTCTGTTGTTTACGATATTTAGATGAATTCCATATGGAATTTCGACGCGCCTAGTCCGAACCCGACTTCAGATTTTCGATGAGCATTTTTTCAGAAAAAAACAGCTCCACTTTACACTGTAACTGTATTTGGGTCATTATTGTGAAATTGCTACCAATAAATAGATTACATTTTGAGGATTTCAAGGATTTCAATGTTTTGTTTTTATATGACAAAAACCCGGGAAAAAGGCCGAATACGAGAAAAACAATTTATACGTAAAGTTAAAAAATCGGAAAAACTGCAACTTTGTTCTAAGCCTTTTTTATTGTGAGCTAATATAATTTTTCGTGAGCTTGAAAATAATATTTAACGGTATTTATGACGTCTAATACAATGATGTAATTATATTTGGCGTACGACACTTGGTTACTCAGTTATTCAACTTATTGTAAAGAAAAACATACAAATTACAACTCAGTAATTACTCAGTTAAAAATCCACCTAAAGCATGAAATAATTGTCATACTCAATATCTAAATATACCATTGTCTTAAGCGTCCAAAAATTCATGGTATTAAATTATTATTTTTTTTCTTCAAATTTTACAAAATGAAATTTTTGTGTATATTTATTTTTATTATCGTTTTTGTCGGTTAATTTGTCGCGTAAAAGCAAAATATTGCTACTTTTGAATTTACCACAAAAGTATATATATATATATAGAAATTTTAGGTATTCACTTGAACATTGTAAACAGCAAAATGGCCGTCGTTGCTGTGTGTAATCGATGAAATCGACGGAATACCGAAGAGCGCGTACAGACATTCACAAATGCAAACAGGTCGACAGGACAATCTGTTCGACGGTTGAATTTACTGTATACGGCCGTTAAAATAGGCTAGTTCGTTAATTCTATGATTTTAAATTTCTAATTAGGACACGTGCACGATATGTTTTTATGTAAATCCATAGGCTTTTGAGTAAAACATGTTTATTTTTTCCAATCAATTTATTACATATTCTCGAATGAGTGAGGTGGTATTTAAAATAAATTGGGTTTGATGATTGTTCGCGTGTTCCTAAAATCGACATATTGTTATGTTAACGGCTATAACTGCAATAGGAATATTGTTGCGTACTTTGTGAAACGCTTTTCGTTCAGCAATCGTCGTTTGTAATGTTATGTTTTCTCTGCATTAACGGATACTGAGAATTGCCTATATCGTCTGAAGAACTATTGTAATAGCCGCTGTTTAACATATTGTTGTAAAGACAGGTTTTCTCGCACGACACGCAACTATGTGCAGATGTCTTGAACGGCACCACACCACGCGCGTTTCCGAACAATATGGTGGACGCTGTGCACGTGTGACCTCAAATAATGAGCGAAAGACACGAGAGAAAAAGAAAAACACGTCTACTAGGTCGGGTACAGCACCCACTCGTAGGCCCAGCGTACACGCCAAGGTTGATTTGATCAACCGTGCACATAACATTAAAGTGTATATTATCATTACGTACATTAGAATATGCACACACGCCTGCCATACTAAACGCGCGCGCGTGTGTGTGTGTGTGTGTGTGTACATTTTTACGCTGACACACGTTATTGCGCGCAGACGTCGGCCGTTAGAACTGCTCGCTCCGCGTTGTCGGCGCGGCTGCAAGAATGACTCGACAAGGACATAATAATAATAACAATAAAACAACCGCGGATGCTTTTCCTCTTGCCGCCCGCGCTTGGCTTTCTGCCCCGCCTCGTCCGGTGCCGTTATGTTACAGCATACTGCATTGTAGGCTAATGGCGGCGGCATTCGGCCGCTAGACGAAAGCTTCTCACGATCCGCAGAGAACGCTCAGTGGTATCTTACCGACATTGTGATGGCCCTTAAAAAATCATCACTATTAATATACACACGCACAGACATTCGTTTGTAGCATAATGCTCAAGTTTTGCATCTATTTTATCATCCTTTTTGTTCGATGCACGTTCGATTAAGCACGATGTAACGGAATTGTCGAGTCTATTTGCACGCACACGCATCATGACCATCTTCATCTACATAATCCGCATTAAGAACTATGAGAACAACGGGTTAGACGAACGGTCAGAAAAGCGGGTCGGGCGATTATTACGGAAGAACAAACGGGGGTGGTAATAGACGTGTCAATCATAAGTGTTAAGGATCCAACCGAACACTTCACTAGTACCGGGTGTAATGTGTCCAGGTGCGCCGCGCGGGTGTGGGAAACGAATAAATGAATATATTACGCGTGTAGAAATTATTCGCATTCTGTTTAAACCGGACCTGTCGTTTTTGTGTTCGACTAATGGCCCGTGAATCTTCGTTGGGTGGGGGGGGGG
>NW_026099572.1:29032615-29326440 GCF_025091365.1 Daktulosphaira vitifoliae | reverse complement strand
GGGGGGGGGGTGTTTAGGAGTCTACTCCCGCGCTCAGTCGGATCGTCGAATAAACATACACAACACCGTATCCCTTTAGCCATTACCGTCCTCCCCCGCCTCGTCGCCAGGATAATTCATTCGGCTAGCGGGATTTTTCGGCCAGACGGCGACGACCACGACGGGAGTTTACCCTAACCGTCTGGGGCCGGTGAATATATTTATTTCGGCTGCTATGGCGCCCGCCGTTGCCGTCGAGGGTTAATACTACAGCGTGGGACGGAGGGGTCGGTTTCCGGCAGACGGAGGCAGTATATTGATTTAAGGGGTAAGCTTTCGGTCCTGCGTCCCTCGACGACGGCAGTTCCATTGTTCTTGTTTTTAGGTTATAACGTAACAATCCACTTACCGAAAATTTACCGCCGTCAGCTTTTCTCTACAAAGTTACAACAACACCGACCCTTGTCTATATATTATTATTTTGGGGCCCACTCGCTCATTGTCGGCTTTTGTCTTGGAACTTTAGTTTATGTATTTCTATTCGGATTGTTGCGATTTTGAGCTTCATTACATCTATGCCGCCTAAAGTGTACTCTAAGGTGTGCGGCTTACTTAAATACCAATAAAATTTGTTTAATCGATTCTTGTTTTTGGACAAGTACTTTGTACGCGTTCCCCCCCTGCATTCAATTTATAGTCCGCTTGGCTTCACGGGCCATTTCTGTTATTTAATGTCGTCGTAGTTTATCGAGTGAACACGCTATCGTCGAATTCATCTTAATAAAAACAAATATCGCCCCGGACTAAACAACGCACAGCTACTACTTTATTGCTAATATACAGTAGAATTGTTGTCGTTGATGTTGTCCCATGTCCAACCTTCGTGTAGGTCCGCCTATGATAAAACGAATTTATTATGTCATGTTTACAATTTTTATCCCCCAGCGAGAAGAGTTTATTTTTTCCTTGGATATTCTTGGCTGGCAATTTGTTTTTTATTTTCTACTTATCAACTATAGTTATCATTAGTTTACTTTAATTTGAATACATTTGCGTTTTGGCAACGATTTACATTTTTCATTAAGTAGCGATTGATTTTAGGAAACATAATTAGAGATTAACTTATAGTTTGCCAAATGTTTAATGTGGTGTCTACTGTTTGGCGATGTCAATAAGCGGTGTAGACTTTAATTGAATAAAAACTGTCCCGTAAACAAATCGTATTGCAATAGTGAACTACTAATAGTGCTATCTATACTTAATTTTTTTGTCCGTGAATAATGTCGTCCCTTCTATTTTTAAAACTTGTATTTTTATTTCTAAATTTTTGCGAAACAACTTGGTTTAATATTCATCTAACGGGGACGATTTTCGTTGGTTTTTCTAGTGTCAAAGATCGTTTCAGCAGTTAAACGATTGTTAATCGTTACATCAAAGTCGTTTGCATATCATTGTGACTGGGCCGTGTTTAATTTCTCCGTTACCATATAAATGGTAGTCAGATTTCAGTAGTTAATTTTTATGACGCAGTCACCCTTCTGTCAAACAATACTATTAGAATTTCAGTATTGTCAATGCTAAAACAGTTTGCATATTAATTTAACGGTCAAAGCATGTGTTCAGTTTAGACGGCGCTATAACTACAGATAAAAAAGTTAAAAAGCGGCTCCGCTCGAATTTGTTCGTAAAATTTAATGAAAGCTTTGACGACATTTGGCCGCCATCGCTGTTCTGCTGCTCAACAAAAACGCCATTGACTTTCTTTTCCGTGTGGTTTTTTTTAATTATTATTGGCTGTCGTGTTCACAGACTGATTGATGTTCCGTTTGTTTATTGTGTATGTGTGTAAAGTATTGGCGGGGTAAGTTCAAGGTTGTAGAAAATCGATCGCGCAACACGACGGTGCTTTGTGGACGCGAGACGGAGAACGGACGAGCAAAGGGTGAGACGGCGGGACTTGGACGAGGGTGTACTGCCGCCGTCGACCCAGTTAACCACGCGCTTTCCGTTTTTTCGTGCACACTACACGACCTCTTCGGCCCTGCTCGTTCGGCGCCTACCGGAACGACCGACGATCGTTTACCTTCCGTTATTCGTTCGCCATGGCGGCCGCTAGACACTACGGGGGTTGGCGTATCGTAACGGAACCTAGCTTAACGTTTCTTTGTCCGCATCGCCTTTCCTCGAGTTTCCCCGCCGCAACACATTTGGAGCACGCGTTCATTTCGTTTGGGCGGCGGTGGTTGAACTTATACGAGCTGTTTGGAAATGATGTAGTGCCCGCGTCATTTCAACCCCACGCCGGTAACAAACCCGATGCTATTGTACTCCTTATTTAAAGGACGGCGTTGCTGAGGTGACGCTTAAAGAAGTGGCGGCCGCGTTTGCACACATATGTACTATGTAATAAACAATCCGCCCGTGGCGTTTTGAGAATTTCAGATAATAAAAGGCGTTTAACGCAGCGTATTAACGTTTACCTTAGCGTGTATATATATATATATATATATAGGAGCACCGTCACGAGGCTCAACGTGAAATCTATGTGGCGAGTTACGGTGAGCAGAAGGGAGAAAACAACAGTGGTTTGTGTGTGTGTGTGTGTCTATATATGTATGTGCAAATGTTCGCATAAATTTCGCCTCCGTAGCACTGTTTGTTGTTTTTTCGCGATAACGGAAAAGTTACCGATCTGTAAGAGCAGTTTAGCAGAGTTTATCGGCCGTTTAGTTGCCAACTGCGCACATTTCATGGGTAAACTCGGCCAGTGTGCCTGTTTATAGATATTGCAGACTTATGTCCCGTCAAGGGATGAGGGGGGAAGGGTACGCGAGCAACACAACTACAATAAGAAAACGTCGACAACGCTGTAGATTATCATCTGAAATAAAATTATCAACGCGCCAACAAGTCTACACATGTATTATATTTTCTGGTTTATTGCACATTGACATAATACAGTAAACTATTCAAATATAAAAAATTTTTATTGTTTGTCTATACGATATAAATAATGTTTTGTAAATAATTTTTTGGTAGTATTTTAAATTTTACTCTCTTTATCCTTTAGCAATAATTCTCGTTGAATATTTAGTGAATTATTTATTGTCGTTTTGATGTGTTCCCAACAAATAAAAATGAAAATTACATAATGATGTCCGTGTGATATTTCAGCCGAAATTTTGATGTTGTGGTGTTCTTAACGATAATTTCAAATAACGCCGGACCATTATAATGGTATATTTTAAAATACAAGTATCCCCAAAGCGGACGGTAGAAAAGGTGTGAAATTTATTTCCGTACGTTTACTCTCAATGGATGCCCACCTGAACGTACGACTGCAATGTGTATGTGCTGTGTGACTTTTAAAACAAACCGAGTCTAAAGACATTTGGCAATGTTGCTTTTTTTAGCAGGTGCGCATTTTTACCGCCAATCTCCAATCGTGTAATTTGTCGAAAAAAAACACGGCTCCTTTTCGGCCAAGGTATTTTCAAAACGTGTGCATGTTATTTTTTACTATAAGTTATTACAAGTACTAGAGTTTTCCGAGTTACAAGGTTCAGTCGTTGTCGTCCGGGAACTATCGTAGCGCGTGTGCGTTGTGACCTTGTGCAATGAGTTTCAGACTCGGACAAAAATTATACCCCATAAAACCGCGTACCTTGATCATTAAAATAATTAGCACGAGCAAAAAAAGCCGTCTTTGTGGTCGAACATTACACGCCGCATTTAATAATAAATATGGGTGTTGTCTACAAACTATTAAGTCTACTTATACAATGTTGTTTCTGACCGGTTTCGTTTTTTCGTTGTACAAAATTGTATAGGATTACACATTGCGGAACGGCGAGTTGTTGAGATCTTGTAAGCATCATTATTATTTTGACGTTCTTATCTACAGTGCTATTGTCGAAACGAGGTGAAATGTTTGAAAAATGAATATCTTTTCTTTTTTTTTTCATTTTGGATTACTCGAGTGCCCTTCCAATTGTAGTTTCATCCCTTTGCAATAAGAAAACCGAGTAATTTCCAGTTTGAAGATATTCAAGAGTGGTGGTTCAAAAAGCTTACCCCGAAAGATGAAAAGTACACACCGTGTTTGATTGTTTCGTATTCTTTGTGGAATTCTTATTAGACTTTTACGCTAGTAATGTATTCTAGTGTTTTTTTTTTTTATAAAGCTTACACTATCTCTACAGGAAATTTGTGTTTTATTATATCGTCTGTACACCCAACGTTTGCTCATTAGACGGAAACAACAATGTGGTTTTGTAGGCGTATATCCTACTTTCCTTTAAACGAACATCATTAATCTATAAAACAGTACATATTGAATCTGTCATTTTTTAAACCGTTGTATAATATTACAAAAATATTAGTTAAATAAATTTGCACCGATGGCACACAAATTGTTGCTAAAAAATGTTTCAACCATAGGCTGTTTACTGTATTAATTAATATTTTGTATTTGCAATCTAATTTTATGCTTACCGCATTTATTAGTTGCCGGTTTTATTTTGTGTCGTATCTCTATACAATAAACACATACGACAGCTTAATAATAACTTTTTGTTTTTTTGGGACAGCTGTTATTATGTACAGTAAATAAGTTAAGAACCTTTGAGATAGTCTCGTAAATGTTTGCCAAATACGTAAAACAAATACATGTTATACACTTGTGCATTATTTTGGTTGAAACTCAAATGTGGTATACACCTGTACATGTTTTACCAAAGGAACAGACGTCTCCGTCCTCGTCATTACTCTTTAAAATATATATGCTCGACTTTACATATATATATATATATACAAGACCATGTAGGTAAATGATTAGCCGAACCCGGGAAAGCTCTGACAACAAATGAGATTCTAGAAGAAATGTTTCTCTGGCAGGATTGTATTTTTTTCTTTTCCAATGAAGGATTATTGTATACAAAAGAGTAATCAAGCGTAGTTTTATCGGGCGACGGCAGAGTAATTGAATTCGCTTCCGGGGACTAAACGAGAATCCAATTTCGCGTGGGCGTAGCGCCTTTTGGTTATATATTATTGTGACGTCCCTATCGCTCAGAACTCGCGTGTCGCCGCAAAACCCTGTGAATGGCGTTCGTACTAGCTTACTCGGTCGGTGTACAAAGCGATACTTATCACTTTTAAAGCTTAATTATCAAGCGCATCCCGTGTCTTCTTCACTTACCGTTCTGTCGCCTTCAATTCTATGTGTATACTCTTTTGATTGGACCAAAAAAGGACCTACGCAAACCCTTTATCCCCCTTAGTTCATCAAAGATAACGACATACTTCACTGGATGTACAAAACAAGTCGACCAAGAGCTTTCCCGTTTTTTTCTTCTTCAAACATTTAAAATTAAAGTCGACCGAGTGGTTTTGACCTCAGATTATTTCGTGACTGTTTTTGATGATAAAACTTTAATACAAATTGCGATAGCAGTGATGTATAAATTTTGTTTTGATAATATGTTTCTTATCGGTAACGATTTTTTCTTTGATAACGCGGTCAACGCTTTGTAGACATTTTTTTTAAATAATTAATAGAACGATAAGGATTTTTTTTTTTTTATTGTACATTTTTCGATTATTCATATATATGTTAATGATTTAATTTATAGTTGAGTTATTGCATATGTTACTATATTTTTTCTTAGATATACACTCGTCCGTGTTTTATGTACGTTGTTAATTATATGTTTTTTGCACACACTCTGTCAGTTTTCGGTTTGGTTATTTCGGTACAAGAAACAAAACGTTAATAAAAAAATTTCGTAACAACAACGATAATTACTGAGCGCAACGTTCCACAAAACGAATTCGGCGTGGGTGGATTAAAGAACTCATAGATAGGTATGAGACGTGGAATCTTAATAATGTTATAAATAACAACGTTACCATCATTAGGAGGTCGTCGTCGTCGGCTGTTATTTTTTTACCGCGCACAAATAATGGATTCGCTTTGAACGTTTGAATTTTTATATACAATTATTGTAGAAATTTGACATGAATATTTACACTTTGAGATTGTTGATAAGGTAATTTGAAGTGGGTTTCATTTTGTGAAATCTGATTTTACAGCGATCGACGCGGTAATTGTGAGCGCGTTGGTTTTTTTCGTCTGGTGTCTGTTTAGGAAAGACTTGGTGGCGCAACCGTGTCTTACACGCACAAGGACGTGCGGTTGGACGCCAACGGACAATAGTCGACGGAGGAGCGCGTGCGCGGCCAATATTATAAATTTTATTATAAGCCATCTCGGTCGCCGCCGTGGTGTTGTACGCTGCTGAATAACAGCTGTCGAACAGATGCTGTGCGCGTCGGTCACAGCATCCCGGGCCGGGTAATGGGATTTGACGTGTATGCGCATTATGTACGGTGCAAACCGGTTTACCTGTTTACCCGCAATCCTCTCGACCGGATGAAAGGGAAACAATGTATCTACAGTGTGCCTGTACACGTGTGTGTGCTGCCCGGCGGCCTTGATTTTGCTCGCCGTTCGGATTTTAAGTCTTTTGAGAGGAAAAAAATTCTGCTGTTCAGGTGGTCTTGCACTACAAGTATTGTTGGTCTACGGCCTACGCTAAAAAACATTTCTAATGCCATTACTGTGTATTGAAGTGTATTTTTTTTAACCCTAAATATGTTCCGTGTTGGCACGCGAACACAACTGTGCCCTTGAATTCGTCAAATCGTATTGGCCAGTTTGTGTTCTCACAAGGATAATTTCCAGAAAATAAGAAACCTTGCCCCGTCAAATACTTGGACGTGGAAAAACAATAGGTTGGATTTTTAACCGTCTAGTTGGGGACAACTGTGGAGTTATTTCGGCGTTAAATATTTAATTCTTTAGACCTCAGATATATTTTGTGTCTGGGCGCGTTTCCGGATAAACAAACGTCCTATGAATATTTAACGAGAGTTCATTTGGTATTTTGTCGTGGTCGACGTTCATTGTCGTCGCTACCAGTGAAATGATTTCGTACACCGCCGCACCGAAAATAACATTATAATAATTGATATTCTACTATTGGCCTGTAGCCGCACAAAACTCGTCTCCTCTCCCACATACCCGTTCGTTCATCTCTAATAGCGCTACAAAGTCGTGTTCACTGCTGACTAGTGCGCGGAATGCGTTGCGGCAAGTGATCGGACCGTACACGCGCTCTGTTGGTTCCTTTTGGACGGCCACCTCCATTAGAAAATTGTTTTTTTTTACTCGTATCGCAATAAGATATTGTTGTGTTAGGTGATCGGAGGTATTTCTGTGGACGGTATGTGTCGAAACTGTATGAAATACCGTTTTTGATTTTCAATTTACAGAAATAGGCGTCCGGTCGGTATGGCTGCAGAATCGATGTTATTCTCCTATAAAATGCGTGCCTGGCCACCGCACGCCGCNCCTATAAAATGCGTGCCTGGCCACCGGCCGCCGCCGCCGTATGGCACATACCGTGCGGTGTTTTCGTAATGGTTCTGTACTCGATTACGTGTGGCAATGGTATGCGTTCTTATCGGTTTTTCTTTCTTAAAGTCGTCCCTTTGACGATTTCTTCACGGGTCGACCACGTAGATGGGCATAAGTTTATGCCGCTGCGTTCACTTGTATTTATTCTAGTTTTTGAGGAATCCCGACTCCTGCGGTGAGCCGATTGTCGTGTAGGCGGACTTACTCTTATTTTTTTCGCGCGATGTTTTTGTTATTACACCATCGACGGGGCGCCGCCAGACGATGCGTTCGGATTCGACCCGGCAGCATCCCACCTCCCTATCCTTTGTCTCGGTCCCTTCGTCGACCCTTCCTGAACGGCCGCCACTGCGTATATCTCCCACTGCTGCCGTCTACGAGGGACGTCTGGATGTGACGTCACCGCCAGACGGATCAATACTACCTCGGGGTTCAATTATACATACAGAGTGCCTTTTCGCGGCGGGTGTGCGCCGGCGGTGACGATTTTAGTGTATCTCCGTTGCTCCATTTCACGTCGGCTGTATACATTTATATGTGACCCGTTCAATATTCCGAATCAAAAGCGGCGGAACCACCACCCCATCCGTGCGGAGCGCGTGTACTTTTTGTCTGTACTCGTGCACACTGTAGTGTTAATTTTCTTCTTTCGTCCCACGTCCTCCGAGACCGCCAATCAAGTAAAATGATGCGCAAAATATATCTGGTTAACAACGCACATTCCCGAATACAGTTGTGGGCGGCGGGGTGGTGGCTGAACATTTGTTGTGGCAACGGTAACGGACAACCGTGTAGCTGGTATAGGTGTTCGGCGAAACTAATTTTGATTTCCAGCGAGTCTGTCTGTCGATAACCGCACAAATATCGACAATTCGGTCGACAGCAGCTCCCGTTGCAACAGCCCACAGTATCGATTGAAACTGGTGGCGGCCAACGCCGGTCTGGGAGTCCCGTGCCGCGTTCTGCTCGCCCGTGTCGCAATATATTTTCTAGAAACGCCGCTTTGAGAAGTTTTCGTTTGTTTTTTGTCCCTCTCTGGAGATACACTCGCGTTGTACCGATTAATATGCAAAGAGACTTTAATTGGCCCGATTAATATGTACGTGCATTAATGTATGTAATTTTTCCACGTCGATCGTTATCTCGTCGCAATTAATATTCATGTTTTTTTTCTAATTTATTTTTTTAAAACATACGCTGGTGGTTGGGCCGACGGTGTATATGACGGCCGTAATAAAGTGCGGCTTTCGTGCCTTTCGACATTTTTGGGCTTCCACTGCAAACTATGCAGGTGAAGGCACAAAGTAATTATAAATAAAAACTCGGGTGTTGTGTTAAGTCTGTGCGCATACATGAGCTTTAAATATTTCTGTTTAATTTTACCCTATCACGACACTTATAATTATTGCAGTAACGCCCCGAGTGTGTGCACACTATGATAATAATATATAAACAGAGGGTGTCGAGGTCGGTGACCGGCTTGACGAGGACAACGGACAGATAGTGTGGCGTTGTTCTGCGAGCTAATATCAGCATTTCGATTAATAATTTTCTAAAAAACGCATCGACGTGTGCACATCCGTGTTTTAACGTATGGCAGGACGTGTATTGCTGTATGGAAATTACGAAGGCAAAATGATTGTCTAGCTAGTCTATTGGAAAACCAGTCAGTAAACGTGTAAAATAAATAATGGAATTGAAATTTCAAATAATATTTTAACAAAGCGAATCTGCGTATGTCTAGTGCGTTTAAGAAAACAGCTTTGCACAGCTGAATTTCTGCTCGTTAAAAAGTTATTTTTTTTTTTTATTATTTGAACGTGTATAGAACTATAAAAAAAAAAACTGCGTTACTTCCTGTAGGTCGATTTTGTTACTGTTTCGAAATCGACATAAAAACGAGTCTCCCCAACGCGGCGGTGGTCGAACGACCTGGTCACTGTCCGCAAATGCGTAATGAGTGTATTTTAAAAGTATCTTATCGGCCTATGATTTCCGCGGGTGTATCGCACAGAGTTTTTTATGTTGAACTTTTCCGGTCGGAGGTACAAAATGATTTTGCCGGGACAATTACAGAGACGAGCGAATTCGAGAAACGCTGGTAGTTGTTGTGGAAGGTGTCGAGTATCTTCTCGTTTTGCAGTTTCCCCTGGAGAAATCTAACAGCAATCGCCGTTAGCGCCCCCCGACTACAACATCGGTCTCTACCGCCCCTTCCATTGCTGTAATTGATCTTATCCGGCGAAATCGCGGTTTTTAAAATTAACGACGCCTTAAATAAATAACGGGGCGTTAGTTACCTCCGTCCGAATACTCGAGAGTTGCACGGAGGAACTCTTCATCATCGCTGTGAACTCGTGGCGCGGTAACGTCAGTTTTTGACAAATCACACCACTTATTTCTTCTACTCCGTCTTCATCTCGATTGCTCTCAGACGTTACACGCTCCATCGTCTAGGCCACCGCTGGGTCGGGTCCTTATACGGAACTTGTTTTTGTATTAATAAAGCCGGGGCTGGGATCGCCGTATTGCACGTTTATATAAAAAAAATATCAATTCGTTTTAATAAACATGTTTGTTAATTTTTGTGTTAGCAGTTGATGGATCTAGTACCCGAGTCGTGCAGAGCGGAAACGCCGACTCCTTCGTTAAAGAGAACTAAGCTGGAGGAAGCGCCCACTGCAGCCACGGCGGCATATTACACAGCTCTTAGCATGGCACCCACGTTGCCCAATTACATGGTGGATCCGTTCCACTACTTTTACGGTGCGTGGAGCGTTCCACCACCTGCAATGTACCTTAATAATCCGCATTCGCATCTTTACAGGGGTGACAGGTTAGTTTTATTGAAAATAAGGTTTTAAACAAATTTCGTCTGCCGTAATGTGTATACGTTCTTTACTAATGCAAACAATTATTTTACACAGTTTGATCAAAAGAGAGAGACCGCCCAGACTCGTGGATCCGCAAAAAGTTATATCTCACTCGCAGTCCGAACAGTTTGGTCGGAGCTTTCAACCCAATGTCGCATTAGCACCTCCCGTCAAAATTAATGGAACTCATATGCCATCTAATATTAACAACAATAATAATATAACGAAACCCACGGTAAGTCAGTTGCGCCCCATTCTAAGTAAAGACGCAACACAATATACATTAAAATGATTAATTTTATTTGAATTATTTTGCAGGTCAAGTACAAAGACAAAGAAGATCAAGAACATAAAGACATTATTCAAACGCAAGACTTTGGGAAGAGGTACAATAGCGTGGGTGAGTATTATTATTTTTTTTTTACCCGAGTATATATTTGTAGAATAAAAAATAATAAATGATTGGAAATTTATAGCTGCAAGCGTTATGGAACAAGTAGCTGCAGTGCTTGATGCTCTCAGTGATGCTAAGGAGACTACCAGACAACAAGTGATAGAATTAGTTGAAGGTCTAGCTCTGAGGTTAGAAACAGTCGAATCTAAAAATCAGCATCTTGTCAGGGAAAACGAGTACCTTAAGGATCAGCTAAAAGCGGTGTGTATATTGTAAAATTGTTATTTTGATGTGAATCTAAATTATGTTTTATTTTAGAAAAAACATTTGAACAAAGAAGACTCGATCAGTGTGAATGATGCGATGATCAAATGGGAAGAGGAAGAGACCAACTCTAATAGCCTACCATTAAAAAACAAAAGGTGTAGCCCGGTGTCTGTGATAACGTCTCCACCTTGTCAGTTAAAATCACCTTCCCCGTGTCAACCACAGTCAAATTCGGTTTTGATTAAATCTGAATCCATCGACTGTTAGAAATTTAAAAAAATCATCATAATGGCCTGATTATTATAAAAATAATTATTTGTACAATGCTACCACCGACATTTGATCTCCTTTAAGAAAAAAATTATGTATAAGTTATACAAGCTTTTTATAATATTTATTATGCAGTACGAGTATACATTATTGTAACTTAAATATTTTGTTGAATCCTTTGTCTCGTGTAAATAATTTAAATTGTTAAACTGATTTTCTTAATTTCCTGACGAATTTCTCTTTCTATTTTTCTTCTTTTTTGTTATGAATTTTTAGTTTAAGACCATTTTTATTTATTTATTTTGATTATTTTGTTATACATTTTAAATTATTTATTTAAAAAGTTTTTGTGCCAATTTTAAAGATATAAATAGAAATTGAAATGTTTTATTGAAAAAGAAAAAAAATATTTAATGGCTAAATATTTGATTGCTAGAGACGGATACGATGTTATTTCTGAATCAATCAGATTATTTGCGCCTTTTGCAAATCTAAAATGTTTAATATGTTATTCTGATGTTTAATTAAAACTATCAAAAAAGTTAAAACATCTAGTATTGCAATAAAATATCTATTATATCAGATAGAAATTGTTTATTGATCTTAAATAATAAAATATTTATTTAAAAATCTAATGTTTACTGATAATATAAATTTTGAGGACTTAAAAAGTATATATAATTATAAAATTATTAGAAATTTTATGTAATAATTAAAATCGAACAATATTCCTTTTCTTTAGACTAGAATAATCGAGTACAAAATAGAAAGTGCCTTAAATTCTGCAATACTCTAACTTTACTTAAAATAAATTTACTATAATTTAGTTGTTTGTTTGCTCTATTACTATTTTTAAGATGTATGAATTTGTTTTATTATTCTGTGTCAAAATTATTTCAGTCCCCTTAATTTAGTATTTTAGTTAATTTTGCTTATTATTTTTAAATATTTTGGTAATTAAAATTGAAAATTACTTTGTATATTTCATTGAAAGCATTGTATTATGATTAAATGATAAATAAAATTCTAAGCATAGAATAATATATTATAAAGAACTATTTGATTAGTTTGTTACCATATTATATTATTAAGTACCTGATATAAGCCAGATTGTAATTTTATATTAAATGTAAATTATGTAGTACATTAAATAATACCTACTTTTTTTATGTGTTCTACAAATAATGAAATAATTTAAAGACAACATTTCATTTAATGTTGAATCTATCAAAATGACCTATGTCAAGAAAGTTATATATTATCTGCTATAATTTTTTTTTTTGAACCTGTGCAATTTTAACAAAATCGACATTAGACTTATAAGCAAATAGTTTATATAACAAAAAAAAAGGAGTGTAAAACAACCACTGTGTTCATAAAGTTTTCTCATTATATTAGTTGACAAAACAATGAATCATATATTATGTTCTTGTAAATGTTATCGTTGATGTACAGAAATTTTTTTTTTTGTAGATTTTAAGAGTTATATAATTTAAATGTAAAACGAAATCATTTAATATTTCGTTTTATTATTTATTATTTTTTCTTATGTAACAATGTTAAGTTTTTAAGTAACTTATATTAGGTAGATTTAATTGTGCCAAGCTTTGTTAAGCACTTTTTAAGCAAACTGAGTCATATTTTGTATATACCTACCTACCTATATTGAACATATATTTATAGACATGTAATAAAAAAACACATAAATTGTCATTTATGTTTTAAAGTAGGTTTTCTTTATTATTATTATTATTATTATTATTATTTTTATTTTATTTTTTTTTTTTCTGTGTACTATGTTATTCAATTTTATGAAAATCCGAAGAAAACCAATTTTGTTTATTGAAACTCTTTAAAAATAAAAAAAAATTAAATAATAAAGAAAATAATTATAAAATGTTGTTTATTTATTCAGTTTTGTTAAAATTTAACAAGAAACTAATTGATATTTTGATCAAATAATTATTTACACGGTAATAGTGATTTTTTAATAATAGAAAAAAATGTGATAAAAATACTATTATTTAAGTATTACTGTGTAGTTCATTCAATTTGCTAAAAGAGCATTTAAAAAGATAAATTAAACAGTTTAGTAAATCGAATGTTATAATTCCAATAGATGAGGAATAAATGGTTAAAATGATTAAGTTAATTAATTGAAACGTGTTATTTATTAATAATTTAAATGAAATCGTTTTGGTTATGTTTCATTTGGAAGTTATTAATTAAAATATGAATTAGAATATTTATAAGATGGTATTATAATCTATGTTGATTATCAAAGTAAAATTGAACGTTTTCCATTAAATAAATATTATAAATAGATAACAGTTAAAGTCTGTGAATAACGTACTAACTAGTATGTTTGTAAGTAACAATTTATAGATTTTTAGCATTTAAGAAAAACAATATGCCCTAATTAATTGAACAATAGCCGGTCCCATGTAAACATAATTATTATAGGAACATTTGGTGTCCATTTTAATTCCAAAAAAATTGTTACATTATAAATTTTTTTGTCCTGGCTTAAATTTATGATTTCAATAGTACGTTTATTCAGCTTAGAACATTGTTTTTATAAAGAAAAATTAGTCTATGTATATATATATATATAAAATAATCGTAGAAAATGTTTAATAATATTTTTTTATACCTTTATTAATATTTTAATTATTCAATAATTATAGACAAAAATTGTCAAGGGCCATAAAGAGGGGTAAAGCTTCTCCATTTTAAAAATTAACTCCACCAATGTATATTTAGTGATTTAAAACTTAAACAAAAGAAATTGAAATATTTTAAGTACAAATTAAATATTAACATTACATTTTAATTTAAATATTTGTACCACCTGTTACTATAATTTTCTACTAATATAAAAAATATTTAATTTATGTACTTATATATTTGCTCAAACATTATTAATGTTAAAATAATACTTGAGTAACTAAATAACCAATTTAAGAAGCTTATTATGTTATGTTTCTTAGAACTCAACTTGACCTTCAGCCGATTTCATAATGGTTTTGAAAACAATCTTATAAAAGTTACTCTAGTCCTAAAAAACTCACATTAAAATTTGATTTCAGGTACCAAGTAATAAAAACTACTAAGCTATAACATATCGTTAGTAAAAACAATTAAAATTTAGACATTTACTGCTAATTTATTAAAAATATACTTAATTCTTTTGTAGTTTTATACAGACATGAATTATACAAATGCCCATTGAAAAAACAATTAAAGGTGATAGCGAGACAAATTGATACTTGTCAAGAAATTTTTCTTGGATGTAATCTTTATGAATTTTTTAGTAAATATTTTGAAATATATAAACCATACAACGACAAGTTTTTCAAAAATAATATTAACAATAATAATAAACCTATGTTTGTTATAATATGCACTTATACCTTTTTCAAGAATGATGTGATATTGTTATATACTGTACAACGTAAATCTTACAGTGTAAGATTTTACTTGAGCGTTCATAAATGGCATTATGCCACACAGGGCAAGATAACAATATAGACTTTTATTTAAATTAATTAATAATTTTTAAAATAATAAATTTTTATTAATTAGTTATTTACCAATTGGTCTCAATAAATCAAGTTATTATAGTGAATAATTTATTTCAATTAAAGCTTGCTTTGACCTTCCCTCATTTTAACCTCTATCAGAATTTGTTAATACCAAACTAACTAATATGAAAAATATATATACATGTATATATATTATACATATACATACATGTATTTTAAATTAAAAAAATTATAAACCCCTCGAGAAAAAAATGTTTACATACGAGCCTATTGCACCACTAATTACAACAAAATATTAGTCAAAATACCTATTACATAACACATCTCTCACTAGAACATTAATAAATTTATTATTAATTATATGGAATAAATCTAAAAATAAAAAACAATACATTTTATTTTCTCTATTGATGAACCGACAAGCAACCTGTCTCGCCTTAAATGACGCTTTTGATTTTTAAAACTTTGTTAATAACAATCGCTTCTAAATCTATTTTAAATTGATAATAACTCAAATTCAAATTATAAGATTTGGTAGCTAAGATTGTATGTTTCGCGTTAGTTCTTTTTTGTTATTAACACGAAAAATTCCAAGAGTGTACACAACAGTACCTCCTGTCCCCTCTCCGTCATCCTTTTTAAGTCTAGTTAAATTTTTCTTCTCTAAAATAATATTTTTATAATATATATATTGGAAGTGTAAACTCCTTCGAACCCTCCCTTAGATTACGTTTATGTGTGCGATTAATTGTAAGCCATACATTAATGTTGTTTATTTTAATAAAAAAATATAATTAATGTCCTAATAGTCATATTTAAACCAACATTGATAATAATATTGGAAATTACGTAATAATAAATTTTTAGATATTTCAGTGTTCCGTACTACTTGGTGAGTCAATTCCTCCAGCTTCTCCTCTAACGTTCAAATTTAAAAATTATCATAAGTAAATTTTACTAACAGTTACACATCCAAAAACGATGGATGTTGCCATTAACGTTAACTGCGATTGATATTTAAAACGGATGCAGACCATTTGCAGATCCTATCTGAAATATTGTCGTGATGGACACGTGATCTCTCGTGAGCCAACTGTAATGTAGTTCCTGGACTTTGATTAACCCCCGATAATTTATTAAAATTCATTTCCATCCATCCGGAGACGCCATTTTATTAACCAGAAAAAATTTGTCGAGCTATTAAAAATTATTCATCGATAAAAATTTATTTATTATGTCACTACGTCATACCGTCGGAATTGTTGACAGGATATGTTATTAACACCGTTAAATAGAAAAATAGAGTTGGTCAGTCAGATTCTGTAATCATTTTTAATCGCGTGTTACATCATCGGATGGACCCAAGTCACGTTTCAATAAGTGTACCGAGACTAAAATTTAACTCTTAAAAAAACGTCATATTTTATATCGGATAGATTGTAGATGATTAAGTATTTCGGATATGCCGTAACAATGTGACATTCTATACACAATTTGCCCGGAAACCGATGAAGTATTCATTTTGATCAAGGCAAAGAGCTTACGTTATCAATAATCAATTTGTATTTACTTTTAAAATACAATTTTACTATTTGTACAAAGTTTTCGCTACCTACTGATAGATTTGTAAAATAATTAAAAAAAAAAAAAACACGTACACACGCTCGAGGTATAAATTACAATTGTTTGAATTGCATTAATTAATATGAATCACGTAAAATTATGAAAGACGAACGATAACATAAACGTTTGAAGTTAAGTTAAGCTTTTTTAGTTTTTTTGTCCTTTTCCACGTCTGCCTTGACACTTTCAGTTGACTTTTGAATGGCCTCCCTAGTTACGCGGAAGGAATCTACTATTGCACCAGTGGCATGTTCTATAGCGGTCACGGCTTCTGTTTCCCACTCTTCAATCGTGTTCGTAATCGTAGCAATTACATCCGGATGACTGTCATATTTCATGGACTCGGATTTCCTTTGCATCAAATCTTCTAAATGTTTTTTTACTCCTTGGAAAGTCTGAAGTTGTTGGCCATTGACGAGCTATAAAACAAAATGTTTTACTTGCATTTGAAAGAAAGTTGAAATACCATTATTTTCTTTTTTTAAGATGCTTTCTAATAAGAGAGCGATATCTGACTATTATTTATCAAGTTATTATTGTGTCTCAATGGAAAATGGTCTTCAAATTAAAAAAAAAATTATTTTATACAAAAAATAGTGGTAATATTTCATATTTAACAGCCTCTGTTTTTATTATACCATTTAGAATTTAAAGTTTACTAAGGTATCCAAGATTAATTTTTTACTAACATTAAATTTTGGACGAATTAAGAATTTTTTTTAATAATTTATCAATGATTTGAATATTTTTTTAATGTATTTACATATTATTTCATATTTTCCGATATTAAAAAAAAAATTTTGGCCCAATTCCCTGTAGTCATTTTTTTTTTCAAATTTTTAGTTTTAACCAATAGATTTTTAAAATTTAAACTAGAATCTCATGTAGTTTAAGGTGTTATTTGGAAAGTATACAGATGACAAGAAAATGTTTTATAAAAAGCAACGCATCAGTAAACTTTGTGTGCTAATTTTTAGTTGGTATATAAAAATTGATATTTCTTTAACTACTGTTATCAAAAATCTGAATTTTATTATAATAGTCTTTAGAGAAAAACAATTGGATTGAAGTTTACCATGGAAATTAACATCTATATTTTATGAATCTAAAACGAGCGATGACATCGAGAGAACGTAATGACAAAGTGCCATAATTGAATGACCTATTCTATTCCTGAACTGTTAGGTTGGTGTTTAAAATATGACATGTAATATAAAATTGATAATTTCAAAGCCAATGAAAATTTTGAGCTAAAATATTGGCTTGTTTGCCAGTTAATATATTGTTGTTGATAATTAAAATGATTGAAAATAGTTTAAAATATTATACTATATAAATACAATATAATTTATAATTTATTCGTATCATTAATAGTTATTATGTGTTTAACTGTAGTTATTTTTGAAAATAATCAAGTAAATAACCAAATATGGAATGAAATTTTTTTGTTTTTTTTACCATATACTTGGTAAATTATATTTTTAGTGGAATAGTAATAACTATAATTAATACAGTTTTTTACAAGACGACACAAGTGTTGTTACATTACAAGTGTAATAAAAAAAAAAAATCAAAAGTTTATTTTCAATTTATTGATAAAATATATCATAAAGAACAATTGATTTAAAAATATCTATTAAAAACGATTAAAACATTTTATAGTTTGATATTTTGCCGATGTTTTTATTTTCAAAATTTGCATGCATTTGAATACACCCTACAATGACAAATTGGGTTTCTTATAATAATTAAAATAATCTGTTTTATGGGCACTGTATTGTTGACGCGAATTACACCAATATCGAAGAAAAAGCAAAATTCTATTACAGTGCAAACAGTTTGGGCGGAATTAAGTCGAAGTTTGTCCATTATCTCTTTGCGATTTTTCTACAGCAGCCTTGGCTTTTTCTGCAGTTTCGCTGAGGACACTGGAAGTATAATCGAATGCCGCCTTGCCGTCCGTTTCAATTTTTTCGAAAATATTGTCTAATGTTGACGATACGTCTTCTTCGGCTTGAGCATGTTTCATTTTGAGTTCTTCGACCGTATTTTTCAGTTTGAGCATAGCGTCGTTCAGCAGCTGTTTAGCTTTGGTAATGGTGTCTCTCTTCGAGCTCTCCAATCGGTCCAGAGCTTCATCGCCGATTAGTTTGTTTTCGGTGTTCCTTAGATTATCAGTGACTTGAGCGGGTATTTTATTCAAGACTGTATTTTCAACGCTATCCAATGTTGCCGACGCCTGTTGTTTCAAAGTTTTTACAAAATCAGTCAATTTGTTTTCAATCGATGGCTGGGCGGTCTCAATTGTCGTTGCATCTTCGTTAGCGTATACGTTCTAAAAAAACAAAGAAACCACTCTGTTGTCAGTCATCAAAGGGAAAATTATTGTTTGTTTTTTTTTTTGAAATGGTGCAATTTAGTTTCGTGTTATCTGTACTAATATTTAAAATTTATTTTTGTAAACATTAAAAATTAATTAAAATAAAGTTAATAAAAAATCTATGGTATTAATAATATATATTAAACGTATCAGTGTTTTTTTGATTCGTATGCATTAATTCTAATTATGTATTTAAAAGATAAGAGGATTTATTTACTGAAATTCCCGAACAAAGTATAAAATATTAATTTGAATAAAAACTAATAGAAGAGTTCGCTATAATTATTTCGAGAAAAAGCTTTTTAGAACTGAGAGTATGTGATGACTCTGTTAAAAACAAAATCAACTTTGATACAGGTGATTTAAATAATATTCATTTGTCTTGCTAGGTGACTATAAAAATAAATATATACAATCTTTTTATTATACCGGATATTTCTTCCGATTATTATAATATACATGTCGTAGTTGTCTGTTATTTGAATGAAATCGCGAGGTTACCTTGAAAAATTTTGCGTTAACAATGCTAAGTTATGATCATTGCTGATATTTACTGAAAAAAAATTACTCTTTGCGTTCGCTCTAGATGAACTCGTAATATATATAACCTTACCATAATGATTACTTCCTTTTATTTGAAAATTTAAGAGGCATTAAAATAATTTGAATATAAACAACAGGGCCATGAAGTTTGAAAAAAATGATTTGTTCTTCCTGTTCCCACTTACTAATGACCGCAATTTCAATAACATTTAAGTAATAATTTTTAAATCAAAATAATCATTTTTAAAAATCACATTAAGACTGTTTCGTTTTGACTTCAATTGTTTTATTAAAATAGTTATAATAACATTGCTGCAAAATATTAAAAACAAATACTGACTTAAACAATTTTCATTTGGTTTTGCGCAGAACGTTTAAATTTTATTGAACCACAATAGACTTTTTGTGAAATAATTTTGGGCGGATGTTGATATATTGAACCTTACACACATAAACTGTTTAGGCATACCGACTTATATTTATGAATAGCGGGTTTATGCTAAAGAACCCTACATTATTACATTTAATAGAATATTAAGTGGACAAAAATGGACGAATACGCCGTTTTTAGAGTATAATAGACTTGTTGATGGTTCGTTTTAAAATTGGTATTACAAGATTGACGATTGAAACATTAAAGATCCATAAGAGTTTTTTATTTAAATTAAAGTTTTGATAGTATCTTTTTACTTTTGATAAAGTTTTAAGTATAAAAAAAACAATCAATACTTTTAAATAATTTATTAAAAATTGTTAATTTTCTTTTTTATTCATAGAATTTGGGCTCATTTTAATGAGATTAGTGTGAGAATTATTATTAAATAGTGTTAATGAATAATAAACAAAGGCAGTTTAATCTGCAATTAAAACAATTTGGCTACTAACGATAAAAAGTTTGCGTGACCTTTTATTGACCGCTAAATAAATTATAATAATATTCCAACTTGATTTGACAATATCTTATAAAATATTTGAGATTGTTAATTTTTATATTTGTCTGTCGGAGAGATTTTACTGCAGTTTTGTAAATATAAGTTTATCTTTTTCAATCGGCGACTGAAAACTTTTTTATTGTCTTTTTGTTTATTAAAATTATGTTTCTGTTTAACGTTAAAAATCGATTATGAGAAAACGTATATAAATTTTGTTTTAAAATTGACAATTGACTCTTTTTCCAAAATAATTTTGTAAGAACGTTTATTCTTATATTTATTTGTTTTTATCGCAAATAAGGTTTAATAATATCGATCAAATAGATTTTGTTCAGTTATTTTCATATATGTATTAATTTTAAACATATCTTTTACCATGTAAAACAACACATAAAAAGTTTCCCATCCCAAAGTTAATTTTTAAACAGATATTTAGTTTTACTCAAGGGAGAACCTATGATTGTTGAATTCATAAACAATTTTTGTTAGTTTTTTGGTAATTTTTAACATGATAACTGATTATACATCTAAGCAACATTGACCAAATTTATACTTAGTGATATATGAGAATCTTATATAAACTAATCTAAAACTAATTATTCACTTAATATTTTAAACCAATATTGAATATTAAAGTTTTGTGATTATACACAATCATTATATTTAATTGAAAAAATATTTGATAACTTGCTAAACATGTAATTAATATGTAGTTTTATTTCAAAAATTATTGTCTTCTATGGGATTTAGTGAGCAAAATAAAATAATTTTGAAAATATAGTTCTTAAATATTATATTAAATGAGGATAAATTAATGAAACATAGATTTTAGAATTTTTTTTTTTATGTAAATTGTATGTCGTATACATTTTTCAAAAACATATCATTCAAAATTATTGAAAATTTACACAAGACTTAAAAGTATTAGTAAATATAATCTTCATACTTACGCTTATAATGAAATATGAGACTACCACTAAGGTAATAAATCGACGAAGTAACTTTGCCATGCTTGTTTTTCTTGGTGTAGAATAATTTATGAGGTAAAATAAAAATAGTTGTGAACTAATAAAATGAACAAAATAGACCTTGTGTAGTACTTGAATCTGACTACTGTAGAACTATCAGTTTTAATCGATTATATCAATAAAATTTAATATTACCATTGATGATATGATCATTTACTCATTTCATAATTATGAACTCTGATACTCGGCAGTGTAATATTATCACCACTGATAAAAACTTATTGTTGTAATATCTACTTGTGGTATTTCTGTTTTTAATAAAAACATTTGACTGTCGTCATTATAATTACAAATTACTAGATAGTATTTACAAAAATACACTCTAAAGTATATATTGTACAAATAAATTATAGTACTGCTATTTTAAAACATCGAAAATCTGATAAAAAAATATAAATGTATTTTAAATAATTAAAAATAATTAAAAATAATGTATAATTATTATACAAGACACTGTTTAAATTTATATACTTGTATATTAATCAATGTGAAAAGTATTTGAAGTTATTATTAGTATTTGGTATATTACAAAAGTCTGAAAAATTCATAAACAGGAATAATCCGAAAGTTAAAACCGAACAATAAAAAAATATTTTAAGTTGATTTTCACTGCATTATTTTGAGAGAACAATTTTAGTTAATTTTGAATTCTTAAATAATCGTAAAAAATATAATTGTGTTAATGTTGAGACGATCAATTGATTTTGATAAAATTTATTATCTGCGTTAATAAAAACAAAAAATGCCTGATTCATAATTAGATCAAATACTATAAATAATATGAATAATGTATAGTCAATTATAATTGCAAACAAATGATATTAAATTTAATATTTAAAAAGAAAATGTTTTCATTTAAACGACTGACTAATCCTAATATCAGTGGCCTCCATTTTCATAAAAGTGCTTAACATAAAGTTGTCTTCTTTATAATTAAATAAAATTAAGTTTGACATTGTCTATACAATTTTAAAATATCTGTATCACTTTTCCGCCATATACAAATGGATAAAATTTTATTTTATTTAAATCATATAAAGAAATACATCATAAATAATTATTGGGAACTGTGCTTACAAATAAAATTCGAGTAATAAAGTTCAAAAATCTATGATAACTTAAAGAATTATCAGTTTATCTATTTTATATTTAATGTACACATAATTATTTCGTGTAAAAGTATTCACAGTTACAAACATAAATTAAAATGGTAAATAATTTAATAATGGTAAAATTGTACACATATAAATTCAAAATGGTTACATTTTATTAAGAAGTAAACTTTTCTGGTTTTTGTGGAATATTTTTCACTGTTTCTTGGTACAAGTCTTCTGCGGTCTCTTGAACTTTAGCTGGAACATCTTCTTCGTTTGGTTCTGGGTTTTTGTATCCGTTGTAAGTGTTTTTGATCTTTTCGATGGCACCATTTACGAGCTTCTTGGTTCCCGCCACGGCCTGTTTGCGCTTTTCGTCCAATTTTTTGGCCGCATCAGATACGCTGTCAGACACAGACTCATAGGCATCAGATGCACCCTCTTTAACGCTGGTCACGAAACCATTAAATTTATCTTTGAAGCTCTTGGGTGGTTCTTCGGTAATTATCGGACCATCTGGCAATACTTGTTGTTCATTTGCTCGAGTCAACTAAATATTATAAAAAAAAAAAAGTTAGAAATTTAGTTGTTTTTTAAGTCAGATTTCTATACACAAAAGTATTGTTGACTTGTTTCAATGTTAAAATTATATCATTATCCGTTTATCAAGTTCAAGAGGTCTATATGCGCCTTACCATTAGCTTTATTAATTCTACCATAGATGACTAATAAGTAAAAAATGATTCACTAATTATCGACCTAGATAAGTAATTAAAAGAAACCATTTGTTTGTTCAAATACGATTTAAATTTATATTATACTGAAAAACTATTATTACGTATAAGTAATGTAGAAGTAAACTTTATGAATCATGTACTGTTGTAACTAATAATAGTAAAATTAACATCATATTTGCATGGAAATATGTTCTAGTCTGTTTTTTCTTTTAATCATTATTAGAGTTCAAAGTACTAACTGTATTGAGATAGTTTGTAATTGAACCTTCATTATTTTATAAATATAATCCCTAAGAAATAAAATAAGAATTATGAGTAGATTCAGTACAAAATTACCAATTGTAGTTCAATTTTAAATGAAGATATTGTTTTTATTATAAGTCATGTTTCCAACGTTTACTGCTTAAGTAATAAGCAAGAGTAGTATGATCATGTGAAAAAAATCAACAATTTGATAACCAATTAAAACAACTGTTTTAATCAACATTATATTTCCCAAATACAGTCGTTATTTAAAAGTTGTTAAGTGTAAGATTATAAATTGTAGGAACTTCAAATTACAATAAAATGCCTATAAAGTTATATTAATTATAATATATACTACAAATTAAGAACTCCACTATTAATTAACTAACTGTTAATGTATTCTGGAATTAATTTTATAAAGTATTATTTAATAGTTTAAAATATATTGATCTTCATTATAAATATATTGTGAATTACTGTAATTTTGAGTATTGTTTGGCGCAAGAAAAAAACATATCTCAAAGTTTTCCAAAACAAAACTTAAAATAAATAGATTAGTATTAATAAAATAATGTTCATTTAATTTTAAAATTGATTCCTACGCTAACAACAATGGTAGTCGATGAAAGTAAATACAAAGAAAAAAAAAATTAAATATCAAAAAGGGTACCAAAATTTTTAACAAAAATATATGTATCTTAAATTAATATTTCTTATTGAGTGTTGTTTGTGCATAGTCATCAAATGCCTTGATTGCTTCGTCAAAATCATCATGTTTGTTATTAATCGGTGCTTGAGGTTTAGTGCTTAAGGCATGTTTGAACTTTGAAAAAGTGTCCTGAAAGAAACCTTGTGCACTTGACAAAGATTGCTCTACTTTCTTAGTAGCATCCATCTCTTGTACAGGCCTTGTGTTCGTTTGAATCTTGCTAAGCGCCTCAGAGGCAGTACTCTTAAAATTACTTATAAAACTTGACACCTTGTCGGACATTGAAGTACCTTTATTAATGTCTTGCGGTGTTTCAGCACGACTCCGCTAAATAATTAAAAATTAATAAACAATTGACTCCATGTAGGTAATTAATTTTCTGATACATATATCCATTCACAAGCATGTTTTAATTTAGCTAGAAAGCGCTTAACACACACAATGGACAAAATAATTACAAAAGTTCGTTTAATTATTAATGGAGAAATTAGTGGTCAATATATAATTTACAAATGTATTGGTTATCAGAATTATTATACTTTATTCGAATAATTTACTAACAGTTTTTATAAATTGTTTTGCTACATTGAGTTTCAGTTAACAAATCTAATTGGTCATACTATTATATATAAAAATATTGTAAAAAATAGACTGAAATCGGATTTTGTATATAATCCATATTTTATTAACAAGTAATGAGTGTATTGGTCATTTAATTAATTGTATTTTTATTAATATTGCTTTCATAGTACGTTGAAAATAGTAACACTATAGTAATTATTAAGGATTTTATATTATATTTAACTATTTATAATTTGTCCCTTAATTTATACCATATATTCTAATGGATAATTTTTTTAGAATAATTTGGATTAAAATATTTTATTTTTACTAGTTTAACAAAAAATACGTAATTAATTAAATGACTTAATTTTTTTTAACTAGGTGAATTTAATTTACAGTTATAATCTCTGAGTGTTTATCGCATCTCATTAAGAAAAAAACAAAATCATTTTTGTATACAAGAAGCAAATATTTTTTTCATTTACAGAATAAATTAAAGGGAGCATTATGATCTTAGAATAAATTTTATTCAAGTTCAATTTTGTTCAATGTGAACATCATCACATCCGTATGACTGACACAATGTTTTATTCATAGTAGAATTTCGGCATTTGGCATATACGTTGGCAAATATTACCAATAATCATATTAGATTTATTCTAAATAGGAATAGCAATAATTTAAAGATAAAACGTTCAATTACTGTGATAGTTGAGCAATAAATTATAGCGTATCTAAATATTATTTTAGCAAAATTTTTAATAAAACCATATTTTTAAAGCTTTTATTAATGGCTGTAATAAATGCTTTTAGTATAGCTGTATTTAGTTTTATTTATTGTGTTAGTGTTTAAATAAAGTACTTTTGCTATTGATTAAAAAATCTTAATTATTTCGTAAATTTTTACGAAATTTCTTGTTAAATTCAAAAATTTAATGCCTATTTCATGCTCACTTTCTAAAAATTATATTTTGTAAATAACACTGGGGTTCTCAAACTATAAATCCGCAATCTACTGTATAAGTTTCAATATTTGCAGTATTAAATCTGCCACTGTATGTTCTAGTTAAATTGTTTTTGTTAATGAATTTGGTAGAATTTCTAAACAATTTTCCTAGTTTTTACAAGAAATCACATTTAGCTTAAGAAATTTCGCTATTGCATATTTTTGAATAACATAACCGTTATAAATTTAAGTTTAAAGCAACCAGTTACCATTACAAAAATCTCGGGTGTATTAAGTAGCTGGTTAAGTAAGAAACATTTGTCTCACAAACATCATGAACTATTTTCACTTCATAATAAAATCATTCTTAGAAACAGTAAACAACTTTTATGTATTTAACCTATGTGTGTCAAATTTGGTATAGAATATGAGTGTAAGAATAGCTAGAGAATAAAAAAAAATCTGTTACACGGGTGTTTAGTTTTAGTTAATCCTATTGACTACCTTATTTAAATATATACAAAGGCGAAATTACGGTTCAACAGGCGACTAGGCCAGACTTAATATTTAAAACCCTTTTCAGATAATAAACGTAAAACTCGACCACAGGAATGATGTCACAAAATTGTTAAACTTAACTATCATTTCGTATGTACCTAATTAATAATAATAAAAAACAAAAAATCTTAAAGAATAAGAGATAGTGTATAGAATTTATTATCAATTTGAAATACAATCAACAGCAATAGTCTCTCATTTTATCTATATAAAGATTATTATGGTAATTTATGTAACTTTTTAAATTTTGATTATTACATGTTCACCCATAAGTAATCTTGTAAAAATATCGTTGAATAATGATAAAACTATTCAAATATTTTTTAATGCAAAATAAAATTGTTTGATTATTTCTAATAACAGATCTTGAACGAAAACTAAAGGGTTCTATCTCCTATAAAATTTATATATTAGAACATTGTAGACATTGTAAAGGAACCTTTTGGTTTTCGTCGAAAACTTATCGATTAGTCAGATAATTATTTTTAAAAAAAATTTGGGAGTGCTAATTTAATATCTTCTATTTACAGTAGTACAGGACAAAAAGGACTAGTCATTTAAAATTTGATCTAATTTTTTTTTGGCCTGGTCTAACACAAAGGTCTAGTTTCGCCTATGAATATAGATAATATCGTTTAAATGATATTGAACCTAAAAATTATTAATTGTATAATATATAAGTCGAATATACTTTATGACATAAATATTATAATCTGTAATTTTAATAATACTCCTGGTATTTCCTGTTATAGTTTTTTATTGTATTATTTAAGTTAAACATTTATAGTCCAAATAAAAAAAAATTAAAACCATGAATATGAGTGCAAATATTAAATAATGTAATTGAGATGGAAATACTTACATCGATTATAACACACACAAGCAAAGTTATAGCAATTGTTTTTAACGCAAATCCGTTCATTTTTGTTTTATTTTTTTTGTTTCACTTTGACAAAAAAAGTTTTTATTTCAGTAAACGAACAAACGTGTACGTCGAAGTCTTGATAACAACAGAGTAATAGGTTTAAAAAAAGTAGGGTTCAAGGTGTTGTAAACTTATCTCTTACAGTAAATTATGTAGGACTAAAAAATGTGTATAGATATAATTATTTTCAAGCTCGGCACTTTGATCGCGACTATTATAAGATTAAATCTAATAATGGAGACCTTCTCTTCGATACTATGTGCGGCAAAAATACCGACCGGTAACAACAATAATAAATAGTTTGGTGTTATTGAGAAGGAGAACGCTCTGCGTTTAATTTAAGTACTTCTTCTTATTGATAAAGCCTTGAACGTCAACATCATGTCGGGAAACAAACATGATGGATCTCGCGGCTGCATCAGTCTCTTAGTTTAGTTCATATATACCCATTGTTCTATTTTCAGAAGGCTCCATTCGGGTGTATCGGACCACAATGTCATTCTCAAATATTCAATTTATTAAACCCTTTAAATGAAGAAAGTATAAAGGGTTTAAAAACCATCAAAGTAAAATTGAAAGCTCGAATTATTTCAGTGTTAATTGCAAATAATTATTTGAGATAAAATTTTTCGTTAAAAACCCTAATGTATTTTTTTTTATTTCGAAAAAAACGTACTCAATATTTATTATTAGTAGGTATGTTATCTTTCTCGCCTTAAAAGCTATTTATAATGTTTTCATGTTATCATGTATATGTGAGCAAGAAGATACTTATTTTTTTCTAAAACTAATTAATTATTAAGATTTTTTCATTCAAAGAGAAAGTTGACGACAACTCTCTGCGTATAAAAATCAAACTAGTGTTATCTAAGAAATTTGGAGTACACGAATAAAGAAAGTTGTGGTGTAAGTTCCTAATAAACTACTGTGTATTAACTAATATATCAGCTCCATCGAATTTTATCTAATCATTAAGAAAGTATATTAGAAGCTAATTAATTTAAGTCAATTGGTCTATTCATAGGTAATTAAGATAAAAATGTTTTTCACCAGTATTGCCCATAGTGGGTTGGCATTAAAACCTCATATACTACATGTGAGCTAGATATTAATTCTAATATCAGGACAATTATGTCGAATCGATCAGCTAACGCAATGATTTTAAAAATCTTAAGTAGATTAGTGTGACGGTTTTAATGATCATAATCGCCGTGAACATGACATAGTGCTAATAAAATACTACAAAAACGTATAAGCAAACAATAATTTAAAAAACATTTAAGCATAGTAACCTATTTACACCTTAATACAAAATAAATTTACACGTGAAAGAAAAGCATATTTCACTTTGGTAAAAATTTTCGATAATCCGTTATTAACATTTCACGTGTTCACTTAGGTTAAACACGTGTATTTTCATAATATCTTTGTCTAGACCAAAGTCTGATACACAAACAAACAATTGTGCCATATGAGAAAATTTGTTTTAATTACCCAGTCTTAACTAACATGTCCTTGAAGTCGCACCTTTTGTTGTTCTTATTAAACTTTACTTAGACTAGACATTTTATTTACAGAGAAATATCAGGTTAGGTCACTCACGTGCTCGTGTTTGGTTAATTTTTTCTTTGGTTTTTAACACCTGATCACGAGATAAAGAAAAACCACCTACGTAATACATGTCATGTAATCTCTTATCATTCGAGTTGTTGCTTATTTATAGATTTAGAAAACGAAACTGGATTGTTGATCATAATAACATGAAAGAGGTAAAATTATTTAAGCACAGTCTACTGATAAATGGAGTACACATTATTTGAAAAAGAGTTATTATTTGGCAACTGATTGAACGATGAATGAAATGACGTATTACTAGTTATTAAAGTTACTTGGATAATTAGATATTATTTAACTAATAATTAGTTAAATCATTGCTCTAATAATTAGAATAATAGAAAAAAAGCTGTTAAATTGACTGTTCAAATTTCTAGGTTTCATGTGTATAAATAACGCATGTGTAATAAACTTAATATTTTTAGCAAACTTAAGTTATTACTATCGTTAATTGAAAATTTGTCTTAAGAATAATTGTGTCAAATAAAGTATTTTATATTGTTGATCAATTTTCTCAAAACAAATTTTAAACTAATATTATAATAATAATAAAAAGTTAATTGATATTGCTGTTGCATTAAAACTTTTACTATCATATGTACTCATTTATCCATAATGATCTTAAAACATTATAAGTCACCTAATAGCAATATTTTACTAAATATTGTAAAATTAAATACAAAAAATTAAATTTTATCAAATTAATAAGACCTTTTTTTTTCAATTTTTATGTTTAATTCTACTCTACAAATTGGCTACAATAACCCGCTAATAACTTGCAAAATAAATACAATATTAAGAAAAAATTTGGTTATTTTTAATTATCTACATTTTGTATATTATCAGATATGAATTAGTTTTTAACTGCATTCTTTAAATAAAATCCACATTTTTATCCGGAACTTGATTATTACTAGTAAAATTAGAAAATTTTAGGACTCATTTATTATGTATTTCTATAGCTTTTTAATATAATTGTTATTACACTTCTATGACTTTTTAATATTTGATATGCTTCTTATTTTTGCACTCCTAAAGCTTTTTAATTTGTTTGTTATTATATTTTTATAGCTTCTTAATATTTTTGTTATTATATTTCTATGGCTTCATGTTTTTGTATTTCTAAAGCTTCTTGATTTGTTTGTTTTGACATTTTTATGGCTTCTTAATATTTTTGTTATTATATTTCTATGGCTTCATGTTTTTGTATTTCTAAAGCTTCTTGATTTGTTTGTTTTGGCATTTTTATGGTTTCTTAATATTTTTGTTATTATACTTCTATGGCTTCATGTTTTTGCATTTCTAAAGCTTCTTGATTTGTTTGTTTTGACATTTTTATGGCTTCTTAATATTTTTGTTATTATATTTCTATGGCTTCTTAATATTTTTTTTATTATACTTCTATGGCTTCTTATTTTTGCATTTCTAAAGCTTTTAAATTTTTTTATTTTAAATATTGTTTTATAAAAATTTAAATAATATAAATTATACTAATAGTTTTTTTATTGAAAAAAAATTAATAATTCCCAAAAATTAGTTTCGAATATTTGCAAATTTTCAGAAACTTTTATGAACCAAGACAAGTATGTTAGACATTAACTAATACGAAAAAATGTATGTATACAGGATATCTCCGACTTAACTCATCAGGCTTATAACTATTGATACAATAATCATTTAGTTACATTTTTTTTTTTAATAATTATTATATTCATAGAGACTACGTTTAAAGTATATTTTTATTATTTTTCACTTATAAAATTGAAAATTTAATTTTTTTAAAAATATAAATATAGCTACTTTTTAACCGTTTTTTTACAAATAATTTTGTAAAGTCCAACACAATTTTAAAACAAGTATTCATTGAATTAAATAGTCCCAACATTTTTACCAAATTATTCATGAGAAAATTATCTGTAATCTACCATTTTTATTTTTTCGTTTACATTATTTCTAGTATTTCATATTCACTAGTAAATTTTACTAAAATTTACTAGTGAAAATTTCACAAAAATTATAAAAACGCTAGACCACAAATAATTTTTTTCTTTATAATTTTGTGAAAAATCAAAGGCTGTCAATGCTACTCACAACAGTGTTGTAACTCACTTTTAAAAATTTACTTTATTATGGGCGACAAAGAATCTATCTGGAACTAAAAGTAATTAAATTTTAATCTTTTTTTCATTTGCCTGTATTGCGTTCTACTAAATTTCAACCTTCAATAGCTTCTACTCATAAGAAATAACATGTGGATAGTAAAGTTTATCAAACCTTTATTGCTTCTACTGACTGTTTCTAAGAAATTCCTGACCTTAACAACACTCTTAACTATAGGCTGTAAGATGTTTTTGATTTATTAGTTACAGAATTAATTATGGTCAATTATGTAGATCAATTTATTGTTATGATCTTTTTGTAGATAAGCAAATTATCTTTAAAATCACGTTGTTTTGTAGCTTAATAAAAAGTCATTCTGAAAATAACTATACATAGTTTTAAATTTATTCTTTTATTATTATTTTTTAATCATATAAATATGTATAACAACAAATGAGCAGTTGTTAGTTATTTGATACAGTAGTTTTTACAAGACTATATAATAAATTAAATAAGGTTTTAGAAATATTCTAAAACCTTATTTTGATCAACCATAAGCTTGATTTTCATACAAAATTAATATTATTTGTTTATTAAGATCATGTTATTAATAATTATAGACATAAGATTATCTACAGTGTAAGTCATTAGTTTTTTATAAACTTTTATATTTTACATAACCAAAAATACCCATGTCATAAAAAATTCTACGACGTCATTGACTTCGTGAAATGAACGGAAAACCCCATCGAATAACTTTTTAGAAATAGAATTTTAAACAAATACATTTTATTTGATAACAAGTCTGCATATTGTGTTAAATGTAAATACAATTCCACCAAACAAAATTTGTTGTTGTTGATTGAATTTTTACTTTTATTATACTTAACTGTTTCTTTAACTTTGAAAAAATAAATAGCGCATTAAAAAAATTAATAAATTTAAAGAGAACCATTCATAGCTTTAAAACATTTCTATTCTAATTCTCATGGCTTTTTACTACTATTCACAGTTTTAAATTACAACTGGAAAATTACTTTAAAATGTTTGTAGATTTTTGATAAAGAGGTAATTTTACGTTACTAGAAATTAATTGGGGTATTTATATACTTAAGAAACTAAATTTTAGAATTATATGTATGAAAAAATATTCATATTATTGACTGAAAAAAAAAAGATAAACAAAAAGTTTTAAAAAAATTGAATTTTGTTCTATAATGAACGTGAGAAACATATTATTGGCGTATGTCAGATGAATTCATCTTAAGTCCGTTGAAATGAAGAACGATTACGTAAGCCAGACATTATTTAAATGTTCGTTTGCGTTGTGTTATAAGTTTAACTCGTTGTATTTATAATATCGATCGGCAAGGCGCATTTATTAAAATCGCGAATCATAACTATAAGTGCACAAGATTTGCGAACGCGGTCATTATTATTTATTATGTATTTAGGCGCATTTTTTTCGGATGCGACATGAACAGTGCTGAGGGATAAGGTTAAAGAAAGTCATATGCATAACACATACTTTATTTGTGATCGTGTATTGAAAACAACATTTGTCCATCGTATTCACCAATCTATGTTGAATGCATATATTTTTTTACGCTGCATTTATTGGTATAAATTTATGTATAACATTTTATAATCTATGAGAAACGATTTCATTAAGTTAAAGACGGTAAAAAATCTTGGTTCTATTCGTAAGAATTCAATAAGCCGTTAATCGTAATGCGAATTTCCGCTAAGAACGACCATAGTTATCTATGATTTGATTGGGCGGCACTATAAAATCCAAGGGGACAATACCTTTTTTTTTTTTGGTCATGAACTATTTTTTAGATATATACTTTAGAAAAAAACACGCTAAAATATGTCCCTATAACATAAGATATAATAGTATTCATTTTATTTTATATAATATTTTTTCTCTTAAAAAAAACCAAGTTTTGAATAATCGAAAAAAAAGGACATGCCCTTCCTTGCCACCTATCAATAGGTTCTCATGAAAACTAGTTTAATTGGATAGTAGTTTGAGAGATTTTATGGTTGTATTTTGGTACAGTGATTTATTTAACTGTAATATAAATTGAAGTACCAAACATAATAGTTATATAGAGAATGATAAACAACAAATAATTGAAATTCAAGTGTTAACTTGTTTTTTTGTTATTTATATTATACATTGTATGAATGTATGGGACAAAAAATATTTTGATTTATTTTTCTTATATTATTACAAAGCATACATAAAAGTGACAGACAAAAATAAGTTTTCAACAAATTTATAAATGTACAATAATAATATGTGAAATATTTTTTTGTGTATAACTTAATAAGTTTTTATAAGCTCATATAAGACTTATTTTAAATTAAGTATTAAAAATCCAATAAAAAATTATAAAATTGTTTAAAAACACCAATTGAATATTGATGTATTTTTATGTCTATTTATGTAACGCATAATCATAATTCGATCATAAAAGGGCACCTGCTATACTAAACTGTGTTTCATAATAATATAGGCAATTCTATGGAATAAATTGAATATTTCGAAGTTCAGTATATTATTTAGATATCAAATAATTTTACAAATCATACATTTTTCATGTTGGGAGGAGGTCAATGAAAATAGATCGCGTGGAATTTTAGTTTTCACTTTAACGGTTTGACTTTTAAATTATATGAAAAACTTTCGTTGAAACCAATTTAAAGAGTAATTATTTCTACTTTAAAATATAACTATAAATTAAAATTATTGTATACAATGAAACATCATCAATTGATTTTCAATACAATGTACGAATAGTAGTAAAATATTTTCAATATGCACGTATAAATATATCCAATCAAAAATACATAAATAGCCCTTATAAGCATAAAATACATTAATAGTTTTTTAGTAATCTTTACGGAAGAAAAGTTATGTATTAATATAAGTTGCGAGTAAAAAAATATAAAAATCAAAATACTTTTCAAGGGCATTGAAATAAGGGAGCTTGTAACATACATCGAATTTATTATTTGGTGTCGTATTTTGAGAATCTGCAAGTTAAATTCCCTCAAAATCAATAGTTAAACTATAATATGTACTGATTTGGTAAATACCAGTTACAAAATTAGAAATTTTTTATGGGGAATTTAGCTTCAAAACTTTTGACTTTTTTTTGTCTTTAAATTACTAAAAACTCAAAAATTAATAGAATTAAGACTCTCAAAAAGAGGCGTAAAATAAAATAATCAAAGAGCCTTTCGAAATTTTTGAAATTATATTATCATTAAAAATCATTGTGTATTGGAAATATTTAATATTGTAAATATTTAGTATGTTTATGCAATTAATCAGACATTTTTTTATGCATTTTAATTAGCAGAGTTATTTATTATGTGTTAAGTGATACTAGGGATGCGCCAGTTATCTGAATGGTATTCGTTGAACACAAATATTTTCTTTGCCCTAAATATTTTGAAATAACTTAGAAATTATGTATTAAATACATTATGTCAAAGCTTCAAGTTCTTTAAATTAATATTTATTTCATAATATTAATAAAAAAAAAAAATTTAATTTGACCGACATTATCCTGACATAGGGTTGGACAATATTAATACTTCAATTAAATGGTTAAGAAATTAAAATTTAGTATATTACAATTAAATAAATAAATAAAAAATTGATACTATGAATATTTATCGCTTTTACCACTTTAACTAAATTTATTTATTAATAATTTTACTTAATGACGGAACTTTGATGGTTTTTGATAAAATATTTTGTTATCCCATTTTTTTAAAGTTTTTAGATAGTGTTACTATACCGAGTTTGTTATATTATTTGTGTATCTTTTTAACCCAAATGAACCAGCTAAGGAAATATATTGTGATCATTGACTCTGTATTTGTGTACCTTTTACTTATTGAACAGATTAGAGTGTACATAATAATATTTTTAGAGTGATATTTTTTGTATTTGGAAATTAATGGATACCAATAACTGTTGTCTAATTTCAAATAAAAAATTGTGAACTTGATGGCATAAATATTAATTTTTTCAAAAGGTTTTATTTAAATAAAACATAAAAAGATATTAACATTTACAACATCGCATTACACTTGAATGACCTTTTTAATTTTCAATGGCTTGTACTTAATGTGCACATATATTATAAAATTTTTCAAAGAAAGTAGGACTACTGTTTGAATAAAAGTTCAATTTCCTTCTAATTTTATTTACTATCCATTATCAGAAATATTAGAGTTAATCTAGCTCAAACATTTATATTAAGAAATTAATGAAAATAGTCATGCTCTATTTTGGTTATTAAATATAAGTAAAGCGTTTTTGTGTGTTACTGTAATAATGTTGCGTATTTGATTTTTAATTGTTGTTATAATTTTACTTATTTGTCCAAGGTTATTTATATGATAGTAAATGTTGCAATTGCTAAATCTTCAATGTAAATTGGAATTGTACAAATATTTAAACAAAACTACTAAATAATTATTTACCATAAGATTATTAAATTATAAATCACTAAAATTAGATAACTAAATCGTATCTGTAAACATACACAACTGTAGCATGTTTCTTTAGATCGTATGCGTTAGACTAGATGACAACTATTTTTGGATTGACTCAAGGTCTTTTGTATGTTTTCTATATTAGGAACTAGTATAGCTTTTTTTAATAAAAAATTAAATTTTAAATTACGCTTTGTTTAAAAATTTATTTTTTTATATTTGTACTGCTAATACGATNGATGACAACTATTTTTGGATTGACTCAAGGTCTTTTGTATGTTTTCTATATTAGGAACTAGTATAGCTTTTTTTAATAAAAAAATTAAATTTTAAATTACGCTTTGTTTAAAAATTTATTTTTTTATATTTGTACTGCTAATACGATTTACTAGAAATGAGGGATTGTCAAAAAAGTTTTACAGTAATGTCTTCAACTCAGAACCGTTCTAGGGTTGGGGTTAGCAGGGCCCACGTCTCGAGCATTGATCTCCTCGTTTGGGCCCCACTCAAAACTGACACACTTAAGAAATCTTTAATCAGTTTTCATGATGTGTTTTTTTTATGTTTCTCTAACAAAATTCATAACTCTGAGTGGGCCAATTTCATTTGGTTTGTGCATCATAAGAATCCTATTCTAATTTAATTATTCCTGTAGTAGCCGAATATTGAAAAAAACTTCAATTATACAAATTTAGAAAACATAACTCTAAATTAAACTAAAGTAAAATATATCTTTTTCAAAAAATGTTTTCTGCATTTTGAAAATGCTATAACTCTTTCTTTAATATTGTGATATAAATTAAATTTTAATAAAGTATACAAGATATAATGCTCTTTCTTTTGGTATACTTTTGATGAAATTTAATAAAAAATTTAAGTGTAGAAAAAGTTTAAAAGAGACTATCAATACAAACACAAAAAAATTATTCATCGTAATTTTCGAAAATGTTTTGAAAAGCCACGTTCTTTAAACCTGTACAATATTAAAGTTCTTGAAGTGTTCTATGATATTAATAATAATTACAAATTATAAAAAATTTAATTTTGTCCGACGATTTTTCTATTAAAAAATTTTCTGTTAAAATAATATCCCCATAAGTGATTAAACTAAATATAATTAAAATATAATATAACTAAATACTAAATATATTAGAATCAAATACTACATTTTTAAATGTTTTTTTTTTAACACAATTTATTTATTTTTCGCTTTTATGTATAATTTTTTTTGTTTGTGGTTTTTTTATAAGGACGCATTAACTAATTGTGCAAGGTTTATGAAGTACAAGTTTGACAGAAAAGAGAGGTAGCATTTAGATTTAAATAAATGCTGTATTTTTATTTATCATTTTTCGAAAACTTTAATGCAAAATAATGTAGTAAGCAGAGAAATTGATCGTTAAGCTAAAAAAATTTATTCATGTTGCCAAATTAGCTTTTATTACAAAGATGGATACATAGGTTTGCGTAGACCTGTTATTAAACAACGTAAATAGTAACTTTAAAATGTATTTGAGTTTAACTAGCTATATTTCAAATATATACTTTTTATATTTTGAATCAGAATTTTCATGATTAAAAATTCATAAACACCTGTTAACTAATAAGGATAAAATTCAATACAATTGATAGGAAAATAATACAACTTGGTTATATTAGATATAGTTTGACATTGAGGCTTATAGGTTAACTGTATACAATTATCTCGTATATCATGTAAATTTCTAATTGTAAATTGTAATTACAAAGTTGTTGTATGATAAATTTATATACATAATTTTATCCTGATATATCACCGTCTACTTTTTTATATAAAATTTTTAAGTAAAGATGTTCAATATAATAAAAATTATTCGATACTAAATGTGATAAAAATTATTTTAATAGAGACTAATACCAATTGAAATAATAAAGTATTGTAAAGTATTAAAGAATATTTTTCATCTATACTTTTTTTAGAAATCTATACTACATGTCCCATGTTCTTTTTTGTAGATACGTTATAAGAGCCAAAAGATATTTTAAAAAATATTTGTGCTCTAAATTATAATAAATAAATATAAATATGAAACTTTGTTGATAATTTCTCTTTGATATAATATGCCGACAAAGGGTTCATTGAGCACTTAAATCTAAGGATTTTTTTTAATAATGCGATATAAAGACGTTAAGCAACTGAGTAAGTATAAAATATTAAAACTCATGACCAATTATAATAAGTAATTTAATAACTTGTATAACTTCTACTACTACATTCTTTGGGAAACTACAGAATTTTACAATAAAAATATCAAAATAAAAATTTATTACGTGTAAAAAATTACCTATGCTAAATACTAAATTTGCATTACAAAATAGAATAAAACGAATAATTTTAGCGTTTAATATTGACACAGTATTTATTATTATAACACTATTAATAATAATTAGATGATAACCTAGTTATCAATTTTACAATCTGCGTCTACTTTTGAGTGTTATTGAAATTATCTCTATGAAACGTTTCCTAATACTTACAGATGTTGATATGGATCGCTTAGCAACCATATCATGTTCTATATTCGGTTTATGCTCAGGACCTCTCACCACCCAAAAAGAATCTTGACAAGAGTGTTTTCTAATTTTTGAAGTCTTCATCTCTGGTCAAAACATTTAAGACAAAATATAAAAGTTACACCAAAGTCTGTGTTTTAGGAGCTATCTGCGAAGTACGAATTATCGGCCTACCTGAAATATTATTGAATTGAGTAAAAAAATTTAAAAGTGTGTTAACTTTTAGTTGCTTTTTTAACTGTGAATGTTATGTCAGATGTAAGGTTTAAAAATATTAAAAAATATACGAAACTTTAGTATTGATATCAATATAAATTGATTCTGATTCTAAGGATTCTATACATAAAATCAGTAGTGGTCAAAAGTTTTTCATGGTAAGGAATGAAAAACCTTTTTGATAAAAATCTTCATAAGATCTGTGTTCTTATACCCCAGAGCATTTGATATTCATAAATGGATTACTTCTTATTAAGCCTACTTCAAGTACTTAACTTATTTTAAATATTACACCATTTAATTTGCCCACATAAATAATAACCAAGACTTAAATTTTAATCTCCCAAAATTGCAGGATTCATAATTTTACATTCTAATTACACTTAATAACTTATCATATATAAAGTTTCTAAGATTATATATATTCATACAAAGAAAACTGTACAATAATGTCAAAAAAAGTATATCAATGAGAAAGATCTATATCTCTATCTCCTATTATTTACCGACACTGCTTTGAACATTGAAATAAATACATATAAAATACGATAATTAAATAGAAATAATGTCCACAAAAACGATACCAATGAAAACGTATACATATATATACAGGGTGTTCAGTAAGTCAGGAAACGGGTTTCTATTGTTCTCATTGTTACAAACAATGAGAACAATAGAAACCTGTTTCCTGACTTACTGAACACCCTGTATATATACACATATATTTTCGTTTTTAACTTTGCAATTTTTTATATGCATTCAATCAAATTGTCCAGCTACCTTATTTTTATTAATCCGATAAAAAAAAATTCAGTAGCAGCAACTATAAAAGTTTTGTTTTCTAAAAACTGAGTTATAACTATGAAAATCAATAAAGAAATTAGAATATTATTGTTTAATATACATTTTTTTTTTTTAATTGTTGTTTTTTTTTTTATAATAAAATATCCGGAATAAATAAATCATACTCATTGATTAACCAATAGAGAGTGATATGTAAAACAAATATTGTATTATATATATTTTATTTGACGAATTTTAATGTTATTTTTCACATCTTGTATAAAATATTTCTAAAAATTCAAATCAGAAGGCTCGACATTTCAACATATTTACAAATATATACAATTTAATCTTATATTCACTTACAGCCTAATATAACCAGGTCAATAAGTACATAAATTTAAAGATAAATTACAATATAAAAATTATTTCCACATTTTCCCTCGGTGACTGTGATAATTGTATTATAATTTGATTTACATAGTTTAGCAGCTTTCTAATGCCATGGTGGCTACGTGTAAAATGCGGCAGTTCGTTTTTCAGGAAATCTATTGTTTACCATTTTCATACATAATTTCGTAATGTTTTTTACTATTCACACAAACATCATATGTGTTTGTGTGATTGAGTGAATGACCAATGTATCTGTCCCACATAAATTGTTCTCTATACCCTTATAGCTTCGTCGGCAGCAACTACGATGAAAAATATAAATACAGATTATTTTACGTAAATTTAAATACGTTATCCATATACTTATATTCTACGATATTGAATAAAAGTGCTGGCAAGATCACATTAATAATGTATTGATGGCGTGTCTAGTAAATTATAAGTTGCAAGTCGATTTGTTGACATTCCCTCATAATCCATAAAGACTAGACCTTTGAAAACCATTAGGAGTGTTAGTATAAGCTTTAGATTTGCGTCCATGTGGAATATAAGTTCAACCATTGCTATATTCAGGAACCGTATTGCCCAACACATCAAATATTTAAAATAACAAGTAATATTTATATACAATTGGCATTCTTCTAACCAATAGTTTAATTCAAGTTGTTTATTACTTTTCTAAATAAATTAATTCAAATAAAAATGTAAAATTCAAACGAAATTATAAAATTATGAAAATATGAAGAATGTGATCAAGTTATATTAAGTGATCTCCTAAATTTGAATTTTTTGGTTGGTATTATTCTAAAAGTTTATTTACTATTAGAAAAGTTCAATACATCAGTTATAATCATGATAGTAAAGAAGAGAACTTGGATAATTAAAATGTATGACACAGTCGTAAACAAAATTCCAAAATATTAAAACNTAAAATAAACACGTGACACCTATAATAACTACTTATTTTATTTTCTACATAAAAATAATAAGTTGGTAGAACAAAAAATATAAATATTGGAATATCTTCTCAATAATTTTAAACTTAAAATTAATTTTTTAAAAAATTTTAAAAAAAAAAAAAAAAAAATACAATTAAAATATTGATTTTAATACATAATAAAACATGATAAAAAAATTAATAACTTAAAATATACTTAAATAAACAATGGTGTTAGTTGTAAACAAGAGAATAATTAAAGGCCACCAAAAAAAATTAAAAATGTTTTTCTGATAATGTATCGTGAATTAGTCTTTAAACCTTCGGAATGTTATATCTACGTGCTAATGCTCACACAATGTTTGTGTATAAGTATTATAATTTTCGCTAAATCGGTCACGGTGACCCTTTCTCAGAAACAACTTATGCTTTGGAAATTTTTTTCTGTCTACTTTTCTCTTTGCTTGTTTTGTTTTTAATCTCCAGCCGTTTAAATATGTGTAGTAATGTTTGTGTAGTGTATAACAAAAACACATGAATTATCCATGTTGGATTATTTTAGTGGCTTATCTCATATTGTAAAATACGACGACAATTACGCCGCCGTACTGACCTAATACTATGAAAGTCAACTGCTGGGTACCACCTTATGGGTACATTAGAGAGAAGATGCTGTTATTTTATATAGGCGGTATGTACTGTATAATACTACATTATACGTGACGGCTAATAATAAAAATCAATGAATAAATTACACAGGAGCTCAAAGGGGACGGGGTATGTGCCGTTATTTGGAATACAAAACCGAGGTATAGGTTCTTAAATATGTAAAGATGTGTCCCTAATTCATTTATTTGCAATGGTCAAAAACATTGAACGTTTAGATAACCTTTACTAAGATATATACAAAAATTGTTCCAGTAAACAATTTTAAAGTTAATAGTAGTTGACTTTTAAAACATTGTTTTTAGATTAATGGAACAATGATATTAATGAATATTAATTAATCAATATCATTTCATACTATAAGATTATAAGATACAAGATTTGTTTACTTTACAATATAATATTTGGATTATTTTGTAGAGAATGATGAATTATGTGGAGTGTATTCTATTAATCTGAGTTTGCGTTAATTGTACCCGTTCAGAATCCATAATCTAATAGTTTTAACTATTAATCTTATCATATCTATTGAGTACTTACTATATAATAACTATATATATAGTTTTTTTAATTTTTGTATGGCATTTATTAGTAAGAACTGTACTGATTTCTTGAGTCAATGTAATTATGTAGTTAAATTTTGTATAATATAGTCAATTTATTTGTGTTCTAAAGTGACAGTTATAAGTGAAAAAATCAAATGAATTACTATTATTGGTGTATCATCTGCTATCGCTAACGCATGCAGAATAATAGTCATTATTTTAATCCATTTTTTTAAAAGAAAAAGTTGTAATCGGATCTAATAGTTTCAATGCTTTTACAAGCAGAGATACTGAGGTTTTTTTTTTAAAAATTTAAAATTAAAATAATAATAATTAAAATTTTCCCTAAACATAAATTTTTATTTAGGGAGTACATTGTTTAAAAAATAAAACTTTATTTTGTACTTATCGAGTATTTAATAATTAAATATTTGTTACGAACATATATAAACACGAAATAATTCATTATTTTACTATTAAATGTTTTTTTTTTTTTAATTAAAAGCCGAAAAAATATTTAAATTGAATTATTATAGCTATAATGTAAACGATTACGTCATGACCAATCAAAGATGGTAGTTTAGTACGTGCGTCTAGCCGATGCGACAATTTTACATATTGTAGGTGATCCAGAGTGAAATACAGGATGAAAGGGAAAAATAATAATTTGCAATGGAAATTTGTTATGATCTGTCCTTTTCGACAGCATTCAATCAGCTGATTTAAAACGCATATAAAAAGGAAAATCGGATTACCACACGCCAATTGTCGAGCGTAGGAGCTCAGCACACAATCAACAACCACAACAACACACACACCCTTGCGCTGTACAATTCTACAACAATAAAAAAAAATAAATATTCGTTAAAAGTAGTACATTTTTTTCATTAATAATAGTATAATGGAGTTCGTGTTTAGTTCTTTAACTTATCTTTTACTTTTTGTGTTAACTGCGATTTTGCTATTTTTGATCCGGGATGAGGTGAAGACAAAAAGTTTGGATGAAGATATTAACGAAGGACTTCGAGAACCACCAGCACCTAAATCTTGGCCAATTATTGGTCATCTATACTTGATGGCACGTCATAAGGTGCCTTACCGAGTATTCGGAGAAATAATGGTTGATTTAGGCGCTGTTTTCCGCTTAGATTTGGGAACAGTACCATGTGTTGTTATCAATGGTTTGCAAAATATTCGAGAAGTTTTAATGGTAAAAGGTGATCATTTCGATAGTCGACCATCATTCCGTCGTTTCAATCAACTTTTTAAAGGCGACAAAAATAACTGTAAGTACTTTTTATTGATAAAATATTTTTACTTTTCAATTGGACCAATTACTTACTTGACAATTTTTTTAGCTTTGGCGTTTTGTGATTGGTCTCAACTTCAGAAATCTCGCCGTGAATTGTTAAGAGCCCACACTTTTCCTCATGCTGCATCTAATATGTACAATCGCTTAGACAAATGCGTGAAAACCGAATTAACAGACTTATTAGATACAATTGATGCTTTGAACGACACGAGTTGTGTGAATTTAAAATATCTTTTGCTTCATTCTTGTGCCAATATGTTCATGTCGTACTTTTGTTCTGCCCGATTTACCAAATCGTACGATAGATTTCGTGAATTTGTTCGAAACTTTGACGAAGTATTTTATGAAGTTAACATTGGATCTGCTGGAGATTTCTTACCTTGGCTTAAACCATTATATCATTGGCATTTCAAAAAGTTGCGTTCATGGAGCGCATCTATTCGAAAGTTTATGATTAGCGAAATTTTTGAACAAAGACGCACAGCTTGGAAAAATGAAAGCAAACCTGTTGATTTTGTAGACAGTATCTTGGAGGCTTGTTCTCAATCCGACAGGGACGATGGTTTTAATGCTGACGTTGGATTATTTGCGTTAGAAGATATCATAGGAGGGCATTCTGCTATAACAAACTTCATCGTCAAGGCTTTAGGATTTTTGGTAGAAAGACCAGACGTACAAAAACGCATCCAAGAAGAAGCTGATGCTGTAACTTTAGTATCCGGAAATATTGGACTCGCTGAACGTTGTCAAATGCCCTACACTGAAGCTGTTGTTTATGAAACTATACGGTTAATTGCTTCTCCTATTGTACCTCATATGGCGAACAAAGACACATCTATTGCTGGTAAGCCAAAATAGATAAATATATAACCTGGTTAGCTTTTAGTTACAATTTATTTTTGATAACAGGCATGAAAATTTCAAAGGGTACAACAGTATTCATCAACAACTACGATTTAAACATGAGTCCTGAACTTTGGGAAAATCCAGAACATTTTAACCCTGAAAGATTCATAAATGAAGAAGGTAGATTAGAAAAACCCGACTACTTTTTACCGTTCAGCGGCGGAAAACGATCTTGTATGGGATACAAACTAGTACAACTTATTTCGTATTGCACAATTGCTACTTTACTTCAAAAATACTCATTATTGCCTGTTGAAGATGTGTCCTACTCAGTACCAAAAGGTAATTTAGCATTACCTTATGTTACATTTCCATTTCAGCTTCGTAAAAGAACGACGGAACAATTGAAATAACTTTATCTATCCAAATAATCATATTTCCCAGTATTTCGTTATTAATTTTGTTATATAATCTATTTTTATTGTATAGTTGCAATAGAAATTAAGTTTGTGTAAGCGTATTTGTGTGTGTGTGTGTGTGTGTGTATGTTGTGTGTTTTAATATTGTTGAAAATTCACGTAGACAATTTTGAGAGAATTTGATGATAATTTATTACAATAATTAAATATTAAATGAATAAAACGGACTAAGGTCTAATAGTACAGATTAATATAATTTATCAATTTTCATCGAGCATTTTTTTTTCACAAAAATTCTGATTAAATAATAATAAATTAACAAAAAAATTATTTTGTTTTTAAACATTTGAGCTTTTGTTGATAGGCACTTATTTTAATTTTCCCCTCGAAAAATTTTATAAGTTGTTTTTCTAGTCCTTTAGTAAAAATAAATAAATACAAATATTACATTACTTCACAATATATGTTTGTAGTAGTAAAAAAATAGGGTTTTAAGACTTAATAAATTTTTTGTTTTGTAGGTACATTAATTATTTTTAAATAATAAGTCAAATAAATGTATTTTTCTATTTATTTGTTGTTTAGTGTACATACAATAATTTTACAAAACAAATTATATTGTACAAACTATGTAAAAATATATGTAATTAATCAAAAATGTTAATTATAATAATTCTATTTATTATTTATTTATTGTAATTTAATGTAAAATATTATTTTTATGTACTATTATTGTCCTATAATATAGTATATGTTAATCCATAGTTTTGTGTTAAGTATATAGAATGTGTGGCTCGATTAAAACAAATATTTATGAAATAAATTGTATTACGATCTCTAAAATAAATTGTTTTGGCTTTATAATTTTAACTAAATATTTTGGATTACCTTAATGACACATTTAGGTATTATCGGTGAACATAAAGGAGGGACTAAAGATCTTAAACATTCTCAAAGTTTGCTTGTCCAACAAAAAAATATAAAAATTTGTATATAATGCTAAGTATGATCCTTTATGTGAAGTTTAATGATCTCTAGCTCTCTAAATGTTGATGATAAGTGTTTAATAGTGTAGCAACTTGGAGAATGCTATAACATTTTAATGATTAAAAGTCAAATAATCATTATCAAAGTTAAGGAAATATCGATATCCTTATTGATTAGAACGTGAACCTAAAGGTGCAAATATAAATCACCATGTAGTAGATTGTGCTAAAATAACATTTGTATGAAACATAGTTTACAACATTAACTATTAAAAGTATAACAAAATATGAAGTATAGGTCAACTGGTTGGCTTATAGGTTGGATTGAGGTTGGGTATGGAGTAACTGATCCCGATACTGAAAAACCCCAATAAACGAACAAAATCGGATCTACTTGAAATATTAACTCTCAAGCATCAAAGAAGAAAAATTTTTTTAATTTGTGATGTATTATTTCTTAAATGATAACATTAGAGACACATATATTTACATTTAAATATGCTTTAAACCATTAAAATTCCAAACAATTACAGGACCTTCTCGGTTAATTGTATATCCAGATATTAGAAGATAATATCTATTACCATTAATTTATCGATCACAGTGATAAAAGTTACTTATCGCTTACCATAATTTCTAATTTAATTTTTTTTTATACATCACAAAACACGATAGAGTTTAGTTTGTTCACTAATAATAACTTGTCATAACTTTTACTATTTTTACTATTTTAACGTAAATTATTTATTATAATTTAATAAAATAAACTCGAGTTGAAATTTTTCATTATAATCTTCGCAAAATTCTCAATTATTCAATAACTATATATAAGTTATGCTAAATTTATTGGTTATTGGTTTTACCTTGACGTGTTTTAAAAGTTTTGTTTTAATAAAATTTAGTTTTATTTCGTTGTTTCCGTTGATGTTTGATCATTAATATTATTACTTTTTTTTAATAACATCACTTGATTTAAAAGTAATAAAAATTTATTTCAAAATAACTTTTAAAGAATATGTAATAAAATTGTAATTTGATATAATAATACATATAACATATAATAAAACACATATACATGATTTTTGCAACCAAAATAACCAAGGACTGAATAAATCATACTTATATCAGTATGTTATTATCTAATAGTTCATCCTTCATAAGTGATGACAATATAAAGTAAATAAATAATTTTTTCAGCATTAAGTACATTTGGAATAAATTTCAATGTTTTTGTTCATTTTGATTATGCTATTACAATATTTAGTAAGTCCTTTTGAATAATTTTATCTTATAGTTTTTTTCTTCTATATTTCTCTTGAAAAATAGTCATAGTTTATAAGCTTATTAGACATAACCAAATTTTATTTTTTAGTATAAAATTTACCGAGTGGTATTTGTTTATCATATTCCTTAATTGATTTCCTGAAATTATACAGAAAATTAAATGTATTAAATTAACAATTTGTAGTTTCTTTGCAAATACACATTGTCTAAACAAATTTAAAATTTTACTCTTTACTAACTTTATAAACGTATTTATGATGAAAATTCCTTAAATTTTCAAGTGCTCTACAAACTACTTACAAAAACATTTTTATGAATGTCAAAAATTAATTATACAATATCTTAATAATATCCCATAAATATATTTATTTAATTTTCTCTTCTAAAAATAACAAGTGCACTCTTGATAATATTTTTATAAACAATACCTAAATCAAGAGCGTAGCGAAGTCATTTTTTTTAAGGGGAAACCAAAACTTACAAATTTATAACTTTTAATTTGATCGACTAAAAATTTTATAGATAATAGAACTAAAAAGTTTTTTTTTTTGATTGACTATAATATAAGAACTATCTAGATAGTCAACTATGAAAACTTTAGGACAAGCAACCTCACTTGATCATTTTTATTCATGGCCCGGCTTTTGATCTAATAAATAATCAGTAAAGTCTGCTTAATGGTGGTTATTTTAAAATTGGATTTGACCTGTATAATGATTTTAACTTATGGTTAGTCTTATTAATTTATACTTATTATTTTAATTTATAAGTAATACCAACAGTTATAAATACTGACTAGACTAGGAATAGACCCGAAAAAATCAACTCTTCAAACAGGATTTTCCAGTATTTTTTAAAATTTTAATAAAAGTCGCATCTGCAATCATAACGGGTTATAAATATCTAGTAAATACTCTGACAGCAGATATTTTTACGAAAAATGATTCCTACTATAAAAAAATAACTATACCATTAGTATAGTATAAGTAGATATACAAACTACTAACGTCAGTAAAAAGTTTTACAGACTTCAAAAAGTTACCACAATTTTCCTGTATTTTAACAATTAATAATAAACCAAAGTTATAAAAATAAATTTAGGAAGAATTGTTATTGACAGTGTCCTTAATACAAATATATATACATACTATTCGTGTTTTTTATAACTTTAAACGTAATTAATTTCTATTAAATTTATAACAAAAGTAATTGTGAATAATTTTCTTTTGTGTTTAAAAAAAGAGTTTTAACGCTTATTATCAAGTGAGTTGTTTAATTTGTGCACCAATTTTCTTATTGATTATAAAAATTCCTGTTGCTAAAAATATATTTACTTCATTAAAATTCTAATAACAACAATTTGAATACATTATTTTGACCATTATTTTTTCTGCATTAATATTTGTTTATTCTAAGCAATATTTTTGTTTCAAGTGTTTCGCTTTCGAATATCATATTTTTGAAGTATTCATGATTTAAGACTCTGTATATTACGTAATATTGTATTATACACTGCCTTTATCTCTTCCTCATTTGAATTGCCCTCGATTACAATTTAAAATGCATTATGATGTTCAGTACACGAATAAATGTAATAAAGTGAAAACGGATTTACTCATAAGTTCAAAGTTTGAATAAGTTTTCTTTTAATTAAAAATTAACGTTGTGTTTCATTTATTTCCCTCCGCTATTTTCGTAATATAATTTAAAATCAGGTTCTAGCCTTTTACATCTAAAATAAGTGCTGGCTTATCAAAATAAAATAAAAAGTGCAAGTATAACAATCAAAATTTTTTTTTATATTTTTTAAAAATCAAATTTGTTCTTATTAATTTAAAAAAATGTAGTGCCGCTATTATGTAAAATAAAGGTTTCTCCATAAAATTAAATTTAATTAAATTTGTAAAAAATATTAGTACGCTGATACATTCTTTAAAATTTTGATTATTTTTTGGTGATTCATAGGAGAGTATTACAGAACAATCATACGTATGAGCATTGTTTGTTGACCTTATTTTCGAATAAACATAATTTATTATTAAGTTATAAGTAATTAGGAAAACAAAACAATTTTTTTTTAAATGCACTTGTTATATTTGTATATCAATACAAGAATCATTAACAATAAGGTCAATGGCGTAGTCGGAATTTTTTACGGAGGGATGTTATGGGTACTGAAGCAATTATTTTTATTATTTCATAAAAAAATTATTTTTATTTCCCTTTGATAAGAAAAATTGTTATTAATTCGCTAATTGTAATTAAATGGTATTCAGCCACCCTGATAATTATTTTTTTAATTTGAAAAAATACAGATAATTTTAATTATGTTATACAAAATCTTAATTACAATACTAAACTAAAATAAAAAAAATTATTAATGAGTAATTTTTAAACTATTCATACAAATAAAATATTGATGTTGGTACACTGAGAAACCTAATACATTGTTTTGGATTCACGTGACTGACGATTCTATTCATAGTAAAGATGTTCATTTGTTCATTATAATTTTTAATTTTAATGAGATTCACTGAAGATATCACGTGATTAGTTTTTAATTTACAAATTCTTATTTGTACCACACTAATAGGATTAAAATTTAAATCGTGCGTTATATGTTTTGACATTGATATAATTTTGTCTTCTCTGTTGTATTCAATTACAATTATAAGTAGTTTAGTATTTAATAAGTAATAAAAAAATTATACAAATTTATACTGGGTAAATTTGTTTATAACATAAAAATAATTATGAAATGTTAAATTGGAAAAATTGGTATTAAGATACTAAGTAAAACAAAAACATTAGTTCACTAAATTACGCAATGTTGTTATTTTTAGAAGAACATACATGCTTATTTTGCATAGATATTATGAGCGTAATAAAAGAAGGTTTTTTAAAGACCTTTATGACTACAGACATTGGAGATCCCTTAAAATGTTTAGTATTTTGGTATATAATTAGTATTATAATGTGTATCATTATTAGACATATTAAAATAAATAAATGAGAGAAAAAATCGATTGATCTGCATAATTATAAAAATATGTGATATTAAATTTATTTTATTATTAGTATTTGAAGTTCTATAAAAATTATTTTTAAAATTTCTCTAATTTAATTATAATTTGCCAATTAATTAACTACAATTGAAATAAGTTTTAGAGAATTATTTATAATAACTGACTGTCTCCTTTTTTTTTCAAAACTAAATAATAATAAAAATACATATGAATTTATAAAGTAAAAATTATAAGAATTACTAGCATATAATTTTCACTACTTTTGTAATAATATATTTTGAATACCCTGAGCATTATAGTTATAGTTATTGAGATTACTCATTTGAAGTTCTAGTTGACATTCAATATTTAAAAACTGGTTCATTCATGACTAAAGATAACTATCAACATATTAAAACGATATCAATTGACCTCGATCAAAATACACACATATCTATGAATGAAAACTCAGCATCTATCAGTTTCCGTCATGAACAAGACTTGGTCATTGTCAAGGTTAAGTACATAACGAAGACACAGTATTGAAAACATTTGGTTTTATTGTACAAAATCTCATAAATATTATAATTCAAACATTTTCATATAACTTATTGAAGGAGACAGAACAATATAATTTATATGATTACATCGCGATAATGTTATTAATTTTATTATTCTTTATAGGCTTTAACTGCCGTAAAAAAAAAAAAATTTATAAATTGATTCTTATTCGTATCTACTCATACATTGCAAAATATTAGAAGTTCATACTACCGACAGACCATTCACAAACATAAAAATAAATAAATGAATGAGATGAAGTATCATTAAACTTGAATATACTCAGATGCTAATCGAAATTTTTAGAAATTTTAGTTTAAGAAAATAATAAAGTCAATTTAGATGATTCCTATTATACATACAAAATTGTATTATAATTGTATTTACTCTGTTTATCGAGAGGGAAAAAATGTCTGAAAGTAATTTATAGTAAAAATACAAAATTTACTACTAAGATCACATTTAACTTTGAAAGATTGAGAAACTTTATAGTTTAGAAGTTAAGTTAAGAAATTTCAGTTCAGAAGATTAAATTAAAAAATAAAAATTATTAAGCATAGATACTAGTCGTATATAATATTATTTATATAGAATTAGGTTCAAATTAATTGTTTTCTTCAATCATATAATCATTTAACGTCTTTATTGTTATTATATATATAGTAATTGTATTCTTTATTATTTATTATATTTCTTTTGTGCTTACTAGCAAATCAAATGTTTTTTTTATTAAATAAATGTTTGTTATCTTCATGTATTAGTAATATTTTAGTGGTTATATTTTCACTTTTAAATATAGATAAATATAATCAATGGTATGCAAAATGAAACATAAATAAAAATATGTATTCATAATATGGGTTCTTTAGACCCTTGTGGTATTAAACGATAACAGTATTAATAAAATCTTGTATTAAAAAAAAATCAAAAACGACATCCGAATAATTACGGAGCTTAGAGGGTGTCAATCACGTAATGGTAAAAACATAAATTTCAAATAAAAAAAATTATTTTTATTAAGTCTGCTTTGACCTTGTGAATTTATGTGTACCGTAAATTGTAATTTAAATTTCTTCGTATCGACAAAAACATTCGTTGCTTGAATGATAATGTTTTGAGCAGCACTGAGATTATTAGATAAAAATGTTTAAAAATTAATTTCATATACCCCGATTCGAAATTAAAATGTTTTTAAAAATGAGATAAAAACTTATTTAAAAAATTTGACAAAGTTAAAATAAACCACATTGAATGAAAATAATGATTGCACTTATGTGTAAATTGTAATACGAAATTTTTTTTTTTTTTCGTTTGTAAAGATAACGCCGATTATATGTATTTTTTATTATATTATTAATTTTAATAAAACCACGTTATGGAAGATTTAAATAGTGATTCAAAATCACTGTTATAAAACGTTTCGGTGGGTATTTGAAACATGATTGGTATTAGAGAACCCGGCACGTGGTGACGTGCCATAGTTGGGTTAAGTATAATGATATCTGACAGCGATTAAAATCACTATCATAAAAAACGCTACGATCAAATATGTAGAAAGTGTTTAATATAAAAAAATTATTGGATTATTCTAAAAGCAACATGATCTCCTATTTCCTTATTTATATCCTGATTACAAGTTTTATGATTTATAAGTGTAATATATTAATAGTATATAAATATATAAAGGGAAATGGTTTTATTTAAAAAATTTTTTTGTCAAATGAAAGAGGTTTATAAATAGTATTTATCATAAAAAAAATGTATTGATCCATATATTTTTCAAAAAGTTATATCATTATAAAATTAAAAATATAAATACACGTGAAACTAATATAAGCGTGTTAAAAAAGAATTTTTTTACAAAAATCTTATTTTTTTTAATAACTTTGATATTAGTTTTTACCATGAATACAAACTAAAGCTTGAAGTTTTTCTTTTTCATATTGAAGTATATTACATAAGCTTTAATTTAAAATATATATAAAAGTGTCAGAGTTTCCGGAACACTTTAAAAAATTAAGTAGAAAAAGTTCTATTTTCTATATGCATTTTTTAGTTTTGAACCCCCCTCCCCTTGTATATAGGTAAATGGTCCGATTTAAAAAAAAAGTATGTCGAATGAAAGATGTGTATAAATACTACTTCTCATGAAAAAATTGCATTGATCTATACATTTTTCAAAAATTTTTATAAATATAAAGTTAAGTATATAAAATATAAAATCGAGAATTTTCAAACAAAAATAGCATTTGATAGCCATTTTCACCGTGAAGATAAAATAAAGTCCGAAATTTTTTTTTCCATAATAAAGAATATTACATTAGCTTTAATTTAAGATATACTATATATAAAAGTGTCAGAGTTTCTGGTACACTTTAAAAGTTAAGTTGAAAAAATTAATTTTCTATGAAAAAGTTGTCATTTTGAATCCCCTCCTATGAGCAGATAAAGGGTCAAATTTATAAAAAAATATATCAAATGATAAGTAAATACCTTATATGTAACTATAAAAAAAAAATTATATCAATTTTATCATTTTTAAAAAAGTTATGGCAGTTTTAAATAAAAAAATTGAAAACATTTCAAAAATTATCGACTTTTAAATTTGTAATTTTTTTGGAGATTTCTCCCATTTACGGGGAACGACGGAATTTTTTTCAATTTTTGAGGGTAATATCTTCAACTAGATACGATTTGTGATATATTGATGTATTGTTGAAAGAAATCGGATCGGTAAGAGCTAAGAAAAAGTGGTAACAGAAAAAAAATATTAATAAAGAAACATCATAGTAAAATTAATACGTTCTCAGGTTCGCATCGAAGCTAAAAAACCCAGTAGAGTGAAAACGTGGCACAGTTAAAACATGTATAGATATCTGACAGTAAATAAAACCTCTATCATAAAAAACACTTTTATGCAAATCTGTAAATAGTGTATTATTTTTAAAAGGAATTATTGAATTGTTCCACAAGTAACATGAACTCTTATTTTCTTAATAATATATTATTATTATATTTCTTAATAATAATCTGATTACAAGTTTTATGATTTATAAGTATAATACATGAATAAATACTTAATATAATAATTAAATTTAGTATGAAATTGATAATTAAAAATTTAGAATTGTCTTTTTATGGAAAATTATAAAAGTTATAAAGTTGTAGTGTATAGCGTAATTCTGTGTATAGATTAATATTAGTCACTCAATTTCTCTTCAATTACAGTTAGAATTTTTTCCTCCTTCAAATAAGAAAAAATATTTTTTCAATTTGATTCAACTAGTCACATACCTGAGTTTACTATTATAAAACGTAGTAACTTATTAGTTATAATTCAACTTTATTTTTTTCATACAACTGTAATTTTTTGCGATATTTCTCTTCATTATCGTGACTGGGACGAATTTTTTGAGTTATGGCGCTAATAGCTTAAACTTGGTAGAACATCTGTCTCACCGAAAAAATGCAATGATGTCATCTCAGAAAATGTTGTTTTTTCAAAAATATAAAAATATTAAATATAAATTTTTATAAAAATAGAAATTATATTTGAATTTTAGAGTTTATAAGAAAAAACCATTTCGTTAATCATGACAATACTTCAATTAAAAATTTATACTCAAAATAGTAATTTTAAATGCGTAAAAATTTTTAACAACCAATCTAAAAAAATAACCTTTAGTGATACCTATTCGTTGTTTGCAATGATAAAACATATGGACTATTTTACCGCTTTTAATTCTTTTTGTTATTTTGACCGAAATTTCTCAACATTTTTTTTAGTTAATATTGTATATTTTAATTTAAAATTGTTCTACCATTTATAATATCATCAATACCTACTTATAAAAATATCCAACTCAATTAGAACTTGCTTTACGATACCACGTACCGAAATGTGCTTATACTTTATATCATTTAAACACAGTAGTGCAACTGTGGGAGTGCCAGGATGGGTACAGATCGTACTGTTGTATATCAAATATACAACAATAGCGCAGTAAAGTATGCATTTCAAATTTTATAATGCATTCTTAACCCGCGCTACATGCTCACTCAATGTATTATAATGCTTGTAACTCAATAAGTTGTAATCGACCCATCAATATTCTTGATTAGAAAAAAGCTAAAAAATTAATTTTTCATATTAGGCACAAATAATAAAATAATTTATGTTGTTAGCGTAATTCAAAACGTTTAAATGTTGTTAAAAAAACAAACTATAAATATTTGCTAGACCAAGAATTATTAAAAATGTAAAAACCTAATGGGACACTCTGTATGTACTTCAGTTCTAAATCTTAACAATAGTTACGATTTGATTATAATAGAAGCTACATAATAGAATTTAGTAGTCACATAGGGGCATTATTTGGAGGGGAGCAACTCAGACGTTTACCTCATCTAAATTTTTCGTACATACTGAGGCCACAAAGCGTTATAAAACACAATTTTAGCAGGACAAAATTACTCAAAAACAGTCAAAATTTCTACTTTTGAATAAAAAAAAAGGCTGATAAAAATGTTTTTGAGGTTTCTAAATTCAAATATTTTCAATTCTAATAATTTGATAAACCAGTCTTCAATCATATTTTGATATTATATGATAGAAAAATAAGTCATTATGTATTTATTTTATACTTATCATATGTTAATATATTTAAAAGAGAATCTTTATAGATTATATTTTATATTTAAAAAGTATTCCACTAGATTTACTCTTGTTTAAACTCATGAAACTTCATATTACATAAACCAAAAAGGAATCTAAAATAATTATATTAATGAATAAATTTAAACATTTTATATCTAATTGGTGAATAATATGAATGAAACAGAAAATGTTCAAAGTTACGTATTATTTCTTCAGTATATTTGATTTTTTTCACCAATAAACTATTGAGATTAATCAATTAACCCCAAAGAAATTACATCAAATTTGATAAAATTAAACAATATTAAGTTAAAAAAATATATAATTCATTAAATATATAACATAAAACTGTATGTTTAACTCACTAAACATTATATAATAGTGTTTCTTTTAATACTACCACAATATAATCAATTAATTTATCATAATTAAGAAAGTTTTTATAATTAAATTACTTTATTACTTTGAGAACTTAGTATTTTAAAAGTATTGTATTGAGTGTTTGTAATTGAATAGATTGTTTGTGTCACGTGACTCGGTTAAGTTAAATTGTAAAGATGACTACAAGCCAATTATAATTTTTAATTTTTTAACGAAATTGAGCTTCGGATGGCATGTATTATCTTAAAAAAATTGTAGTTTTTCTCTCATTATAGTGCACTAAGCACGAATTAAAATTTAAATCACATTTTTCGACAATATCATTATGCAATCTCTGTTGTATTTAATTATAACAACTAGTTTCTAAATTTTATTTTTTATAAGAATGAATAAAAGATACAAGATTTAGCAAAGAATTAATAATAAACATTATGCTTTTAACACTTTCTCTTTCGTGTTTAATTTAGTAACAAATACTACTAAATTTTTAATTTTTTTTTGTGCATAGTATACCATATAAAATAATGGTTATTTAACTAATCTAAAAAAAAATGGAAATCCAAAACGTGCTTTTAGAATAAAGTAAATACTTATAAAGTTAATTGATATTTGAAACAAATGTTTTATTTTTACAAAGTAATTCTGTGATATTAAGGAATAGAAAGATAAGTATAAAATTGAAACTTTGAAAATTTATTATAGAATTGTTTTTTTTTTTTATTGAATTGTTAGTTTTGTTACCATAGGAATAATTGACATGAAAACAGGACATCCTTTTTATTTAATTTATTTTCATATTATATTACTATAAATTATGAAAATTTTAAAAATAGTTAGGATAAAAAAATTGTAGTAAAAAATAAAAATAAAATTTTTTCTGAGTTAACCATTTTGCATATATATGTTCAAAAATTTATAAATTTTATTGACATATAACTATGATCCCAAATAATTCATAGATTGTTATATTATTTAAGATATATCAGTGTTTTCAGTTTTTTGCTAGCGTTGTACTATGTATAGAGTACATCTTAAGAAGAATAGTTACAGCTTCGAAGTGGTCACTATACTGTCGACCTAGCTTGTTTTTTGTTTGTTTTTATATCAGTAATCGGTTAATACCAACAAGGTTAATATAGTTATTTTTTGTTGTTGTTGATATTATTGGTATCTTGTTATTGATAATGACTGACTTTGTTATTGTTGTTATTTTCGACATTATTGAAATTTTCTTTTTCTTTTCGGTTCCAGAAATTTTCAGATAAGTTGATATGGTTTTTTACATGTTGTATTGTTTTCTTTATTATTTCGTCTTCTTTTTCTTAATATATAATAGTTAATCAATTTTTGCTTCAGTTGTCTCTTTTATAATTTTTTTACTTTTTTTAAATTCAATTGCTTTCTTTTTTATTTGTTTACCAAAATGAGCTTCTTTATTCAAAATTGTGTCCGCTGTTTTTGGAGTGTTCGGCTGCCGCGAATTTTTCCACTCTTTGGTAGTATACATCATTTTCTTATTCTTTCATTCTTATTGTAAATGCTCTTCTTATTTGTCCAATGTATAAATTCATAGACACATAGTGTTAACATTTTTAGTTGGTCATCACCGTGTCGTCTCTATATCGTAGCCATACGTTTGGTTTTTGACCATATGACATGGATATATCTATAAATATTTTATATAATAGCAATATCTTCAATATACAATGTTATATAATTATACAGGTTTTCAAAAAGTAAGGAAACGGCCAGTTGTTACAAACAATAAGAACCCGTCTCCTTACTTTGTGAACACTATAAGAAGATATCAAAAATTGTATAGACCTTTACATAAATATTTGTGGCCATTTTCTGTGAATTTATTAAAAAAATATTTTTTAGTATTCGATGTTATGAGTTTGGTTGATATAGTACTCAAATATTATAACTAGTGGTGTACGTGTTTTTTTTTTTTTTTTAAAGAGAAGAATTAAAACCTTTTTATTTTTTGCTTATTAGTAATAAACAGAATTACATAACCTTACTAGTGCCAAAGTCAAATACAGTTAATAGCTATAATTAGACAAAGGAAGGGGCTATAGACCCTTCAGCCCGCCTCTTGAGTACAACACTGACTGTAACTGAATTTTAAATCTCGTTTGAATCTCGAGTTATTTATTAAAAAACGAGAAAAAATTAGTGCATTGTAAGTATAAATTGGGTTCTATAGCTCTATAAATTAAAAATTAATGATGATACATGAAATATAATAATTCAAACATTTTTTCAATTTCATAATATATGTAGAATTGTGCTATATCATTTATTTTTAAATACATTTAATTTTAGAAAAGATAACTTTTTTTTTAAAAGTTGTTATAATATAAAAATTTTGAGCTTTTCACATTTTTTTTAATGTTAACAGCAATTATTTCAGCGTCTAGATATGATAGAAACATAAAAATTACATTTTAAAATCCTTATTCAATAATATAAATTATAAATATCAGCCATTGAAAATGTATTATTATAGGTTTAAACAAAACAAAGTTGTAAGGAAATGTTCAGTTCAGCTTTGAATTTTTGTAAAATTACCGTCATAACCAATTTTGAATGCCATATGTAGTGTTTTTGTTTACTAAAATAATCCGCTGTCGATAATTAGCTGCCACACCCTGGCCCCGCAGATGACACAGCGCCCTGATATCAAACTAATTTTGACATTTCTCCCTGATCGCAATGTATGATTACTACGATCTAAATAACCCCAAATTTGCATTTTTTGATTTAACCTTCTTGCCCAAACATCACAGAGTTATATATTTGTCAGAATAACTTTAGAATTGTTTATACACAATGTACGGAAATAATTAATTTTGACCTTTTTTCGCCAAAAAATTATTGAAATACTGTATTATTCAATAATTTACTCGTGATAAATAATTATTTATCACGAGTTTTAATTAAATATAATTAATTAAAATGTTTTTTTCCTTTGATTATGACTGTATTTATTCACAGGTTACTGTAATTATTTTCTACGACATAGAAATTTACCAAGGTTAGTAAAAATAGTGTAGTGGTTTAATCTAAGGAAAGACTGACCATGATTGAAGAACTTAAATTTCTATCATGTAAGTTTTAAAAACTCTTTCGCATTTATGTAGAATTATTTTATATTACATAAGTGTTTTCAAAAAATCGTGACCCTAACTTACCCTATTTATCTCTTATTATTTAATCAATAACTTTACAACTCTGAAACCAAAAATATTCAAATATTCAATATATGATTAAACTTTAAATTTTTATTGATAATATTTAGGAATTAAGATAGCATTACCATAGGTTAAAAAAAGAAAAAAAAATGTTATTATTTTAAAACTAGAAGAAAACTTTTCTCTCAATTAATATACGGCATACACACTCGTGCATAGTTTGGTACTATATAACAAAATATTATATCATCTGAACGATAATACATTATTATAATAGGACATTAATTTTTTCTTAGCTTTCGACTTTAATCTAAAAACGAAGTCGCCAATACTTTTTAAACATAAAAAGAACTCGACGATTATTCATTGAAATTTTATATTTTATCTTTATATAAATGCATATTGAAAGAGATGTTTGCCAGCGTCAAATCTAAAATTTAGATTTATTTTCTTGACAACAACAGCAGCATTGTGTCTGCTTAGGCGTTCGAGATCTTTTTCTCGTCGACGTCTGTTCGAACAGCTCAAGTCGTTGATTTTTCTGGTTGCCGTCACCTCTGCTGATTGCTGTATAACAATCCATTGGACGGCATTCGGATTCGTGACCGAACGTAGACGTTTTTTCTTCTGCAGCAATAGATGAATACGAAGTTCCCGCGTCCAGGGTGATCTTACTGAACTTGTCGGCCACGTCGCCTATGCCAGGCATCAATGATCCCACACCCAAAGGCCCCATCTCCACCACCGTATTCTTATAGGGCATATCGTTTACTTCGGCTGGAATATGCACTCTAAACGCTGGAGACCTTGTGTTTTTGCTGCGGTTATCGCAGAGGTCGTGATGGCCTTTTGATTTTAACGGCATACTCTTGTGCATTGTACCCGATGGAAATGCAGTACAGGCAATCGGATCTGCAGAAGTGATATTAACTCTATAAGTATTTAAATATGCGTATTATTTCGGAGGACTATTGACAAGAACAAATAATATTGAATATTGACAAAATACAGGCTTTCGTTTCCACGCGATGATCGCTATGGTATATAAATTTACTTTTTTTTATACTATTCACTATATGTAAAAATATATATTATTTATACGCCTTATTGTCATAATATTATGAACTGTCGAAATGATCTATTCGACAAACCGTAACAATGTTGCGCCGAATAATATCGTTGCGATTTAAAAACAAAATATTTAAATATGATTTAGAAAATCATTCAAATTATTGATCAAAATCATGAAATAAAACATTTATACTGCGGCCACCATTGATTCCTCCATCGCGGTTACGGAATAACATTTACATACGTTTATTAATGTTCGTGTATATATTTATTTATGTATTTATAACAAGACGATAGTTGTGAAGATTCAATGTTAGCTCTCTCATAGAACATCGATGGCAAACATTAAATCTGTTTACAGTTTTCCTTGTATGTACGAACATTTGCACTTATCGTAATGGCGAAAACGAAATTATTTTCATACAATATTTAATAACATTTTTCTTATTAATTAAACATTTTATAAGTGTCTGTTTTATAGGCGATTTTCTATAGAGTGTAACGCTACTATAAAATATAATATCCGGGAGGTATTAGCTCTGTTGGAAACTAAAAAGGTATTGGTTTTTTTATTTTAGTAAAGAATATAACAAAATTAACACAATGGTAAATTTATAAAAAATTTTAATGAGACATACGTAAAATATACTAATAATTGATTGATTTTTTAATTAACAACCATTTTGAAAAACAAAAATGCAAGAGAAAAAATTTAATTATCAACAGACATCATTGCCAGTAAACCTTCGTGATTAACCTTTTCAAGCACTTGGTATACTATCGTGTACTCATCATTATTATTTATTTTAATTTACAATTGTAATTTTAAAGTTAAATGAGTGTTTCCAATACCAAAATATGCTAAATTATATAAACAACAACACTAAAGAAAAATGTTATTCTAAAGTTGAAAGTTAAAAAATTTCTCTGAAAATCTTTTTTTGTTTACTCTAGGGTAACTCATCATTGAAAAAACAATTTTTAGTCGTAATGAATTAGCAAAACAGAAGTAACTGTCGGATTAGTAACGATAGATGGCAAAGGAACTGGTGGTCAGAAGGAGCTCTAGGCAGCAGTAAATAGTACTAAGTACTATTGGCCCTATAAAAAAATTAAGTTAAACCCGTTAAATAGAGCATATATTGTCTGAGAAAAACGTTGTAGATAAATAAAGGCATTTAAACGAAACGCTTGAAAAGTCTGTATACTTGTATTATCGATAAGAGGTGAGGAGTGGTCAGCACTATCTACAACAGATAATACATATATCCTGTCGATAACTGAATGTCTAGCAAATCAGTTCTGCGACCCGTTTTACTGATGCATAAAAGCTTCCCAAGAAATTATTTGCTATTGCTATCAAACATTGTGTATTTGTAATGTTAATTTTGTATTATAATTTTACAATTTAAGGAAGTCCCGTGAAGATTAAATTATTAAAAATAAGAATATCAATTTAAACTAAAAATAAATATTATGCAACAAATTATGTTACTCTTTAAGTACTCTTAAATTTAAATAAAGATATTTTTCGTTAATTAAGTTAAATTAATTATAAAAAAATATTAATTTATTTTCTAAGAATTAAAAACATGATTCTAATAAGCTACAAAATAAGATATTTTAATTAATTAGATAACAAAAATTAAAAAATTGTTCAAGCAACCACTTTGTTATTTTTTAATCAGATATTTTCAAGTTATTAATACAATAGTATTAAGGATAGTATATTTTGATATCATTCACATAAGGTAATCAACTATCGGTAAACATTAAACATTAAGAAGTTTTAATAAATATTTAATTAGAAATAAACACATGAAATATTAAGACTTTTTTAGAAAACAAAATGATTTATTCATTAGAAAAAAAAATTACACAATAAACAATTATTATGGTAATAACAAGAGTATCATGTGTTTATTTATATTATTGTTTGCTATATTAGCACTAGGTTATTAAATTAAAGCTATTAGTTAAAAAAATATAAAACATTTTTTAATAGTATATATTTCAACAAATTCATGTATAAATATTTCAAATAATCTTAATAATTTTAGGACATAAATATAGATGTTTTTGCAATATTTATCTGCATTGTACTTTACTTATTCAGTAATATTTTTTTCCTGAAATAAATAAAAAATTGTTATAAGTATTTTCATTTATTTTAATAATTAATCTAATAATTTTACATTAGGTTGCCATTGAAGGTAAGTATCTTTGGTAGCTTCCAAATATTCATCTACGAGATTTTGAACTACACATCTAGAATCATCCATTTCACACAAGTCATCTTTAAACATATTTTGTTTGCGGAATTGATCTAAAAATGCTTCTCTATGTCTTAATTTATCATATTGATCTAAAACTCTTTGAAAAAGCTACAAAATAGAATACAGTTCATATTAAAATTTATTAAAAATAAATAACACACACATATATGTATATATATATAACAAAAAAATAAATAACCAATTTCAATAACAATTTATATTACTTGTGAAATACTAGTATGATTTGCTAACATAAGACCAGAAACACGATGAGCTGTGGGAACATATGGTGATTTTTTAGAAAGAGCAACTTGAATACTAGATGGTCCCCATTCAATAAACTGGACAGTCTTTCTTTCACGAATTCTTTGGAGAGATTTATATACTTGAGTAGGATCAACATCACCCTATAATTATTAAACATTTTTGTTTACATTATAACATCATTATATTAAATACTTTTTTCTCATTTTAATAGTCAGTAGAAAAATAATTTTTTGTACATAAATGACATTAAATTTATAAAAGATTTTTAAATGTTTCTAGTAATAGTGAAAATTCCATACAAAAAAAAATTTATTCAACTATGACCTGGCCTAGTTGGTTTCAACACACAGGGTTCTGGGTTTGATCCCCAAAGGCCAATGCGATTTTTCTTGTGTTTTCATTGAAGGTGTCACGTTTCTGGTGTTAACTGGCTATAATACCCATCCTGTCAATCATTGGCTTAGTCAAGAATCATCTTTGACCTTTTAATATATGAAAGATGGCAACCCACCCTCTGTAGCATGTTATGTTAGGGAAATAGAATGATGTAAAACTAATCTTTTTCATATTCAATTATGATCTCCAAATTTATACAAAATAATAGGAGCTAATCATTTTTTTGTACTTTAAGTAATAATATAAAATTTTTTACTTGTATGATATTTAAAATAGACAAGTAACAATGTGGTACTGATGTTCGTTCTTGAGCTGTAGATACCATCATATTTTTAGGTTGTAATAGTCTTCTCATTACATCAAACACAGTAGTTTTTCTAATATTAGCACCCTGTAAAAAATGCATGTATTGAAATTTATAATAAGAATAGGAAAATCTTGCATGACAGAACTGATTGAAATGTAAAAATTTATTATTCTTATCAAAGAATAAATTAAAAACATCAATTAAGAGATAACATCCTAACTAAATCTTATATACAATTTCATAAAAGTAGTATATTCTTTATTGAGTAAATAAAAAATATACTTTTATTTTCTATTTTTACTTTTGTCTACACTAGTTTTGTTATTGGAGAGAGATGAGTTATTTTTTATTTTAAGACAGCACATATGAAGATCAGTTGAAAAATTAAAGTATATACTGAAATGTGGAAATATTTTAGGCAAATACGACGAGTTTGAAGTCTCTCTATTGACATATATACAAATTTTTAATTGACTAGTTTTCATTTTTATGTCAGATTAAGTTTTTAAGAAATAATAATTACTTCATGATCAGATGTTAAGGGTGTGTAACCAGTCATAAGGAAGTGTAAACGTGGTGATGGAATCAGAGGGCCTATTAAACCTACCAAGTCATTATTCATATATGATGGATATCTGAAATAAAATTCAAATAATAATTAGGTACAATTTATTTAAAAATCATAAAAATTGACTGATTTACCTTAACGTGGCAGTGGACACAGACATAATAGTAGATACTAATGAATTAATTTGGGCAAACGATGGATTTTCTAAATGTAAACGATCAGTAGCAATTCGATTCAATGCTGTATTATCTAAAACTACAACACAATCTGCACTTTGAGCAAGTCGTTTTAAAGTTAGCAAAGAGTTATATGGTTGGACAACAACATCACTATCAATTAAAATTGAAAAAATTATCATTTAAAATTTGAAAATTATTAATATTTAAATTATACCTGATTTCATCTTGATTTGGAAAGACGCTGTATGTTTCAATTATTTTCTTAGGAAAACGATCAGTCAAATGTTCTAAAATATAAGATCCCATACCTGAACCAGTGCCACCTGCAATAGAATGACATAATACAAACCCTTGAAGACTATCAGCACCTTCAGATTCCCGATCTAATATATCAAAGACTTCTTCTTGTAATCTTTCTCCTTGGCTAAAACCTGATGCCCAATTATTACCAGCACCTCCTCCATGTTTGGATAAGTACACATTTTCAGGATTATAAAGCTTTAATAAACATCAAATAAATGAATTAAGTTAAATTAAGTTAAATTTATTAAATTTGAAATTTTTACTTTAGAGTAATTTGAGGTCATAATAGTATTAATAACACGGGGTTCCAAATCAAGCAAAACTGCTCTAGGAACATAATGATTATCATCTGCTTGATAAAAAAATACATCCTTGCGGTCACCTACACCTTCAGTAGCAAAGGGTTCTAAAACTCCTTCAGGATTAATACCATGTTCGGCACAAAGCTTCTTCCAAAATTCAAAACCAACTAATTGCATATTTATAACATTATGTAAACCATTGCATTATAATAACCAATTAATACAATGAAAAAAACATATTTAATAGAATAATATTAATATACTGATGTAATAATACATTTAGTTTCTTTCATCCACTTAGCTATTTTTTTATGTATAAGTTGATATATAATTTATTAAATTTGTTATATGTATAATTGTATATTAATATTTAAAAATATAATTAAAAAAAAAAACAAGTTATATAATATTCATTATATTTTTCTTTATCTTTTGTAGTTATTAATACAAGTTAATATGTGATTACTATCACACAATAATATCTTACTATGGTTTATTTAAAATTCTAATTGTTTTGTTATTACTTATTCTATTTTATAAATTGTATAGTAAATTTAAAATTATAATAATATATTTTAGTTATTATAATACATATATATATAAATAAAAATAATAAAAAAATGTTCACTAAACATTGTAGTATTAAAAATAATTAAACTGATATATAAACCAAATTGTCTAGGTTTATTACAAATAATATTACCTCTGAAGAATGATTTTAATCAAACGTCAAAATGTAATCCATCAATATAAAACTTTAAATATTTAATAGAAAAACTTATATGTAATTTACCAGAATTATTAACATTCTTCTACAATGAAAATTTATTTTGATATTTAAATAATGAAATTCTTACTTTGATTTCCACACTGGCCCAGTTGGACCGTTATCATTTCACAAGGCATTCTAAACAATAGTTATTATTGAAACATTAAAATAGAATAACAAATTTTTTTTATTAAATATTGCAATAAAGAAATCGTCATAAATTTTTTTCTAACAATTTTAATGAATAATTATTTTGGGAAAATGTAGGGATTATATGATTTCAGTAAGATAGTGAACGGTTTTATAATCAATACCATATGATAGTAACATAGAAAACAAACAGTAGAAATAGCGGGAATTTTAAATTGATAAGAGAGAAAACAGTGTTGTAAACTAAAAAAATTAATTAATTGTGAAAATAATTAAAATTACCAGTAGTTTCCATAGTTATAAGAAATTCTATTAGTTATTATTATATTTAATATTTAAAAATAAAAGTAAACTTTAATTAATTTAATTAAAATAACTAATTTACTTATACTACGCAATAATTTAAATGAAAAGTTCTAAAATTTATACTTACCGAATACTCATGGCATTGTCAAACAGCGTAAATTTAACAATTTTTGCTATTACGGCCATAGGTTCAAAGCGTGAACATAAGAGTAACAAAATACCTTAAGCCAATTCTATGTACCCGTACTAAATTTTATTTATGTAAACTTCTTCTTCTTCGTTTTCTTCGTCTTTGTTCCAACTACTTAAAGCCAGACACTCTCATCCTAAACTTCCACTGGACACAATCGTCCACATTATGTATGCACACGTTAGCTGTCCTCATGTCGTATTTAATAACATCCCTCCATCTCTCTTTTGGTCTTCTTCTACCTCTTCTTTCTTCAACATTTATTTCCATAATAGTTTTTACAGCTTCCGATTTCTCTCTCCTCATAACCAGATTAAACCATCCTAGTCTATTTTTTCTCATCTTATCTATGATTGACGCTATACCTATACTCCCTCTTATATGTTTGTTCTTTATTTTATCTTCTCTAGTCTATCCACTCATCTATTTAAACATTCTCATATTTTCTGTTAAACCCAACCACCCAACACTCTGAATCATACATCATATCTGGTCTCACTATAATCATATAGAACTTTCCTTTCACTCTCATTGGAATTCTCTTGTCGCATAACAGACCAGACGCTCTCTTCACTTCACCCACCTACACTTAATCCTGTGTCTTACATCCTTGTAAATACCACCGTTCTTTTGTATAACTGATCCTAAATACTTGAAACTTTCCAACATTCCTATCACGTCCTTGCTTATTGTCACTAATCTTATTTTTGTAATCAAATTTAAAAATAAAAAAATAACAATTTATACTAGGGATTTACCTACACAAGAAATTTTTTTTACTCCCTCTAAAATAAATATTTATCATATATTTATTTTCATCGTCCATTTCTTATATCCTTTTAAGAACGCTAATGAATTGTATAATAACAAACATACTATTACTAATATATTAAAGAACTTAAATGAATACTTCTTAGAGTTTTGTTTATTATTTTTAAAGCTATTAGTTTTTAATGTATTCTATATTTGTTGGATACACATCGATCGAATATGCTGTTAAGAAAATATGTTTTTGACTATTCATGTTATCGTTGTGTTACATCGAGTTGTTATCGGTTTTTTCTCTATGTTACCATTGTCGCAGTCAGCCATCTTAACGCTCTTCTGTTATAAGCTCTATGGCGTTTTGCGAGCCAGTAGTTTTGTATTCGCTTTACTGTAAAAAGAAAATATCACCTTTGCGATTATCTTACCCTGTGCGCTCAGTTTATCGCCTTAGTTGGGTCTATATATTTTCTGAGATACATCACAATACCGTTGACAGCATATTGTTCACTTTGGTCAGTTACTTGCATTCGACTTCAATTGTTCCTTTCAATATTCAACATTATCATCAGCCGTTTCATTTAGCAGATAAGTATAATGCTTGTTCATTTATTTTTCTAAGACTCCCTTGTATAATTTATTATTTGTTTATATCATCGCCTTAGTGGCATTAGTATTAAGTGTCCTATCCACTTCGGTGTATATAAGATTTTATATTTCTTATATAATACATTTAATTGTTATAATTATATCTTGTGAAATTTATTCTACATTCAAACATACAGTCCACTCACCTTATTCTTTATCCTCGACATAGCTAAAAATTTAAGACAAAACAAAACCACGAACGTTAACGAACCCGCGTGAATACCACCGGGCGCTACGTTCAAACAATATTTGAATTAAAATATAGAATACAATAATTATTGTACACTAAAACGCATCGTTTTAATGCAAATAAAAGTTAACTAGTAATTTTTTTATTTTATCATTAAGTTCTAAATTAGTAATCTAGTTTATTGATAAAAAATTCTCAGATACAATTTAAAGATAAAAGATAAATTATGCATGAAGTCGATTTTTCACAAACTAACTTGTAAAAGAAGTTATCTATTTTTAAAAGTAAAGGCGCATTTATAAATGCGCTTAATTAAGAATTTATTATAATTTTTTAGCACTGACTACTTTTTATCTACTTAACAAAATAACACAATTCTATTCAGCTCATTAATCATGATCAATCAATATTAACTTAATTTCTATCATAAATTTATACAAAATATTTATTATTAATTTAAAATATTCAGTAATATTTTATTTTACTAATGATCATGAATTTTTTGAAAATTGATATATGTAGGGGAGACAGGGTTAGTTGATAAAATCTTTACGGTATTTCCTCCTGTATCAATAATAATTCAGATAAAGCGATGAACATTACAAATAACTTCAAAAACAAACAGACTTTATTTTAAAAATTAATTTACTTTTAAATATTAACATTATTTATTTTATGGACATTAAAAATAAATGTGTCAACTGGGTAATTTGACATTATACTTAAAAATAAACTAGTTCTGAAAAAATGTTTTTATGAGTGAAATTTTATTTCAATAAACAGAATATTCCAATATTATTAATGCAATAATTTTATCACTTTTATTAAAAAACTAAATTGACAGTTTATTAAATAAATATTTTTTTTTTTTTTTTTACAACCGTTAGGTTAGTTAATACCATTGGTATATCCTGGGTAAATTTAAGTGCAGTGGTTTCCCGTTGCCATCTTCACTGGGAACATGGTGCTTTTTCGACACCGTAGAAGCGCACGCATGGTCACCCATCCGTTCACCTACAGTGATAGGCGCGGCTTAACACTAGAGTTTTGTCAACAACTAGTGTGACCACCGTGACACATCACGCCCCAAAAGTAATACTAAATTGATGGATTTATTCATAAAAACATTATTTAAGTTAACTTATATTAAAATTTAGGTTTTATAAGTAGACTTAGGTTTTTATGCTGAACTAAAATTAAAGATTTAAGTCTAACTTGTGTTTTTAACTAAATATTAAGATGCCCATGAACGTGTATTATTATGTCACATATGTTTTTGTTTTATTCAATTTAAAAAAAAATTATTTTTATGATAAAGTAGTAAAAAAATGCATATCTTATGCTTTGACTTGTTAGATAAAGTTAAAGTTATAGTATGTTATAGATATTTAGTAACTTTGAATATAAAAAATGTCCACGTCAAGAATAACAATTGAATGATATTTTAATCGTCGGTTAAGAGGAAATATGCAATTGAATTGTCTGAGTAATGTATTTAATGAGAAGTACCATAAATATTCACATATTTAGAGCCAAATAGAATGGAGATATTTATTTTGTAAGAGATCATAAATAGCGTTTTATTATTTCAAATTGTTGTTTTCCCTTGTATTTTTCCGTTCATCTGGTAAGCCCAGTTTGGATTGGAGTATATAAAATAGTGCAAGAACAGTTATAATAGTAAAGTGAAGGTTGGCTACTTGTGCCATCCGTTTTTTTTTGTCCGTTTATTTTATGAGCTTGGTCGGAAGTGCTAACTTGGATCGGCAGTTGTTTTTTTTTTTTATTTGCTGTTATTTATTTCGATTATGCATTTTGCATCACTTCCGCTCTAGACCCCACAAACAAGGCACAGACAAATAAATGTTTTTCTTTAACATAAAAATCGATGCAATAGCCATTAAATTAATGTACTATAAACGTAAAAATATATAATTAAATTTTATGAAAAATAAATATAAATATGCGTAGGTAGTTTTTACCAACACCAATTGGTGTTGATAAAAATTATTGGTAACAATTAATAATTTATTGTTGTAACATGAGTTGTAACACAAATAGGAAACCATATTATTGTAACAATTTTAGAATACCTTTGAAACTTAAGAATTGATTATATCCAACCACTGAAATATGTTAAAAATATTGTTTTGATAGTGATCAAATTACGTAAAAAAAATAGTCATGGTAAAAATGTCTTTTTAAAAAATTGGTAATAATATGCACCACTTAATTAAAAAGATTATTTAAAACGTTTTGTCGAGTATTTAGAACTCGACCTTAAACAGAGTACTAAGTTTAAGAATTTCTTTAGATAAATTCGTTTTTAAAATAATTATTTTGGAGCAATACTTTTATATATTATTTAACATTTTTTTAAATCAAAAATTTTTTGTAAAAATATTTGAAATTATTTATTATGATAACTGTAAAAACTTACGTAGATTGATAGTTTCTATCAGAATAAATAAGTTGAACAAATATCCAGCTCTTTTCAAAATTTATACACAGTATTATGAGTCCTTTGAGTAATAAATTCAGCCATGTTCTTAATACAAATATCAAAAAAAAATTTAATAGATAATAGAGAAAAACTGACTTGCTTGTGTTAGAGTTTTTGCAGCGCAAATATAAATCACACAAAGATGCAAAGACCGCAGTTTTTTATTGCAACGCTTATGTGAGGATTGTAGTATTCAGGAATTGGAGATTTATTTTTTTCTCGTACAACATTAAAGTACTAACAACGTTACTAAATTACACAAAAAAATTGTTTATAGATTAGCAATTATGACATAAATATAGTATTTTCATCATGCTTACGCGGTGTTTACGTGAAAAAGTTGCTGTCATCTAATATTGTACGCTAATTATAAATGTAGTGCACAATTTGCATTTAACATTAATATTATTGATTGTGATAGTTTGAATAATTTATTTTTATGTTTATCTGAGTTATAAATTTGAAGAGAGTACAAAAAATAAAAACTTATCGAAGAAGATATCGTTTGCGAGTTTGCCAAAACTATTGTTGTATTACATTTACTATTAGTTTCTTTTGTCGTGTAAGTTTACTAAAGCATTTAATCCTCCTCTTTTTCACTTACGGTTGTCTCAAGTTTAAACTATTATCGAGTGCTAATACTTATAAAAATAAATTTTGGTTTCTTTTTAAAATTATTGCATTATCTTCATAGAAACAGATACTACTAAGTTACTGTAAGTTCTATATTTTACTTCTTTTTAAAAACTCAAAAAAACCTAAAACAACAAAAAAATTATTTGAAATATTAAAGGATTAAAACACAAATAATTTTCCCTTGAAAAATATGAAATTACATTTTAAACTTACGCTAAATAAAGGTCGGGAAGAGCTTGCAAAATGTTTGGTAATCTAAATCCACTTATATTTTATGCATATGATTTTAACAATACAACTGCTTCTTTTACAATTATGTAGTGTAACATTTTATTGAAGTAGAAGGAAGAATGATTATATCAGAAAAAAAATTACTAACAGATTTTTTCATTTTATTCTTTTCTATACATAATAATTAATATTTAAGGTCATTATTTATCATACAACAATATAAATACTACATTTTTATCAAAGCACATAGTATATAGCAAGGTAACAACGCTAAAATCCTAAAACTAATAATATGTTTCATTAATTGTTATTATACTTCGTGTAAATGTAAGGTTTGGAGTACGAATATTATTTAATTTTATATAGTAAAAAAAATATTTAATAAATAAGTTATTCATTGGGGATAATAAAAAAAGCTTCAATATCACAATATTAGCAAATTTTTTTTACTTATTTATTATAATAATTATAATGTTTATAACACTTTGGGCTATTATGTAACGTTTACAATTATAAAAAACAATATATTTCTACACGAAGAAAAATAAATTTAACAATTTTTCTAGATATATTTTTTTTTTGTAAATGAAATGTTGTCTATTACGAATATTTAATTTTTTTCTAATTAATCCCTTTAAATTTGATACGAATTAAGTCGATATTATTAACGTTTCTCTACTCTCGATCAGTCTCTGATTAGATCACGCCTAAATAAAAACATGTCTTTTTCATAATTAAGATTTTCGAAAATATCCTCAAGGATTGAGTTAAAAAAAACATTCGTTATTGTTTCTTCTAAAGATTTTCCGATATGAATAAAATCGAACCAATAACAATTCGTTATCAATAAAGATTATTATAAAATAAATAAATAAAGTTTCATAACGTCAAAAAATAAAAAAATAAAGGGATAACGAATTGGAAGATATGTATACACAAAAACGTTGGTAAACTACAGTATTCTTATAGTTCTACACTTTTTAGAACGTTTACAAGTAAAAAGCGCCGATAGGTAAATCAATATAAATTTCATTATGATTATTACGATTATTGTAAAAGCGGTTAGTAGAAATAAAATGTTCATTGCAAAGCATTTGTTGGTTTTTGTTGAAATGAAAAATTATTGTAGCCCACTCAAGTTTTTATCGTAAAGACTATTCATCATACATTAAATAATAAACAATATTGCCAAACGATAGCTGTGGTGGACAGTTAAAGATTATGCCTTAGATCCTAAATTTAAAAAAACTCATGACACAGAAACGTCAAAACGATGAAAAAGATAATTGATTAATTGAATTTCATTCGCACCATCTTATATTTTTGCGGGTTTACTCGGTATTATTAAATAGTATTGAACACGTTACAAGCCTATGGCGTTCGAGACATTTATAGAGTTTAATTACATCTCAGTAACAGTATTTTACTCGGATCTGGTCATTAATGACAAATTATCTCCCGAAAAATAATTGTGCATGTTTTGCGATAAGAAATTCTTTTCGCGATAAGCTACGGTATATTTTATTGATAAAAAATATTTATTCGCCTTAAAAATCGACTCTAAAACATCCCAAAAGAATCAAAGTGTAAAATAAACTTGTACAATTAAAAGGATTGCAAAACAACTAACTTAATTTTTCTGGCTTAGTTGAAACAGCGTATATATTTTTTAAGTATATTATTTTTCTATTGGAAATAATTAATAATAATGATTTAGGGTTCATTGAATTGAATCTGTATCAATATAAAGAAAGTTTGGTTTGATTAAATAAAAACATCTTTTTTTGTTCAACGTTGTAGTTTTGATTTGAATAGTAAACTTTTCACTATTGAATTTATTGAATACACTATGATAATAATTAAGGTTTTTAAGCTTTCGAATAGATAATAAGCGATTAAGGTAATACTTATTTGACTAACGGCAGATGTTGGTTATAAATATTATGAAAGGGAAAATACAATTTTACACGCAATCAACTACAATAATATGTATCATGTATCATGATATTAAAAAGTTTTTTTAATACGTTTGATCAAATCGTTTATTTGTCTAAGCATTCGTCGAATATTGTTATATTTGATGAAATTACATTATTTTTAAATCGCATTAGTAGATAATAATTTACTTTTATTACTTGTTAAAACTATAATTAATAAATCCTTGGGAAAAGTGTATCGCGTAGAATTTCAATGAGAATTTATTATCATCGGTTGATCTTGTTTATAGTTCCACAAAAAACAGATCTCTATAAACAATGTATTAAAAAAAACTACTATAGATTGTTGCGTGACTTGACAGTTGTTGCGCATGTTGTTTAATTATTAATGTTAAGCGTGAACGACATTAACTCTTGTTAAAAAATGTTGAGGGCGATTGATTTGGATTCACAAGATTATTATTTTTTATCATTGAATAAATATGAACAAATGTTAACGCGTTAGTCGTATTAGACGTTAGATGGTTTATGCTAATAAATTATTAACTATGCGCATTTTATACTGCTAAAATATGCTTAGTCAAGGAACTAGAATACGATTCGTCGTTTATATTACACTGTACAAAACCGTCTCGGTGCACATAATTTATATAATAGATTGTAAAATAATTTCGCATTAATGTAAACAATTATATAGTTGTACAAATAAATTGATAAACAAACAGAAGAAAACGATTTTTCTTTTTTTTTTGTCACGAGATGTTGTTAAATTATTTTGGGCAGAACGGTCTTAGTGACGTCATGAAATGGATGTTGCAGTGAATACAAAATATTGATTCGTTTAGGGTCGTTGTTCAATTGGCCGGTCTAAGGGCAACCACATTCGTCGATGACCATTTTGGGCAGATCCCTTTTGATTATGTTACCGTCGTCTGTGAAGTATATGAGTGACATCGAGGAAAACTTGACGGGTGCGCAGCACGGCTGGAAAATGGACGAGTGCTTTGCTTTTCTATAGTCCTCGATGGCTTGCGTGTAAAAGTTCAAATACGTATCTGGCGTCCTGTGCACGCCACCGCAGTCACCCCTGCAATAGTTGGCGTAGTATCCTCCGGGCGCGATTATCCACGAGTCCCAACCGATGTCTTGAAACTTTATGTAAAACCTTTGCTTGCAACATTGTCCACGTACTGCTAGCGAACAATCCAACGCCCTGCGTCGGACCCTCCTGGTAACCGTAGGGTCCGTGTACACCATTAGAAACGGGTTTTCCCATTCATTGGCCTGCCTGGTGTCGTGGAACAGTACGGGTGAAACTAGACCGCCGCATCCGGAACAGTCGATATGAAAGCGCAGTCGATGCTTGCCGCTCGTTCCGTACCATTCTTGCACCGTGTTGGTCACGTCTACCGATATCCATCCCAAGTTATTCAGCGACAGCGATAGCGACGACGCCAGGGTGGCGTGTTCATCGAATTCCTAGACGCCAACAATCAACATTAAGTAAAACTTACTTGGCACGTCACGTCGCGTGTTCGACGTTTGCCGACATGGAAACGACTTTCGTAACACAAGTCTGTGATTAATATTTTTTCTAGACACTAGGGACGTTTTTTTAAAACAAAAATTTGTTGAACACAATTAACTCGTTAAGGTAGATGAAGATATTAATATTTGAATTATTAAAAATGTGCTCAATAATCGTTTCCAATTTTGTACAAACTACAAACACGCAAATTGATAAATAAATTAATAATTCATAACAGTTCTATCATACAAGTATATTTTGCCCAGAAAAGGATCCAACAATTTAATTAAATGATTTTATAAAAATAAAAGAATGACCATAATACAGTAAATATACTATAAAATTAAGAGAAAGAATTACTGAATCGATCGAAAAAAAAACAATAAGAAAGGATTTACAAATCAAGAAAAAATTGTAGAGATAAACTTTCACATTTATAGAAAGAGGTTTGAGCTCCATTTAAGTATCTATATGAACATTAATTTACATGTGAAATCATTATGTTGGCGTTTGATATATCAAACATAGAAGTAATAATTGTACTTGTTTACCAAGCATTCGAAACATACCTTACCACTTAGGAACGTGGTATTTCGTAATGGGTTCGCACGGAAGTTAATTTTAAAGAGCCACAGAGTTACATTGTGACTATGATGTGATCTTCGAGCGACTGGTGGTACGTCCGGTCTGTATTCTAATCTAAACCATAGTTTTGCGGACTTGACTTTTACTGAGTCTGAACTTCCCATGTCCTGCGACCACGGAAATTCTAACAATGTTTGTCCGTTCAACGTCGATCCTGGAAGAAAAAATTAATTGTACATTTATTTCATACATTTCATAAATGAACTTTTATTTGAGTGTTTCGTTTTCATTTGTCGATGATTATAGTAACATAATTGCAAGATCAAATTCTGCTCAAATCTAAGAAAGTATATTAGTTAAACAGAGACGAACGTACATATATTATTCATAATTGAGTTTAGCAATAGTACTTTTAAATAAAACATATCTAACGACTGTTTTATCGGCATAGATATTGAAGTACATAAACATTAACAATAATTGTTACGAGAATTGTGAATTTCTAAGCAATCATTCATTGTAGCGTGTAAACAAAATAAATTGTCGTAGCTATAATAATATTAACAATTATATAGTGATTTCAAATTAAACATATGACCTCATAATGTTTTGATATAACTTTACTACATTTATATGTTTAAATACAAGTAACGCGTTAAACATTTACATTTTTTTAAAAGACTTATAAATTTTTAATGGATACCTACATTAACCCGTCGTCACGCACTAACGTAATAGCTTAAACGTCTAGACGCCAAAAAATAAAACACTTGGTAATACTATAGACGAGATATGCCTTTACTAAAGTTTTAAAAATCAGATATTGCAATAATTCCAATCCAATATACCCAAGGCGAATCTTAGACGGATACACAACAGTATGAACTATAGTCGTGCAAAAACTTTAAGCATTAGTATAATGCCCTTTGAATACATATATACATAATGTGATAGCGAATCATGCAGTTATCCAATAAAAATATAATTTTTTTTTTGTTTTGGAAAGTTATTTTAATTCGCACGTTATTATGGGTTGACATGATTTTGGTGATATATTTATACGTATTGAGAATTCATTGTACAATTTTGGTAAACACCATTTCTGTATTCATAAAACTTGTTCATAAATTGTCAAATATTTATGTACGTTTTTGATAAAAAGAAAACAACAAATTTAAAAAGAAACTTAGTACAATTTGATTGAAATGGATCATTGTAAATTTAAAAGCCCAACACAGTGAAATCGCGGTAGAGTTGGGTCAATTATAAGATATCCTACGGGAACACGAAGTATAAAAAACCCACTATAGAACTTAATTGAAAATAAATTATTCTTTTAGAAAAAATTGAGTTTTTCTTTTTGTTGAGACCACCTTAAATCTTTTTTAGAAATTGAAAACTTTGGCTTTAAAGTCAAATAACTCATAAAAAAAATATCGCAGGGGCATTTTTATTTTTTTAATCAAAAAATACTCTTAAAAATCTCTAGTTTGGTGTAGTATAAATGTCTACCAAAATTTCTGTCCAATGTCTCGGTTTAAATAACCTCACGTATGCCAAACAAACGCAAAAATAAAATAAAAAATTATTACGTTTAAGCTATTTCAATGGTCTCGACTAATTTGATAGAGCTAAATTGTGTATTCTTATTTCGAATCGTTTATGTACACCATGTTTTGGCGATCTGACGCTGAATAATTATGTACGAGAATCGAGTTCATTGCGGGCTAATGCGTGGCGTCTGTGAAGTTTTTATTGCTCGCCGTCCTCTCTAGCTTATAATATAGTAAGATTTAAGTTCCGAATTAATTCGCACGCATAATAAAACAGTTAAAGCTACTGCTTGCTCAGTTAACCGTCGTAACATTCACCACACCCACGCATAACTTTCCTTCTACACTTGAACGCATTGCGTTTCTATTTTATTTCACAGATTAGATCAGGTAACCGACTTTAAAGTCGTTTGATCTCCAACAGAGTTCCGTAATCTGTTTGTCACCACACTTTATACTATCGAACACTTCAGATTAGAATTTCATAGTTCACGGTCAAGATACGTGAGCACATACAACCTGTTTAAAAGTATAACATTCATACCTTGAATAAACCGAAATTTTATTGTCAAAGGACATATATTTTTACTCGACATTTTCGTTTAGTCTACATGGGTTAAAGAAATTTTTTAGATGGGTACGACAATTTACGCTTAAAATATACATTTTGCTTTTCATTCGTGTAAAATCAAGGTTTCATTTATAATTTTTATCGCGCAGTTAATAACCTGATGAGGTCGTGACACCTGACCTATGACGACAACAATTATTCTTAGGCTATTATATTATATGAGTTCACAATAATGTTGTTCGATATTAAAGTTATTTTTAGCGACCTCCGGCAGTGAAGTCGGATAATTGCATTGTTCGAGAACGCCAACAAAAACGATTTTTAACGACTTCATACTGATTATTGAATGATTTAGGTATTTATCAATGTGATTGTTATTTTCATAACACGGAGAAGAGTCGCTCAAGTCATAAACACGGCGTTTTGGTTATGCAAAAGCACATCGTGATTGCGTAGATGTACCCCAGCACCGTATGAAATGCGCAGGTCGGAGTGGCGGCCGATGTAACAACGTAAAAACTAATATCCATTAAATGTGCCGAGGTCGGGTTCATGGCTTTGTGGGGAATTCGTCACGTATACCAAAAAAAGGGTCGTTTGTTCAAACGCAAACATAATAGCGAAAACAATATGGTCGCGCCTGAAGACGTTACAGTGACAACAAAAGTAAATTGTTTAGGCTTTTTAATGTAATAGGTGTTACAATAAATTTATTGTTGGCCTTGTTGTGCTAACCCATACACGTTTTGGGTAATTTACAAGAAGTGCATTGGATGCACCCTTTTATTTCCCCGCGTGCGCGCGCCGAATACATTACGTTCATACTCACGTCTGTGTGCCGCCTTTGTGTTTTTCTCAAAGGGTTTCTTGGTAGAGCAATATTAACAACCATAGGATAGCCAGTAAAGGGGAGACGACCAGTATGGCATTACATTAAAAAACCGCCACCGTCTATTGTCGAGGGACCTACTAGATAGGTGCGCGAGATATTGTCGCTCAACCCTTTTACAGGGGTACAATGGGGAGGCAAAGAGAACGTACGGCTTAACGCTCCGGATAATATAATAAACAGTGACCGTTTGCCACGGCGGCAACAATAACGGCCCGTGTAATAAAATAAAAACAAAAAACTTCCCCTCTGGCATGACGTCTGTTTGGGTGACATGGCGGTTTTTATTACTCGTGCAAACACGTACTGAGTCATTATAATTTTTGGCGTATGCAGTTGATTTTTGTAACCCCCTTTCGTAACACGATGTCCGCACTCTCCCCTCGGCAGTACGTCTGGTATGAATTTTATTATACACCTTAAAATTGCATCCGAAAACAATAGATTATCGTTGCTATTTAAGTGCTGTTTATACAATATGCGACAGATCTGTAGCCGGACGTATTACTGGCGTTACGATAAGAACGATAAATTGTGCAGAAAGACTATCAATATCACAGACGCAGGGATAATGTGTTTTTTTATTTTTCGCTTCGCGTCATTATAATAGAAGTGATTTTATTTTTATGTTCATACACACACAATATTGTAGTGCAACGTTAACAGAACGATTTGCTTTGTGATTTATTCGCTGCGTTTGGTCAATAAATTTGCGGTTGTGTGTCGTCCACGAGGACACACAACTGAACGGATTTTACTCGACTATCAATTAGATTGGCGATTTATACTTTTATCATATAAAATCATTGTCGTTACAAAAACGTTTTTATGTCATTTTAAATTCAACTACATGCAGTTTTTCCTATCGTTTTTTATCCGTCTCGATCTTTGATGTTTTGGTTTTCATTGATTTTATTTGATCTGAAATTAAAGTTTACTGGTGTTTACGAAAAATAATTATATCAGATCAAGTAACTACTCAACAAATATCAGAATAGAATGAAAAAATAGACGAAAAAAAGAAAATTGAAATTCTCAAAGTAAAAAAATTGTGTTATTACACACACATTCTGTGAAATCAATTAATTCTTTTATAGACTAATAAATTAATACAGCAATTACCAATCAATTATCGAGCTAATAAGGTTAGAATACTAGTATATATAGAAAATCAGATAATTAACTTTACTAGTTGTTTTTCAAACAACGATGACGTCTGTTTCTTTAGTTATCAGAGTGAAAAAACAGGATATAATTATAATGTCAAATATTTATAACATCAATTTCAGCAACGACGTATTGAATTTCATGTAATACATGCGATCATAATTCACTGAGACAACCACTTCAATTAAAACGTTGTGAATGACTGCGTATGAGTCTAAAAATAACCGTTAACGACAATAGCTAAATTACATATTTGGCTTTTTATTGCCGTGTTGTAATAATAATTATGATGGTAATGCATGTTTTATTTTAGATTTTAAAATAAACTATGTACATCAAAACTGCTCAACGTCAACATTTAATGTCCAGCAAACTCCGTCTACGAGATCCCACCGAAAAAAAATGTGTTGTTTCAATCGGTTTGAAATTAAATAACAACGTTTTGGCAGTACGAATTTTGTTAGGAAATCAATCTATTAAAACGAATGTCCGATTAATTTTAATAATGAATATTATAATTAAGAAAAGCATTGTTGATTAATTCTATTTTCCGTTTATAAATTAATGAGAATAATTGTGAAATTTCAAAAGAAATTTTGTAAAATTCTAAAACTACATTAGATAAATTAAATAATTCAATATAATTTCACTAGACGTACGGTAATATCAACTAAACAGAATACCAAGGTCAATAATACTTTTTAGAATCGCAGTTGTGTTAAAATTTATTTCAAAGCTGACAGTTTTCGATTTTCCCGGAGAGTGCTTTGAGCCATTACAATACTTATGTATTAGTACTGCAGTCGTTCAACTAGATCGGTAACAGAGAGTTCGTATTTGATGGAATGCCGTCAGTAAAATACAAATAAATAAATAGTTAATAATTTGAAAAACACATATTTTGATATTTTAGTTGAAATATAACAGCGTATACAGTTGATCACTGTCAAATAAATTTTTTAAAGCATGCCGAAAGTTTATTACAATCGACTATGGTTAACACAAATAGTGTTAAAAATGGATTCGTTCGATTAATCAAAAATAGTTTGTCAAACGTTCAAATATAATAAAATACTAATACTTATAAATCTTGAAGAAAATATAAATATTTTCAGTATATTTTTAGTAACTTATTATTTTTGAAAATTATTATATTTATATTCCAGCTAAAAAAAGTACTTAAATAATAGAATACTAAACAATATTATTAAAACTTATTTATTAATATTTTAACGAGTTTAATTTTTAATTCAGTCGTTTATTCAAAAAATGGCTCATCCCCAAAAGATAAATTATTTTTGAGACATAAAAAACTGGATTTTTATGGAATGGTTCCATTCCAATAAAAAGGATATTTTTTTATTACATATTGATTGTTTTATACTTTATGTTATACCAGAAAAATATCTTTACAGATAAATTTGACAGAGTAAATAGTTGTTACAGTCCTGTGATATAAGACCTATCGCAATTTATTTCAGAAAAAAAAGTTCCACACAATAGCGTAAAACTTGATGCAATCATTTTTCAAATACAAACGTAACACATATAAGGATAATAAATAAAACATTTCTAAGAATATTTTTTTTTAATGTACGATTTAATAACTCACTAATTAAATTTTAAAAGATATTTCGGTATGTGTTAAGCATGTTAATAGTTGAAAAATATTCGTATGTTGGTATGTATTTACCAGCATACGAATGTAATCTAAGACTTTAAAACTATGTTTTCGTCAAAAACTCCTAATCGCCCCAATTGAGTTGGCCTATTTTACGTTTTTTGTACACTGTTTTATGTACTGTAAGTCAGCCGACGGTCAAGCATTGAATAACTTTTATCTGTCTCGTAGCTGACAGGAGGAGGGTTATGTGCGTGCCTCTCCTTTTTGCCGTTTAAACAACAGCTATAAACTACCACTGCATACTACGTTTGTAGTACTTAAACGGCTGATTTCTGCCACCGACGATATATTAAGTCAACGTTTATGTGCTCCCGACAAACGATCTACGCGTCTCGCCGTATGTCATCAGCACACAGTATTCGATGGTCAGACAACACAGTGTCGGGGTGCGTGGGATTAATATGACATTGAAAGTTGCACACTGACAAAGTTTTAACAGAAATTTCTCCCGCAACATTTGACCCTTAGCGTTCATAAAATAAATAAAAGTGCCCTTTTATGGTACGACACAATTACATTGGTGTATAGTGCGTTTTCGGGTAGCCCCACGTGTAACTTTTATTTAAAAGTTTCGGCTGGTACGTACGAGTCGTTTTCATGAATATATTTCGGGTCGATGAATAGCAATAAATTCATAATTTATTATTTGAAAAAATTATATGCCGCGAACACGACGAGCTGTCCCGACCATCAGAGTCAAAAAATGTGTTACAACACCACTCGGATAATCTATCCGGCAATGTTACACACTACAACCACACGATTAACAGCTGTACATGCATCACACGTCAAGCTTTACGAACGTTATGACTAATAATAGCACATCCTGAAAAAAAAATAAAAAATAATACTGCTTTACGCATATTTAAGTGAGTGTACTGGTGTTAGGCATATACGCAGTACAACAAAATAAAAATTACCCTTAAGTACTGCTTGCTTCTAATGTCACTAGCAAACATCTAGGCTGTGACTCAATAACTGCGGGCCCTATGGATAAATCCTACACAATGGTATTAATACGAGAATTTAATGGTATTAGCATTAGACGATGGAATATCGCATCCGGGATTAAGTGTTTCCTAGAAACAAGTTATATTTTTTATCGACGTTTCTTTAATTATTATTTAATTGGTTTAACTACTTTTGTTCTTAACGATTATAATTTTTCTTATCACTCAGAATTTTGAAATTTTTTGAAAATTACTGTATTTCTGTGTCATATACTAAAATTAACCTTACATTTTTGAAAACTGTGATTTTAATTTATTAAAACGGTTTTTGCCATCTGATAGTTATGAATATTTCATATTTGATCGATTGTTTTACTATGTAACAAGATAGGAACAAATTATAAATAACGTTTAATTGTCTTATACTACGTTTAAGTTTTCTTTAAAAAAAAATTAATGGATTAATTACAATTTTTGGGTAAGTACTCATTGAGTTACTTGTAGTTGTTATAGAGGTAATCAAGAACTGCCTTTGATTATAGTTCCATTGTGCGCACCTCCTACCGAATTATATTAATTCAGTTTCTTCACATAAGTGTTTCTACCAAAGTGTTATTGCCATTTTTGAATACTTAAGACTATACATAGGTCGTTCTAGTAAGCCGCACTTATATATATTCAAACAATCATGTCTCTCTAGCGAAACTAGTATCTCTTTGAATAGGTTTTTGATATCTTCTTTTTCGGGAAAAGATTTTTCCAAATGTTTAGATCTTAATGTGACCAAGACGTTACATTCCCACATAATGTAAAATTAAACTTCTGTTCCACACTTCCTGCACAATGAGGACCCTATCACTCTTATTGTGTAAAGACGTTTAAGCAGATGACCGTGTCCCATCAATAGTCCAGTCAAAGTGCTTATTTGATATCTAGTCAGGTTATTAAGATCTTTCAGAAGTTGATCGAAGGCTTAGTAAACATTTTTAATTGTCTAGGTACTACTAGTCAACACTATATTTTGCTGTTTTGTTCTTTAAACTAGTTTTTGGGTAGTTCTTTGAGGGAATGCTTCGTGAGTCTCACCACAGGTTCTGGTCCAACAAAGGTATTTTCTGCACCATTCCACGCTAGAAAGTCTGCTCTTTCGTTACCAGTCATACCGCTGTGTCCTGGTATCTATGCTTGTGTAACTTTATTGAACCTAAGTGACTCTAAAGTTTTCCCGCATTCAAGAACTATATGGTTTATATTCCATTCCCTATATGTTAAGATCTTAACTTTTTAGAATGTATTATTTTAGAGATCAAATTTGAAGTATGTTAGGAAGGCAATAATAACTTTTTTTAATTATTTATGGAAATGATAATTGAGAAAAAAAATACAGGTATTGTCCGTTAAATTAAAAATAATTTTTATAAAAAATAAATAGTCATTGGACTTTTTCACCTTTTTAAATTACAAGAAGTAGTGAGTTTCGAACCCGTTTAACGTCAAACAAAAAAATTGAATAACGTTAAATTTAATTATAAGATAATGTTATAATATATTTAGACGTTGAAAAAAAACTGCTTAATCTGACTTTTGTATGTTCTACTATAGGAAATAGATAGGACTAAATGTATTTAAATGGGCTATTTAACGTAATTTAAATTGATTACGATAATTGTGTAATTAAGCAAAAAATATCTCGCTAAATTATTTGACGCATATGGGAATCAAGTGTTTCGAAACACATCTGACAAATTATTCAAATATATTACGTGGACATTGCCACGTGCCTTAACATGAATTATAAATAATAATAATGTTATAAATCGACCCTGAAAACCTACTACTGCAATGGCTGTACAGTAGTCTAGACACGTGTATAGACAGCCACATCGAGTGTCGTATGAAACTCTATAACCTGGATAGTTTATAGTAAATATGATCTTGTGTAGAATCAGTCAATTGTACAAAATCAAATTGATCCGATTTAAACTGTCGGGTTCCACAAATAATACGTTTTGTTTTTGTAAAATGTTATACTAATAGATGAATGAATAATTTAATTATTTCGAATGACCATAATCAGTTACAAAAAAATAAGTAATTTTAAAAATCCACTGTAAGTTTTTTAAACGGGGAACGTTGTTAAAAATAGTCACACAGCAGTATATCAAATTTCAAGTAATCGTTTCAGTTATTCACTATATAATTAACATTAAAAATAAAAAATGTCTCCTATGACATACATGTTTTATTAACTATTTACTGTATTGATTTTCTATACATAATTGTTTTCATTAATAACAATGTTTTTATTTATTGATGTATTAAAAATCAACATAACAACCGAAAAAATCATGACCATGTTGTGTTAAAAAGCACTCGTGTGTAACGTAGTTTATTGAAGTGATCATAAAATTTCAAAATTATTGCATAGTTTATAATGCACGAATAAAAAAAAATTGTTTTTGACCCTACTGAAAAGTATCCGCAAGTAATAACTGTCCACTTTATAAATAATCTGCGGAATAGTATCTTTATAACACGAATATAACATTTTGAAGTTCAAAAAAAATGTCCAGCTTAGACTTACTTTAAACATATTTTACATTTTTTTATACGATTTAGTTAATATTATTATTTTTACGGCTCAATATACACAAACAACTCGTATCCGTTTCGAATCCTAAACATATTGCAGTCATCGTTTTTAAGATACATGTAAGGGTTAAACTTTACGATTCATTAAATCTATGGGGTATCGATATTATTTCACGACTCTCGAGAGCAAATTTCTTCATTTTGTATTTTCCTTGCAAGAAATAATATAATCTTATGTATAATAAAAAATAAAAAATAAAAAAACACATCATAGTAAAATTAATTCTCAGCTTCGCATCGAAGCTAAAATTGATGATAATATTATGCGATGAATAGGATTCGTTAGAAAAATATTAAAAATTTTTTTTGCTGCGTTCAGTTTTTTATTGTTTGAGTGATTGATTCTTTCTTTTAAAGTTTTTAACCAACCTTAAATATTCATTCAAAACTATGTCGGGTGTAACTCAAAACTATAATTATAAAATAGAAGAGTGAAATAATAACAAATTTATTTTTCGATGAATATCATAAAAACTGTACTGTGTTTTACCCATTTAAATTTAACAATCAAGTTATCAAAAAGTGGACACTTTAATACTGTTTGAAAAAATAAATTAAGAAATTAACTATAATGTTTAAAGAGGGGAGTTCAATATATAGTCCTCCTTAATATTGATTAATATTAAGATATAATCGTGTATGTCGCGTTGTAGTTTTAATGTTATGGTATAATTTTTGTATAAAATAGGAACTATTAAAAATAAATTTTGGATTCTTATATTTTTTTAATGAGGATAATTACTTTCTACTGAGTGATAAATAACTTTTTTTTCACCAAGCAACAGTCATCAGTTCATTACAATTCAAAGACTATTTTATATTGCATAGTTGTCTCTAAATGTGTCATAAATTATAACTCACCGCTATCTCACTATTTTTTTTTCCTCTAAGGGTCTTGCTTTTGAGTATATTATTCAATATATAAATCTACCATCATACAAATTAGAGTTTAATTAATTTCATCTTTTGAATTCGATTCATTAACATGAAGGGAGTGTGTTGTATTCATCACACTGTGTTTATTTATTAACTCAGTAACAACTACAATACATGCTACTGTCACAATTTAATATTTTTATGGTCTGCGTGTTTATTGCTCTAGGAGTAAGATATATCAAATTATTTTATAGACAAGATATTCCTATAGTAACAAATCACGATAAACGATTAGCACTAATAAAATTTGAACTTTGATGTACCGTAAAGTAGGTTAAATTTGTTCCAACAAATGATCATATTTATATCCATAACAATCGTATTCGTTCTTTATACAGATATGTTACAATTTGGTGTTCAATAAAACATTACTTACAAACTAAATTAAGCAAAATATCCAAACTTTTAATGGAATAAAGTACAAACATTTACTACTGTATAGTATTAGTTGTATGATCATATCATTCACTACGAAATACATGTAGTTTACAGATATTGTAGATAACAAAGAGTAAAATGACGTTTTCTAAGCTTCTAGTAACTCGGATTTTAAACTATTGTAATGCTCTAAAGAACTTTGATAAAAGTTAATAGTTATTTATCGATTTATCGTATTAACCGATGGGCGGTATTACCCGTACCTCCCCTACACGTAAACAGAGGGTATGAGATTTAAAGAAGCTTAAACCCCGTTGTGTGCGTTTCCCACAATTTTCTTTGATTCTTTTTGAACAAATCCAAACGGAATTTAAAAAAATTATTAATAATTCACAACAATCAAATTGTATATGTTTATCGTAGTAATAGTATTACGTTTAATTACTTTATGAACGGACCTTTTACGAGCAACAACAACTGGCCATGTTGATTTATTATTGTTACAGATTTGTTTTTACTAAAGACCGTTGTGTTTATCTCGAGTGACAATTAGATTGCTGAATAACTTTGTGGTGACCTCGGAGGCCTATCTACAAAACACATAATCACGTCCATTTTGTTATAAACCACACACACATTGTACGGGTGTTACAAAAAGGATGTCTGACTGAGCTTTGCAATTGTGTCTGCAGTGTGCGTGCGTCTACGAGGTCTCAGACACGATCGATGGCAAGTGGCTCCAGTGAAAATCCCTTTGCCCCATTTACTCCGCCGCGTCCACTGCGCTCGCCGGTCGGTCGGCCGGTGTCCGCCGTCGCTTCCCTGTCATCGCCTGCCTAGCAAAACATTTTCATTCCAATCACTTATCATTACCACCGCCGACTTGTGCGTTGGCCGATTTCTCGTCTCACCCTTTCCCTTCTGAATGGTTTACTACGCAAACATACTACGTCCGTGTCATCGTTCACGATTTTTAATACTATTTTTATGGTCGTATAAATACCGCGTTTATTGCGTGGTGCCCAGACGGTAGACTAGTCTCTGTAGGTCGTGTTAGATCATTTGGCTGACATATTCAATAGCGTAAACCTGAATGTGTACGCCCAGGTTATGGCTTGACCGTACCATGTTTTAATCAATTATCTTAAAAAATAAGTATTACCTCGGAAACATATTCGCGTTATTAGGAGCGTGAAAACAAGATATTACGTTTAAACATTTGCTCGTATCCTTTCATGAGTACTATAAAAAAGTTTTTTTAATACTTTTAATGTACTTAAAATTATCCTAGTTGTACACTGTACTCAAACGACATTGCAAACTTCAATTTGAAATGATACTTGTAGCATAAAACATTTACTGCCGTAAAATCGCAGTCAAATAGCTAATGGAAATTAGTACAAATAACTTAATACCACTTAAATATTAATATCTCGATTTGAGGAACCGAATCTTATTGAATGTTACATTTTACTTGATAGCTTTTAACACTAATACTTTCATTATTATTGATAGTTTCAAAGATTTTTTATTTCTAATATTTTACAAGCGATAGTATTTATGAAAAAAAATTTAAATAAATATCAACTGAATTGACTACAAATTATGTTTTTTTGATATTGTTTTTGCACAAATAGATTTTAAAATTGAATTCTTCCGTAATCGACTACATATTGCGTTCAAGGTACACTCATGAAATATAATCCAATAAAAGAGACGTGTGCCAAAAAAAAATTTTTAGCTATTCATACAGGTGTAGAACCGTTCAACTTCGTACACGGCCGTTAAAATTCTTTGTGCTGCGTGGGCGTAGACACTTTTAAGGTAAAGGTTTACGCGTTCATTATACCTGTACCATTATAATAAAGTGTTTATTCATCGCTACGCACAGACAATTCCATACAAACAGTTGACATTATTTTAATACGAAATGTATAAAATAAAATTCAATATTTGTACTACAAACGAAAACAGGTTCTATTACCGACGCGAGAGGCTAGACGACTGAACTTGATGAGTCATTACATAGTACATTCGAGTTGTAATAAAAAATTAAACAGTTCAATTTTTTGAATAGAATACAAATGCGACAGGCTGTGTAATGTTTTTCTATAGTCGTATTCGTCATCGGTGTAACTAGACGTCTTGCCGAAAGCATTTTACGACTGCTATGTGATCGTCTATTTATCTATGAATTTCTAAACATTCTACCTTTTAGCTGTATCATTTATTAAGTTATCCGGCGCCATTTTTATAAACCTATTCACAATAAAATTAAACAAAAACTCGCTGTTAATATTATTTAAATATATATTCTTTAATTTTATATTTATTCACAGTTATTTTATATTATTGTTCACAATATTTTACGTTAATAATGTAACCTTTGCCGAACAATTTGAATATTAATTAAATATCTCATATAAAAAGAAAAAACAATGGGTTTTTTCAAATGTAAAATATGACTCATACCATTGCAAATGAATAAAATTTGCGAAAATTGCATACAGTATAGACTGTAAGTATATACCGCCGAGTGTTCAGTAAGTAAAGAAACATCAATTGTTATAAACAATGAGAACAATAGAAAACCGTTACATTATTTACTGAACACCCTATATATCTTTACTGTATATACTGTATGCAATTTTCATTTATTTGCAATGATACGAGTCATATTTTACATTTGAAAAACTCATTGTTTTTTTTTTATACATATTATACAGTATAAAAATACTGAAACTTTTGTGTTTAAATCATACATGTTTTTTATTTGATTATTCTATGAATCCTATTTATCATACATAACATTTTATCATTTAACTGAGAAATTTTAATTTAATTAATAATAAGAAAAAAATAGTTATTTAAAATAGTGTTTGATTAGTTTTTAGAGTGTCATTGATTCCAGCTAAAGAAATCATGTCAAGCAATTGGAATAATTTATCAAAAAAAAAAATTCATCAAATTTAAATGTATGATTTCGAAAATAAATATTAATATGTCCAATATTTTGAAATCAAGTTGTACTCTACCGATAGCCGATGTGGTATGAAAGATATTTTTACATCATTTGACAATACTGAAGTTAAGTAATAACTTAATTCTGACCTCGTTTTATAAGAGTAAAGATATTCTGAGGAATTTTATAAATATTGTAATTTTCAAATTACAATAATATAAACTCGTCTCAAAGGGATCCGGATGAGACTAGGTCGACCGAGAGTTATAGTATAAGAGAGCTAGATTTATGATGTATGTATATAAATAAGCATTGCTTGAATGTGCGACTGCGGCGGCCATTCGATTTATATTATCATTTCGAGCGCGATATTTAAGAAATTGGCCGACAACAAAACGGAAGGCCATTATTTACAACTAAAAAAAGGCGACGAAAAATCACAATTACATTTTATTACGGTTAAGAAAAAAGTCATAAATTGCATTAATGTACAGAGTGTTAACTAAGTTGTTAATGATTGAATAATAAATCGATAGAAAAAACCTTTTCATTAATTTTTTATGGAAATTCAATAAGTATGCTTCTAATATAAAAATTTAATATAAAAATAATATTTTTCGATATAGTTATATAATAATAAAAGTTGTTATACAAAAATGATTGAACTAGACTCGTATAAGAATACCACAAGCAGTAAATATTTTTTAAATGTATTCAATTTATGTATCATTTGAACAGTTACTATCTGATAATTAACGTTAGTTTTTATGGTTTATATTCTATATTTTGGATTCTATTTGAATTTCTACTAGTATTTAAATGAGCAATTAATTAATTTATAACGTATCTACTAATAAAAAATAAATTGTAATTAAGTGTCTATAAGTGTAATCTTGTAATTTAAAAACTAAATCTCATGTAGTTTTCAATAATGAACATTATTTAAAAAAACTGAATATAGTATAAGTCTACAAATATAAATTTTAAGTAATACAAATTTTCCTGCAATCAAAATTTAATTGGTACAATTATAACCAAGTTAAAAAAACTTTTTTACAACACTATTATTGTTAGATTGTAAACAAGAGCATCAATTACATTAATAAAATTCAGATTAAGATAATCTCGAAAAAATCCATTGATAAGGTCAGCTAATTTTGAATAATCTATTGGATTTTTATTAGCCCGAGTCTTATCTATTTAAAATAAATCACATCTTAGCTCAATAGTAGACAAGAGGTAATAGTTCAGGGTTATAGGGCAAAAAGGTCTTATCTAGGGTTTAAACGTAATTTAAAATAAAAACGATCATCTTTAGAAAACATTATGGTAAAATATTTTAGATTACTATTGACTAAAATTTGTCTGTGAATTACAAAAAGTACGTTACGGTTAACTATAATTTATTATTACAGATGTACACTTGTATCGTGTATACCATTGCTTTCTGTAATGGTCAATAACTAAATATCTTACACGTATATAGTTCAATTGATTAATTAATAATATTGTAATTCGTATATATATATTGTAGTATAATTAATCGGAATGTAGTCAAATGAGGATTTTCTTAAAGTGTAAAAATCATTTCAATTTTCTCATTCGTTGTTAGATATCTCAAGTAAATTTATGCTAATGTAACAACAAGTTTAGTTAAATTGATTATTAAAACAGCGTCAAAAAAAAAAATACACGTTTGAGTTTGGTCGAAACTCGAATTTAATATCAGCAAATTTCGCAATGTATACAACGACTCTCCCAAATTGATAAATACACACTTTAATGAATCGCAACCCACACTTCAGACTTCTTATTTGAACGGATATTAGCATATTATTTTTAAACACAAATCAATAAGTGTAATCAAACGTCTGGTCTCAACATTGCCGTCTTCCATAGGTCGATACTCACTGTCTACATAAGCTTCAACGTTTCCGAGATTATTTTTTTAAGGGGGGCGTTGCGGTTAATTATTTGATTTCTATGTATGTGTTTACAATAATGGAAATACTACCAGACAACCAGGAAGCTTGTAAAAAATATAGTAGTAATCACCATAGTGTTGGTAAATAGAGGAAATTTATCGTATTGTCGAACACTACTTTTCATTTTTATTCAGGTATACGATTAATTGTAAAATAAAAATCACCAAATAAGGAGGTATCATATGAATAATAGACTTATCCTTATTGTGATTATTTAATTAATATTATGCAAATTATATTAAATATTTATTTTTTCTTACTTTTATTAGGACCTTGGCGGTATTGGCCATTGACCTAATCTAGATATTTGAAGTCTACATTAAATTTACTTAACACATTTTAAATACGCTATTATAGATTTCATAAGCTTTAATATTCTTTTAATCGAGTCAAGTGACCCAAGGACACTATCTTCGTGTTACACATTTTACAATAAAATTCATTAATATTACAATAAATAATTTCCATATTATCAACTAAAATTGAAATGTATTATTAATTATATATGACAAGTGGTTTATTGTTTTATAACTTGGGTAATTGTCGACATACATAATACTCTGCAATAATCAAGTTAGTTTATGACTGTACAAAATTTTAGAACGTATTATAGATCTTTTTTTAGTTGAATAAAATTTGATTAATATCGAAATTTAAATCTTTCCATCGGTACGAACAAGCAGAAAAAGTATGCTTTCCAACATACATCTTTTTAATAATCATGACTTTATACTAAAAATAAAATTCATTCATAATAGAATGTTTCGAGTGTCTAGAAATATTTGATCAATTACTCCTCGTAGTAATTATGTAGTATTTTCTCCATTAAAGATCTCTCCCTTTAATTAACGTTTGAAAAAGAAACACAAGCGCGTATTGTATATCTATAATATAAAATGATTAAATTTGGTACAAGTTCATTCTGAACACACATTCGAGACGCGTTCAACAATTAATAAAACATTGCAATAAATCGTGTTGAAGCTCAATTTAAGTATCGGTTAACTACGGCTAGGACTCGTTTACACATTAAATAATGAGTCTTCTACATTATAATAATCATATTATTATTATGATTATACTAGCCTTTTTTATAATGTCTGTATCGGAATTCTATAAATATGCTTCATCCTACAGCTATAAAGAAGTGCTTTGGCGGAACGCATTTTTAACGACACCGTGTCGGTAGTTAACACAATTATTACCATGAGCTTACATATTGGCTTACTCAAACGGGGTACCTTATAGTGGCCCAATTAGCAGTATTGGAAAAAATATAAAAATATGTTTAATATTATACCAACATTTAACTATAATAAAAATAATATAACGCTAATAGCGGTGTATTATAATAATAACGAACTGACATATTACATTATGCACTGAACATATGGGCGTGGACCAGTATCTATAAATTATGAGCATAACGATCTGGATCTTAAGTTCTCTTTTAACAATTCTAATATTCTATAAATGAGTTCAAAAGAGGCGGCGGTAACGACTGCGGATAGGTATTTCTGCCCCCAAGCCGTCTCTCCTATAATGCCGTATCCATTGCAGGCATATGTGCGCCTGGATGCCTTTTAAATAAAATCAATTTAAATCAACACATTGTCATTACCGAATTATTGTTGTTAATAATACGAGTTTCGCTTCTCTCGCACTATTACAAGGTGGATACGAATTTGCATTTTTATCTTTAGCTTATAACCTAATTAATTTATACTGTCATTATATTAGTGTAACATCCATAATTAAAGCCAAAGACTCATCATTGGCATCGGGTACAACATTATTAATGTTTTCTGATTTTTCATATTAGCACGAGTTGGCATTGTCATAGTCGATTCTTTTAAAAGCTTACTTTCCTTTTTTTATCTTGTTCTTTAAAGCATAATTGTGTAACAAAAACTAAATTGTCATTAACAGATTTTATTATTGCTACTGTCCTTCGACGTTTGATCTTTTCACTAGCAATAGATACCTGAGGTCTACCAAATGAAGTACTGGTGATAGATCACATATTCCATAACATACTATTCACAGTTTATCAAAATCATACAAATATATATATATATATATACGCTATTTTTAAGTCACCTTCAATTCCAAAAAAAAAGAATATCTTCATATATCTAGTTAATATTTGATGAATTTAATTGAAGCTAACATACGAGAATTTTTTTTTTGTTAATTAATAATATTATAAATTATATTATTGTCGAACGATTTTTACAAGTGCCATCCTAAATTTTTCAATATTATTTTTCTTTTTTATAAAAATCGTGTAAATATGAACAAATAAATGTGTAATATTCAAATAATGTATAAGAAATTTCCAAATAAACTATTATTCTACGATAGAACTAATCTATATTAATAATAATTAAACATGTGTTGAATTTTATAAAAACAACAAAAATGTGTAATAAAAAAGGAATGTTTTAATTACCATAAAAATAATAAATATTTGTGATATAATATTAATATGATATCACAATTTAAACATTTAACTGTACAGAAATTATAACCAAAAATACACAATAGATAGCAGAAGCACGTAAAATGAAATAAATTCATTTATCTTAAGCATAATCGTCTTCTGAAAACTATAGATAATAAGCCTTATCTATGGATGCGATAAATGATATTATAAAACCATACCTAAACATAATAAATAAAAAGTCTCAGATCTTACTGACAACGCTTATATTTAATATTAATCATTATGTTGGCATTTTTTTTCTTAACATGACATATAAATCATACAACATAAGTATGGGCTATCACTTGTAAAGGTACCAAAATAAAATAGAAACTCGGCGACAATACAACTACACACACATATATTATTTGGACCAGTGAAATGACTTGCAGGTAGACTTGCATACAAGTCCTCGAGCGACGTTTTCACTTTACGCGCCCCTTAAGACAGGTTGACGCCACAAAACTCCAGTAATATATTTCTCGATGCATAGGGTAATGACCGCGTTGCAAGAGTATAGTTTTTAAAAATCATAGTCAACTGGTTGACCTATAAAGCAAATGCCGAAAATCATGTCTGTCTACTAAAGTAGTGATATAAATCTTGCAAGATTATTTACAAACTATTACTTTACAGACTATATGTATATACTGTATCACAAACAGAAAATTTTTTTTCTAAGTAGCCCTATGTATCGAATGTTAAATTGTTGTAATGAATTAAAGAATATTGATTTTCTTATAGATGATAAGGAGAAATTAAAACATAATGTCTTAAATTTACTATAATTAATTATAATTTTTTATGTTAATGTTTACTATACTCTTGCCCTTTTGCGGGCGTAAATTATATAATAAATAAATAAATATATGCAACACTTTATTGTTCATTTATCTTTAAAATATCGAACATTCAGATTTAAAGAAGCGTAAACATCTCTCAAACGACTAAGAGAGCAGCTGAGTTATCTAAAATGTTTGCTAGAATTTCATACATCACAAATTTTTATGAAAATAAATTGAAATTATTCTAATTTTATATGGTTAAAGATTATATTATAATAAAAAGTAAAGAAAAATAATATTAAGCGTTCATTTAGACCAAAGATTTATTGAAGATTTTATAACGATACTATTAAGTATTTTGTTTAGAATATGACTAACTGGATGTTTCGTGTAAAAAGTTAGTTAAGTACCAAATTCAATTGATTACAAAAACAATTACATCCCCAGTATAAAAAAAATATTTTTTTACAAATGCAGTACATTCATATGTGTTTATACTATCTCTTTATTGTATTATTTAGAATAAAAAACTCAGACATACTCATAATGTATAACTCTGTATATAACCTAGTGGATCAGTAGTTTTGATTTATATGTGTGTGCAAGTATGAATAATACATAATTTTATTGTATTTATATTTTATATTGAAAAGTCACTTGATATTATAAAAGTAGTAGCGTACGCAGAATTTTAGTTCGGGTATGGTTTTTACAATAGATCTGAAAATAGACCTGTAGGGGACTTAAAAAATTTAATGATCTATAAGAAATTAACTTATAAAAAGTTATAGATTAGTATATAGTTTGGAAGTTCCACGAAAATGTTGGTCACAAGTTTTTATTTTTAGAGAATCATATAGCCATAAAATGATAAGTTCAAATTTTAAATACTGAAAATTAGTTCTACAGATAAAATATATGAATACAGTTTCATTTACACTTCATTATATACCTAACAGTATAATTAAATTATGATTTTAAATCAATTGAACACGTTCAAAACGTGTTCTTATTTTACTTATTTAACGTCCATATTCTATATGAAAATACGTTGGTTTACAAAAATACAAGTTGAATGCCACGTAATTTTTTTAATATATTTGAAAACGTTAATTTACACTTAATACGGGATTTAATTTTTCTAGTTATACAATGGCCCTTATTGTTGCGCATAGGACTGTTTATTTAAAGACACATATGAACATTATATTTATACCTACATCGTACTGATAGATGTGTATTTTCAGATTGATTAGGTAATTTTTAAAATCGAGACTCGACCGGCCTCACAAGAATTGTACTTAAATTCATCGACTCGAATAGCCGGAAGGCTGCACCATTAAGCGTATTCAAATAAATCAAATTTCAACTATATTATAAAGAAAGTTTATAATAGCGTTAAATGTTAATGTTTTTTATTTAAAGAATATAACTAACGAAATTATTAAACCAGATGTGAAATTCATAACAATGAAATAACACATGTTGTTTTAATGGCGTAGAGTGACCAAGTTTAATTATTTCTACGACATAGCATAAATAACTATTTGATAAATATCTCTTGAATATTCAATTTTCGTATTAGTGTGTTGTTAAGTAGGTCTATAGAGTTATTGTAATTAATTGTTTACCTGGTTCTGCAAATCCAATTATTTCTCTGGTACGGCCGTAAAAGTCATCTGGTTCAGAATCGGAATCTCTGGGCGATAAAGGAAAACGCGTGCTGGGCGGTAATGTGTTCCCGGTGGCAGTGTCGGAATCAGTAGCGGTTAACCCCGACAGTGGTTCAACGGCTAGAGCTTCCGCCAGGAACCTGGTGGACCTAGCTTTGGTGACATTAGGTTTGGCGGTCATACCAAGCTTTGAGAGTATTTGTTCTTTGATTGCTTCTATTCGCTGTTTGTCTAGGCTGGACCTAGCGACGCTGTCATAGTGCCGCCGGCCACGCAGTTTGTGCTTTCGTCGATGATGGTGCCTATTCGCGTTGGCGGTTGATGGTAACGCGTCGGATGCTTGTTTGCACCAAGGACAATGTTGTTTACTGCCCGCTGAATCTGAAAAATGTTAATTACCAATAATTAGAATAAAAAAAATCTAAGTAAATTATTAAACAAAATCCTTTCTTGGTGGATCACACAGGAGTAAAATATATTAATTAATCCCAATTAATAACGAATTGTGTAGCTACAAATTATTATTATTATTTTGCTATGTGGATCATAGATGTCAACATTTCAATAACAATTACTTTAAAAAATAATTGTAAAAAGTATAAACATACGTAATACAGAGATTGATGAAATGTAAACATAATTTTCCAAAAATATCCAAACGATTCGATTATATTTACACTTGTATAGGTTTTCATCAAAAGATTATACGACTGTTTACATTCTTTACTAATATTATCATCAGACATATTAATTGGCTAAAATAAACAAGGTAATTTGTCGATAAAATTCGGAAAGTCAAAATTCGTGTGGGTGTTTCCTAAAGTCAATCCTTAACCAATCAAATAAGGTTAACAGTACAATCTATGTACAATTTCAGTTTTGATTTTGCCAATATTTGTTTAATTTTCAGTGTCCGGAATTACCTGAAGTTGTAAAGCACACGTGTCGTTGTTTGGTTTTTTTTTAACTTCTCTTTTTACTTGCTAATTATAATTCACTTTGTGAGTAAAATTTTAATTCTAGCTGTGAGCTACGGAAATTGTTTCTTAATGATGCTGTCCGTGATATTTTCAATTTCGATGAGGCATGTTTAAATTCTTAAAATACATAGCAGCTCATGATTAGAGTTACACTAGTTATAATTGAATTCTTTTTCTTCTTTCTCGCCTTAATCCCAACTACTTGGGGTCGGCCACTAGTTATAAGGTGTCATACTAGTATGAGGTGTCCTGAACAAAACTAGTTATAATTGAATTAATTTTTTTTAAGTTGGACACAAAGCATTTATTTGGGAATAACGAGCCGTGGCTTTAAATAACATAGTGCACAAGAAAACACAAGGGCTTTATTATTACACAACGGTTCTCCTATTCAATAGTTGAACTTTCTTTATAAAAGAATATATTCAATAGAATAGTTAGCTTTTTCCAATATTTTTTATGTAAATCAAATATTCACTGAAGTTATTTAATTTATGTTAGTCTTACCAACTGACATTATTTATTTGGTCTATACGGTTATAATGCACCGACTATTAAGATATCAGAATTATTTAAATGGGTGTCAATAATCTAGTTAAAATGAGAAAATGCCTAACAATTCAATAGAATTCTGTCATTAAGTTAGAGGCCTGAGACAATAAACACCATGTGACACACGACTATTGACTAACGTGTTACAAATAGTTGATTAGAAACACTGTGATACATTAAACGGGTATTTTATCAGTGTCACTTGAACAAGTTGAATGAGTCAACAGAAATTTACGTTTTTTTTTAAACAATCGATAAATCAACATTGATGATGTTTACTCATTAAGCATGATGAATTTATTATTATTGATGTTTAAAGCGCACGACATTTTTCCTTTTTCTCACAATATATTTTCACTTAAAAAAATAACTGGTAATCGAAATTTTGAATTAATTATGCGTTTTGAAAAAAATCTAGTACAACCAGAATTCAAATTATCCATAGACGTCATTTCTTGTTTTTTAATATTTAAATACATTATTTAAAACGTAACGTTTATTACAATTTTTTTTTTACTATGAATAACTAACGTCATAATATGATGTAAAATTAAAATAGTGGCGGCCACTAGTCAATGGATATATTTCTATATTGATTAATCCATTGGACTTATGGGATAATATGGGAATTAATATTTTTATTTCATTAAAATTCTGTAAAACGCTATTTTGTCTTTTGCTCATAACATTTTTTTCATCGAACAAATCGTTTCTATTATCGTTTATTTCTTTAGTACGGAATCGAGCTACTTGAAAAGCACCGAGGCCAAAAAGTCGATCGATAGTCGTGTAGGCTGAGAATTTAAATGATCGAATAAAATAGTTACACAACTTTGCATTTGACTAATTTTATTGAATTTTTTTTAATAGTTTTTTTTAATTTCATTCCCTCGAGTAGACCCATTTTGTCCCGCCGTTTTAAACGTGCAGATATTTATATGTTGTGCGCGACATTTACAATTCTCGAAAACAACAGCCAAAAGCAATAACGCGTCTGAATTTACCAATAAAACGCACTTGTGCAATGTCTAACCCCACTGCAAAGTGCATGGAAAGCTGTGCAACTTCACTCCCCGCCCCCATGTCTTATGAAGTTATTGATTCAGGCGTCCCAATAGTGGATAGACCAGTGCATTTTTATTGCTCGCGTGCGTGTCGGGACGATCAATGCCCATAAAACACGTAGTATGTGCATGCAGATAGTGCACTAGTCTATTCCCCGTTCATTATCTCACACGCACACCGATGCAATTATATTTATGTATACGTATCGCTGTAAATAGAGCCGGTCCGTAGCGTAGCGGCTCAGTGACGAGCGAGGTGGTAATAATAGTACCGAATAATAGTCCCACGGGGAAACCGATAAATTTATAATGCACGTACTATGCCTGTACATATATATATATATATATACACGGTATGCGTCGGTAACGGTGGTGATTATACCGCCAACGTCGCGAGGGGTAGTTTGTGCTGACGGCGATGGCACACGGAATGGGAAGGACGGCGGAACGATGCGTAAATGCGTGCGTGCCATGCCTGACCTCCCGTAACGACCGAAGATGGCCAGACAGACACTGACCTGCGTAACTAGACAACTCGGCATATTATTTTTTGGCCGCCTCTCAGTTTTCCATAATACAATTGTGATGAATAATTTACTAAATATTTATTTTTTATTTTGATGGCACACGTTATTTTTGTACTCAACGGCAAATATTCGTTTAACTGAATAATGTCTAAATTGTTTGAAAAATTCTAATCAAAATAAAAAAGAAGCTCTCGTGGTAATCAAACACGATATTCTAAAATATATTTGTTTTATGAGTTCTGGGAAGTGACTGACATTCAAACCCTAAATACTCCAAGTACTAAATTTAACCAATGAAATTCATTTCTTGCACACACAACATTTAACATGTATTTTTTATTTATGAGAAACGAATATGTGAAAATCATTAGACGAAATTTATATCTAAAGTCTTTGAAATTTTCATCAGGTTTATTTTTGGCTAACACAACCCTTAAAAGTTTATAATTAACCTTTTATTGGAAAATGTGTGTATTAATACAAAAATCTATCACACCCACGCCGATTTTACATTTTAATAATTCAATCAAGGTTTGCCCTCAAGCAAACGCCTCCACATGACACGAACCAAACACATGAAACGCCGTGTTACTGGCGATTCGACTGTAATATAAATAAAAAATTAAAAATATAATCGATCTAATTATAGGTTCGATTGAAACACAATAATTATATTATTTTATCTAATTTGTAATAACTATTATGGTAAAAATGTATATTTATAACAGTTTATACCGTTAAAAAACGCTTAACCATATTGGATTTTGTTAATTTATATTTTTCTATGGAGAGTTACACTCGATTAACTGTTAATTAAACATTGAAATTAAATCAACACAGCGGGTTGCTATTTTTTGTTAAATTTTAACTAGTCAAGGAAGCGGTGCCGTCGAATAGAGTAATATACCAAAACACGAGTATCTACAAAATTTATTAAAATAAAAACTAGAAATGATAATTTATTAGTCAACATTTCTTGTCATAAATCACCGTAATAGCTAAAAATTGAGGAGTCTATTACAAAACTGCTAAATAGCTATTATTAAAATTTGTAATAGACTCTAATATTACTTATCGCAAACAATTCTTATTTATTTTACAAAGTCTTATTACAATGTGCCACGTCCTACGTTCATTGTGTTTTGTTTTCTATGAAAATACTTATTGTACTGTTAAATTAACCATGGCTGGCAAAATCTTCGGATAAATTTTAACCGTCCACTGAACATTTTTAGATCCCTTAATGCGTAAAATGACATCCGTATAACTTAACAAACAATGTATCAGACCGGACTATGAATCAAAAGTTAATACAGAAAAGTTAGTTCACGGAAGATGTGTTTAGACAATTTATCTCGTGTTGCCAAACCAACTCCATTATTTTCGTCCTACATGTCCACTCATAAAAAACTTAACAAAATCAATATCGTAACATTAAAAAGAAGTGTATTACTGACAAATGTATATTTGTTTTAATATTGCACGCGTACACTTTTATGCTGAAACAGAACCATAGAGAGCACATACAACCGTCTAGGAAAAATGTCGGTTAAATATAATCGTATTAAAATGTATTGTACAGCTGAAAGGCCTAATTTGTATATGTAAATTTGTTCAGTAAAAGTGAAACTTTTCGTGAAAAAAAATAACTCTAATAAAATTTCTATGCAAGATGATTTAAATGAACTGAGCTGCAATAGTAATTAATTGATGCCGACAAGGTCCATGATCTGCCTGCAGGTTTTTAAAACAGTTCATTATCAAAAAAAAAAAACGGCTAATCCATTGAGGTTATCGTTGCTTTATTCAAGACTGTATCGTGCTGATCGCACGGAGAACGCATGCTAATAATTGTTTGTGCAGTGCATTCCAGTTTGCCTCTTAACCGAGTCCTTTTAGGACAGCCACCTTTCACGTGCGACATAACATGCACACATATAGTCTCACATGGCGATGCTTTACTAGCCGCCGGGGCCCACTGGTAATTCCCAATGCTGTTCGTATATGCCTGACCGATCTCGGAGTCATGAATACCAACGAAAATCCTTTATAACGAAAGAAACGGATTATCTTCATTTGACTGTTCAATGCCTTCTGATGACCAATCGTCAAGACCGAATTACATTACTGTGCATACACTAATGGTGTTTCAATTCTTTAGCTGAATACACCGAAAGAGAGTACGGTTAAAAAAACAAACGCCTAGTTTGTACTTTTCGGTAATTCACTATTATTGACGATTTTTATTTGCGGTACATTTTTAACTATAATTTTTCTAGTCCACCTCTCTTCAATTTACATAGAATAACAAATTGTTAAAATATTTATAGATATTATCCTCCCACAATCGATTCCTGAGTCCAGGGGGCCCGAAGAATAAAGATTACACTTATCTCCCGATCCTGAAGATTTTTTTAAATACTTGAACGCCGATCTTATCTATATTATCAATCGTAGTCGTTCACGTTTTGTATTGTTTAACTATGTAATAATACAAACGTATAACTACTAATAATAGCACACGAAGTTGAGTATTTTTTGTTTACGGGTTTCAACGTTTGGACTTATTATTGACGAGCAATTCAAAATGAAGTCGCCTATTAAGAATTTATCATCAATTTCGATACAGTCTAATTTAAAGAAATATATTAAATTTAATTCAAGAATTAATTACAATAAATGCAATTGAAAACTACATACTCCGACAACTTAATGCGATTTGATGTATTAATGTAAAAATTACTCGTTAATTTTTAGTTGGAACAAAAAAAAGATTTAATATTTTTTTAATTCAGAATTTTAATGGTGTAATTGTTATTTTTTCTATGGTAAATAAACATTTTTTTCGAATATATAAGATAAGATTTGACTAAAAATAGTTACGATTATTTCGATCAAGTTACTCATAATATAAGAAATTTGTAATTATTAAATCATGTTATGGCTCTTGTATATTCGATATAAGTATATGGTTATATCGAAAATAAAGATAGTATTCAATTTATTATTGTTAGAATTTACGGTGATGAAATACTAATTATGCATTACATATGAATCATAAAGAATAATGTATAACATATTTTATTATTACTAAATTATACCGAAATTTCAATAAATTACTGCATTTGGTAGTATGGTGTTAATTTATTATGATAGCTGTTTGATTTCTCAACCAATTTTGCCCACATAACTTCAGAAGTCAATTGGTTTTGAACATAAGTGAACGCGCATTCATGGAAACAAGTTTTTTTAGTCATAAATCATATCTATACTCATTACATTAAAATTGTGTATAACGAAAAAAAAGTCAAGTAATTAACCACAAAAAGGGAAATTTTTAAGGGAAGATGAAGTATATTAAACTGAACTCGTGTGAATAATATGACAATAAATTTCATATTCCACAATAATTATATGTACATAAAAAGTTTTAGATTGAAATTTTAGTGAACATGGGCACAACAATTTTATCCAAATACGCTTAAGATTTTACTACTTTATTTATAAGCTGTTGTTTTTCAATAAATAAAAAAAATTGCAATGCAAATTATATCAGAAGAGAACTAAACATTCAAAACATCTTAGCCAATTCGGTCATCCCCAGTTTTCGTTAAAACTTGACAATCAGATACTGTTTGACCATGATTGATTACATAATACCCACAATATGCTGCTTTAATATTTTTTACATAATTTTTTTTTTATTACTTTCGAGGAATATCCGTAGACTAAATAGTAGCGTAAAGTTAAAGTACCTACGGCCCATTAATTAATAGTTTAGTAATGATGTAATAATAAAGACTGTGAGTAAATTTAATACTATCCAATTTACTTTAAAAAATATTTCTTAAAAATAACATATGAAAGTTAAATTAATTAATTCTTATAAAAATTGAAAGCAAGCGAGACGTAATAAAATCTCATTACGAGAAAACCATCTCGAGATAAATTTCTAATTTTTTTACGAGCTTTTGGTGGTAAAATTGAAAAAAAGCTTTTAGCCCTTAAGAACATAATATTGATGTACTTACCAGGCATATTTGTCTGATGTTCAACACCGTCTTGGCCAACGGCTACAGACATGAACGGCGCCCGCTCCAGTTGGGACGTGACAGCAGCGGTAGAGGAGGACGCGGCAGATTCACGCGGTTCGGACATAGCGACCGTGACGGCTGTGGCAACTACAATAACGACAATACGTATAGACCACGACCAATTGTATCGGTTACGTGTCTTCCACATACTTCCCACAAACGCTCAGGTCAGCGGTGGCGTCGTTACACACACGACTGGTAGCCAACAACTCATCGGGTGGCTGATGTCGTCCACTGCAAGGATACCGGCATGACCGGATGGAATGACACGAAGGAGCTTTGTCGTGTTGATCTCCGGGGGGATCGTCAATTAGTACTGTCTCGCTGTAATACTATCAGTGCAGTTTTCGCACAGCTGTTTGACAAAAGCGTATCAGTAAGTTACGTGTCGGACACGTGTCGGCCGTAAACGCCGATGAGGATCGTTTGGCAGAAATCGCGACTTCATAGTTGCCGCCACTATTTCCAAAAACGAATTTCTCTGAGTGACACGTCTAAATGTACGAACGGAAACAATGTATGAAGTATGCGGTGTTCCGTTGAAAGTTGAAAAAGGACAAGTTACCACTTTGATCGGAAGAATTGTGATTCGAACTCGAATGGAACGTCCGTCGATCGCCGGACACAGTTAAACACACGCGCGCCGCGACACGTCAGTGTGCCGGCCGGTCGACTTCGTAGTGTGGCTGGCACGCCGCGCATGCGTAACCGTCGCACACCACGTGCCTGACACCTAGACAAGGTTCAATTTTCAGCGCCGCCGGTGGTCCCCCGGCGGTTTCTCTCGCTGTCGACACACTGACACCGCCAAACTAGTATTTAAAGTCTAAATTTTAGTCTGAGATTTGTTTTTTCAAGGAGGACAAAAATTATTATTATATATTTTTTTTTTTTAGCTCAACAAAATTTGGATCGTTATTTAAAATGAGCAAAAAAATAACAAAATGTTATCACAAATAAAAATTTGTTTAAAAAAAATTCAACGAAACTGACGTTACATATTTTGTTGTGTCATAAAAAAAAAAAATGTTATCATAAACAAATTGCTAAATTTTAAATAACAATGTTTTTAAATATTGTTTAAGTTTTGACTTAATAAAATTTAATGATTCTATAAAAAATCAAAGACGTAGGTATAATTTTTTCATTTTCTTTTTCATGGCCAACGGAATCAATGATTGAAAAAAATAAAGGAACGAATCCAAATCCTCTACTTTCATCTCTTTTCAATCATCTAGTTTTTATGTGTGAAAAATAAGATGAAAAGATTTTACCTGCGCCTTATTAAATGGTTTTATGCAAGGCTCATAACTTCTAAATTTTTCTTATATATACCTCAACGAAAAACAAAATCCTAATTACGCCACTGCTATCAGAGGGAATCATGGCACGTGCTCAATCGCCCCGAACTTGTATCGCATCCTCACGACTACGAAGCACAGTGATTTGAAATCAAAAATGACTTGTCTTAAATAACTTCTCCTGATTTAAGATAAAAAAAATTTTGAATTTCTCTATTTATTTTATTTTAAGGGTCGCTGATTTTAAATTTATTCAATTTTTAAATTTTCATTTATTTAATGTAGTGGTTTTCGATTCTTTTTTCTATAACTCATCTAAAAGAAAAAAAATCTTACAGACACTCTTGCTAATGTGTCTAGGAAGGCTTAGTCCTCCGGACAAAGAATTAGATTTTCTTCCATTCTAAAAATGTAGAAAAGTATCCTATCATATAAAAAAAACGTTCTATGTTCCTCTGCAGACGGTAAACGCTTGGTTAGCCTCAATAAAACAGTTAAAAATAATAAATATACTATATGCAAGAAAATATTACAAGATATTAAAGACATTAATGTGTACAACAATTGAGACTTGGCTTTTGCCGATAATATTTCATAACATAACACATTATTTTAATGTGTTTTAAAAAACTTTATATTTAATTTTGATGATAAAAGTGTAGTTTTTATCAAGTATTACAATTTTGTTTTTATTTATATAGATTTAATACATAATGTTATATTAGAAGGACAATTATATTTTATATTTGATATTATTTAATATAGTGTAGTTTGTAGAAATAGTAAAACAAATTTTGAGGATATATGAAATTCGATCCGAGACAGGAGGCACAAGTATGACGTATTAAATTAAAATTCCAAAAATTATCGAATAATAAAAGTAAAATTGCTTTCAAATTAAACTTTTTGACATATTTGGTTTTTATTGGTGCATAATAATGTGCTACAAACAGTATTTTTAAATGCTTGTTATGATACTTTAAATTACCTTTTTCGCTTAGAGATACTAATAGTTATAAATAGAAAATCAATAATCTTACTAAATCTATATTACGATAGGATTCCGCAATCAGGCGATCTATGGATCCGTAGCATCAAAATCTGACATAGTAAAAACTCAAAATATGTATAGGTGGACAATTTTTTTACTGATTATTTGAGAATTTTCAAGGCACATTCTTTGATCTGGTACCGACACCGAAAATTTTATTTAAGGAACTTGCTTAACTAAAGTAATATTAAACAGTTTTTAGTGAACTCAAAAACGATAAATCTGAGGAAGATTTTGTTTATCTACTTAATTAAAAAAAAAATCCAAAATATCAGTCGAAAATTCCACTTCAATTCGTTTACTTAATGAATATAGCAATTTGTTGATTACGATCAAAAATGTATTAAAATGTATAGAATGTTTACTATTTTGTAACATTTTGTAGCTAATAACATATAGTTAATATAATTTCATAATTACAGTGAAGTTAGCAGATCTACATAGATTCTAATAAAATACTTAGAATGATTGAGAATATTTTCGGTTGTCAACGGCCTTCTCAACTCTTAACAAGTTCTCAAATATATAGTGTCTATTAATAAACACGATTAAAATCATTTCGCCTCACACGATTTGCTCCATTGTTTCTTTTTCTATGGCATTCATACGTCACGACTATTCCGAGAAGAGCTGTTCTTATAATTATTATCACATTTTAGTGAAAGAAATCTCATTAAAATGACACTAATAGACGCGTGTAGAAGTGTACACAAATTTAGTGGTATTGGTTCTGAGAACAACATAAGTGGCCCCCGTGTTGCCGTGGACTCGAACCCAACCGACATTCGTATTTCCAAAGAATATTCAATATTTCTCCGGCCGTTTAACAACTGAACTCTACGTGGAGTAGACACATAGTAATTTGTCACACGAGACAGTAGGTAAAAAACAAGGTAAAACGACGCACCAAGTTCAAAGAACTAACCATCAGCTCGGCCATATGTGCACCCGTTGGACTAGATGTGTGACATTCTGAACAAAGATCACCAAAACAATATTTGAGCTAGTTCATTCAATACAAATTGATTTCTAACTCGAATGTCTTCGACGGAACTAGTTGTTTACATACAGCTTAGTTAATTTACCATTAGCTGTATTTTAAGTTAGTGGTAATACTTTATAATTGATTCGGTTTCCTAGTAAACATTTCAATTTATAATAATTGATATTCCACGTAAGAATTTGTCTCTGACAAAAATAATTACTTTGAATGCGTTTAGAAGTAATTCTTATAACTATTCAGATGGTAAAATTATTTGTTGTAAAATACTTAATTGGTAAAAACATTCTTTAAAAAAATATTCAAAGACTTTCCTGGGAAATTAAAACCAACAAACTTCCCGAAATTGTAAATTCGATTACCAGTACCTACGCATTTTAACATGTTTACCAACATGAAAAAATACCTAAAACTTATGTTCAAATAAATATTTCATCATATCGTCGAAAAATTCAATTACTATACAATTAATTAAAACAATCTACCATCTTTTTCAAAGTTTCCAAACAATAATGTACTATATTGGCTACTAATATACAGTCATAGTTATTTTAAGAAAAATAATTAGGTTTCAATTAGGATATTTATTTTGTTACATAAGTTAAAAGTGTTTCACTAGAATTTATTAATCAAAAATGTTACTAAAACTCGAACTATGCCATCAAAATTCGTTCTGATGGTCAAAGTTGATGGTAAAGTTCAATACATTTTTAATAAATAAATTTAAAAAAAATGATTGATACTTAATTTATTGGCACATTTGTTAAATTGCTAATAGTACTTGTATAGTTCGGGAAAAATTAAAAATTTCATATTGTAATATTAGTCATTATAAAAGTATGATATAATTTTTATTTTTTAATCTAGCCGAAAAAAGTGTTTTAACACGTATGTTGCATTATTTTTATAGCAACAAATATATCGATTTATTTGATATCGGAAAATATTCATATTGGCTCACCCTAGTAAAAAAATTAATAAATAACTGAAATACTGTACAATAAATCGAGATCGTTTTGAATTTTCTATACATTTATATTTTAAGGAATCTTTTGTTTCTTTACACCTTACGATGTCTTCATCATACGCATCAGCAGGTGTCCACTGCATGTCACGATCAGATTTGAATCGTTTACATTTATATTATATTACATTACATCTTTATTTTGAGCAGCACATTCTTCCAGTTGTTACCGAACACGAGAATGCCGTTCGTATTTTTGAATACATAATGTTATTTACATTAAGATAGTCCAAATTGTTACATTATAAATTCGCTTAATACTTTTTACATTATTGGTTAAAAACACCAAAATAAATTACATTTTTATATATATTTTTGTGATAATTTTGTATTTGTATGCATTTTAACAGAACTATAAATTCAAATAAAAAAAACAAAAATGTAATTAAATTTTTTTGATTGATTATCCCTGAACAAAAGTATTCATTTAAAATAATAAATTGCTAAAATGTTTACGAGAAAAGTAAATCTCATAGTAAGATTTCGAAGTATGATAGAGCATTTTTCTGAAAAACGTTTAAAAATAAACAAAAAGTTTCCGAAAACGGGATCTAGCACACACCTGTTTTTGAAACTCTGCTTTTTTACCACGTAGAGTATTGAACTACTCAACTTCAATCATAAATAGTATGCCTTTTTTATTTTACAAATTTGTTTAAATAAATAATTCCCTTAGTAATATTTTATTTCTATCAGAGTTCAACAACATTTTGAAAATATGCATCCGTAATACAAAATATAAAACTTGTTATTAATGTAAATATTATACACAATCAATAGTATTTCACATAAATTTTGTTTTTTAAGTACATCTCAATATTTTGGCGGTATAATTTTTTTTGAAAACAGCGAATATTCATCCTAACTCTATAAAATGACAAATTGATATTGTCTCATAGTGAAATTATTAAATAACTAAAACCAATATAACTACAATATAGTCGATTATGAGCTAAATTTAAGATTTATTTAATTTTTACTTTATTAAGTCTAAATCAACGAAATAGTCTTAAGTTTTTTTTCAATATTTAATAAATCTAGTTCTGGATGTATGAAATAATTCATCAGCTTGTTTTAAAAATACACCCTTTCAGAGTCTAGGGTTATTTAGTTGGTTTTCCAAATAGAAAATTCAGAAAGATGCTTTTAGTTTATAGAATTTCTTATTTTGTAAAAGATTGTTCTAATGTGTAACAGAAACATAATACGTTTTATTGAGCATGTCAAAAACAAACAAGATTTAGTTTTAAGATAAAAAAAATACTATTTTTAATTTACGTATAACAACAATCTTCAATTATCTGAACTAAATGCATACTCAGGACCGAAAATGATATCATAATTTTCTAAAAAATATTTTCATTTATAAGAAAGAAAACTGTTTTTAATAGTCACTAAAGTATATAACTTTAAATAATATAATTTAAAAAAAGAAAACTGAAAAAATTGTAAATGCTAAGGATATTTTAATAACAATACAGTTCTATAAGCTTCTAAGATACTTTTAATATCTACATAATCTATGATACAGAGTGTTCAGTAAGTAAGGAAACAGGTCAATTGTTATAAACAATGAGAACAATAGAAACCCGTTTCCTTACTTATTGAACACTTTATACATCTTTAATATAATTTATTGAAGTCTACGTCTAAAGTTAACAAAATCAATATTGATAAAAAAACAGTGAAACAAAAACCAGCACAAGCGGGTCGCGACACAGTGGTGACATGGCATAGTTGGGTCAAGAATAATGATATCTGACAGTGATTAAAATCACTATCCTAAAAAACGCTTCGATGCAAATCTTTATATAGTGTTTAATTTTAAAAAATTGGTGGATTATTTCAAAAGCTACAAATCTTTTATTTCCTTATTTATATCCTGATTACAAGTTTTATGATTTATAAATGTAATATATGAATATATATATATTTATAATATATAAATATTTAAAGGTAAATGGTGATATTTTAAAAAAAAGTATGTCAAATGAAAGAGGGATATAAATATTATTTCTCATAAAAAAATTGTATTGAGCCATACACTTTTTAATAAGTTATAGCATTATAAAGTAAAAAATGTAAAATATAAAATCCAGAATTTTCACACAAAGATAGCATTGAGTAACTATTTTCACTGTGAAGACAAAAAGTCCGACATTTTTTTTTTCCATGATAAAGTATATAACATTATCTTTAATTGAAGATATATATAAAAGTTTCAGAATTCCGGAACACTTTTAATAATTAAGTTAAAAATTTTTTGTGAAAAAGTTGACATTTTAAATTCCCCATGTGAGCAGGTAAAGGGTCAAATTTATAAAAAAAAATATATAAAATGAAGATATCGATTTTGTCATTTTTAAAAAAATTATGGCAATTTTTGAGGGTAATGTCTTTGATTAGATACGATTTGTGATTTTTTAACGTATAAAGAAATCGGTTTTATTCTGAGAAAAAGTGGTAACAGACACAAAAAAAAAAACACATCATAGTTAAACTAAACCTTCTCAGATTCAAATTGAAGCTAAAATGATATTATTTTACATTTAACTACAAAAAGCTAACTGAATATCTATTGCCTATCTCAAACTCCTTATTTTTAGTTATAATCTATTATTTCAACTTCGGTTCTTTTCAATCAACTTTCATTTGTTTGTACTTACATTTAATTTTATAGTAATTAAAATCCGAAAAAAATGTCATACTTATTGTTATATATTTTTTCATAATGAATTACCAAAAAGAAATCTTTTATTCTAAATCTACACTTGCCCAAAGAAAATATTCATTTGATCTAATATAATTTATACAAAATAAAAAACTTTTTAGCGCAAGATTTTATTCATAGATTCTTTTAAGGAATCTCTAAAAAACTAATAATAATGGAATCCCAAAAAACATTTTATATTTATTAATACCAATAAAATGTTTATTTAACATCAATGATCTAACTATTATTATTATTTTTTAATTCTATCCAAGATAACATTTGAAAGTGCCAACGGGGTTATTTGTGTTAGTCAGTAATATTTAAGTCTTCAACAAGCATCGAAAAAACATTGTGTTATTAAATTTTTCTGGTTCATATGACATTCAAATGGCAGTATTTTAATTTACATATCCTCTAGTTCAGAAGTAATCATACTAATATCAATTGTATCAAAAAAAACATTGTATAAATTGTTCTGAATTCTTATTAGATCGATTTTTTTTAGTAGTACAAATTAAAAAATATGTTAGCTCGAAAGACTATAAATAAACCTGTCAATTAATTAGTTTTGACATTTGTATCAACCTTAATTAAATATTTAATGTTTTTACTCAAGGATAACATACCGCAATAAAAAAAAAAAACATTGAAAATGTTTAATAACTCGTTTAAAAAATAAAATAATTTCTTACTATTTTAATTGAGGTTTCTTATTTTAAAATAACATAAAAAAAAATTATGACTGGATGTTTTTCATAAATAGATTTTAATTTTTAATCGCGGTCAAACAGTAGGGAAATGCAATCTTGTATTGCTATTTTAGTAGTATTAATTTGAGTTGTTCGATGCAAAAACAATAATCAACGTGATCATTTATGGCGAAACATCTAAACGTATTTTAAACTTTTATGCACATACTATTAGATCAAATATTATATTATATGCGCATAACACCATTTTACTTGCCCGTGGTGTATTAAGGATCTAATTTATGCGAACCAGAATGTTGGCGCCTCTGTGATTTGATTTACGACTAATATTTTATTTAAGGGCGACCTGATAGCATTTTAGAAACGTGGGCGAACAACTTCTGAGGTGTACCTACATCATAATATCCACCACCGTCATTTAAATCACGTGGCTCTTTTCCTTTTATTATTATTTTTGCTCTTTAAACTGCCAGACACTCGAGGCCGTTATTTTTTAAATTATCAAAATTTACAAACCTTGATCAAATCTCGATATGGCAACCTATATCATATTATGCATCTGTAGTAGCATGTGTATTGTAACGAAACGCCAAACGATAATTCAATGTAATTTATTTGTTATTATTACTCGTGTGCCGTCATCGCTTTAAAATAGATTGGAATGAAATGGAAGAACAATTGTTCAATGCAATTTTGTGCAAAAGTATTTCGTAAGATATAAATCTATGTCTTGAGTGGACTATGTAAAATGATATCTTAATCTAGCAAAGTAAAGTAAACTCAAAGAGTATTTCATTGTTTTCCACTTCAAATTACTTATCAAACAAAATATTTCATCAAATTCAGTTAAATTAATTAACCACACGAAATTAAATTAAGCTTACAAATAGAAAATCATAAAGTATTTTTTCCTAAACAATCAACATTAATGTACAAATTAAATACAGACAATATTTATGTGTAGCATGTCATGCAAGTACATTTAGTTGCATAACCAACATTTTTTTTCAATATTATGTAACACAACACACGTGTTATGCTTCTAAGTGTAACAGCTAAAATTACTGTCTATATAAAATTTAGAGTGTATCGTAGGTGTTTAAATAATGACACTTTTTAAATCATTCAGTTCATAATTATTTATTTACATTTAATATTAATACTGATACTTACAATCACACTGTTTATTTAACTCAATAAATTTATCATTAATGCTTGTAAAACTGTAACAAGCAAATAATTCAATTTTTAATTGAATATTTCTTTTTGCTAAAATTTATTAGATTCCTAATATTGGACAAAATTAGAAACCCAATGGTTGATAATGAAAATTAAGTTTTTCATCATTAACTCAATATAATTCTTTATGCTATAACAAACATCAATGATATCCATAGTTCATAATTACTGATATAAATTAATGTATGATGTCTGATATAAGGCAACACTATTTAAAAGATTAACATTTATTTGTTAAAAATGTATGAACAAAATGTAATTGGTCATTTGTAGCACGACCAATTATTCTATTATTGATTTTTTAGATACACTTGTTTATTACATTAGAAAATCTAGTTTTATTACTAATGAAACATTTGATATAAAATTAACAATAATATTGTGATGAAACCAGATTATTTTTTAATTTACATTATTATTTATTATTTAAATTCAAAACACTTATTAAAAAAGTTTTTATTGGATTAAAATTAAATACTATTTCATTGTTATGAAAAATTATGAAATAATACAAGAGTATATTATACTTGTAATTTTATTATTTATACTTTTGTAAAAATTGCAAGTAAAGGTTTTATTATTTTTAATAGTTAGGCTTTGGAGTGATATTAATTTCTACCACTCCTTCGATATACTTATACTATAATTTAAAACACGTACAATTTATTAAAATTATAACATCAATTTTTACCTCTAAAAAAGAAAAAATGCATGTCTATCCTTAGAAACAAATATATTTATAATTAAGAAACATGGCAATTTAACTAAGAAATTGTATTTGATTTATTTTTTTTATAATTAAAATAAATAAATAAAATAAACTGTGTTCTTTTTAGACCACACTTTCTTTTTTTAAGAATAAACAATAAATAAATATAAATTAAAAAATAAAACCATTCAAAATAATTTTTAAAGGCTTAGAACTTTTATGCTTAATTGATTTTATTATTAACATAATATTATTTTTCAATAAATAAATCTTCTCTTTGATAATTCTTTAACACGAAAAGTAAATACAAAATTTTTTTTACATATTAAATATTTATGTTTTTTAAGTATTTTATATTAATGAAATATACAATTAAATAATTATAAAAATATATTACTATCAATGTTGTACAATAGAGTATCTCAGTTATTTTAAATATTTATAGGAAATTGTTTCAAAATTATTTTGAAAGAACTGTACAACAATAAATAATTAAACAAAACAATTTCGCTATAATACATACAAATATTTGTTTTTTACCGAAATAAAATGATTTAGTTTAATAAACAATGAGATTAACTATGAAAGGTACATGTTGTTAAATTTAATTATTGGATCATTAAATAATTAAAATTTGCGTTATTTATAAATCTAAAGACATATTTTAACCTATCATATATTTACAATGTTTAACACAAATAATTTTATAAGTATACAATAGTAAAAGGTCACTTTTTATATAGACATAATTTCCTTTAAAAATAGTATATTAGATTCGATATATAAAATACCAATATTTATATGCGATAACAGTTTTTTAAAAATTGTTTGTGGATAATATCTGATTTTTTTCCATAAATTCATCGATATATCAGAGAAAAATATTCATCATATTTTAGTAACAATAACAAATTTGTAATGTTTAATCATAATTTAACTCACTAACTAGACGACCTGCTATTAATTTAAGTTAAATTGAAAATAACTTATATTATTTGTTTAAGTAACAATACATTTCTAATTATCACGAGTCCATCATAACATTTTTAGTAGAATATGAATTACATTCAAAAATTTTATGTATTCAACTAAAATATATCATGTAAAGTTTAAATAAATTTCAGATTATTTATATTTTCAAAGAACTATTAAATATTTTATATTAAACGTAAATAACTATCACATTAATAAACACTACTAGTTAATAAATCGTTGTAAGATAAATATTTTTTTAATTTAGCAACCTTCACATGAAGATTATGTGATCAAAAGTCACCTTTGTCACAATTCAATTATTATAATCAAACAGTACTTTTCTATATATCACACATCAAGATGAAAACTGTTATAACTTAAAAAAAAAAACATTTTTCAGAAATTTAAAAAAATATAATCAAGAACTCCCTTATATGTTTTTTTAACATTTTTTTTTTTTTTTTTGTGAGTTTAAATAGTTTTGAACTAGGTGACGATATAATGTACTGATAATATTTTAGTATTATATTAAATAAAATCGACTATTTAATTAATCATTTTATAACTAACGGACACGTTTAATAAATTACATAAGATTATTTTTCTAATTTTTATGAACAAAATATTTTTATGAAAATTAATTCGATTCCCAAAAGTTTTTAAAATTAGTTNATGAAAATTAATTCGATTCCCAAAAGTTTTTAAAATTAGTTGAAATTTGCTATCGAATATCTTTATTTGCGTCGTACTATTTTCATTGGATTGAATCTCAAATGTGATTTTTTAGATGTGTACAGACAACTTAAAAACGTCTCAAAGGATAAGTCGATGCCAACATTTCACATTGATAAAACAATTCCGGTCAAAGAATTTCGTTACTATTTTTGTAGTTAAATAAAATATTAAAAAAATATATATATATTATACTATTTCCGTTACCTAAATATATTTTATTAAGTTATTTTATATTATAACAACTATTTTTTTTTTATAAATTAACGATTTATATACATTAACGGTAACATTTTATAATAATAGTTTATATACACAAAATAATTACTGTATACTAAACAGACGATGATAAAGTAAATGCCCTAGCCATTGCGGTCGTTTTACAATGTAAAATCGATTAGACGAATGATTAGATAATTAAAATTAAAAACAACGTGTTTTATATTAGTGAAAAATGTCGGCTGCGCGCAATTAACTACACCCACACCTATCCACTATCATGCCTGGCAGCAGTCCGTAAATGATGTTCATGTTCTCGTCGTAGTAGAGCATTGAAATGGAGGACATTTTTCGAGGCGCACAACAAGGTCCTGTACCCGGATACATGTGTGTCTTGTTGGTGAGTTGCGTAAGATGCGTATGAGGGTACTTCTGAAGGAATTCCATGGGACACTCGCCGGAACAATAGTTGGCCACGTATTGCTTTGGCGCTATGATCCAGTCCCAACCGAAGTCGTCAAAGTCCACTGTCAACGGGTACCGACAGCAAAGCGACTCCTGTGAGCTCTCGTTGCAGTCTAAACCGAGCACGTTGCGCTTAGCGCGCGACCGCCGCCCTTCCTCCATGTACACCACCAGGTATGGGATCTACGCAAAATATACGATTTACACAATATTTTTGTTATTTAAGTATCGTGAGACGCACCACATGCACATCGCACTGGGGTGACGTTAACTGGGTACCAACCATCCGGTTACGCAGTGCGAATACCAACACCCTAGTACATTGAATTGTACGTTAAGTAGAAGGAATCATAATTAGTTTCGGATTATACACCTGTGTGTCGAGTCACACGGAGAATATATTATTTGCAATTTAATAGGAAATAAAATATGTAATTCGTTTTATTTACTAAATTGTTTAATGATTGTTATGTATACAGAGACATTAAATATATAAATAAATTCGTAAGCAAATTGACATATTTATTGCACTATTATTAATCAGTCGTTGTGCAATATTACTCTAATAATATTAAAAACTAACAATATAATATGTTCTAAGATCTACAAACTATGAAAATGATATATTACTATTTAACCGTAATGAATAAAGATACAGAGTTAATTACATGAATTTAATTTATTTTCACGCTAAACTTTATCGAGCAGAAACATTCCGAGTTTATACGTGTTCTTACACAATGGCATCTGAATGAATTGTAAAGGAAACACATCTTTGGAAAACATTTTTTCGCATTATTTTGTGACTGGTTTATACTTTTTTAAACATTAAACATATTTTATATACAGAAAATTAATTGAACTAAAATGTTGTTTTTACATCACAATCACATTTGATTTAATAAAATAATGAAACTATGCCAAATGTTTGTATTATCTATTTGATATCATTAAGCTAAATTCGAGGAAACGAAGCGTATACATTATTTAATATAAAATTAAAAAATATACTTAAAATTATTTAAGCTAAACATGCTGTTGTGAATTTGCATTAAAGTTTTAAATACTAGATGAGAAGTTAATATTTTTAGATAACGTTAATTACAATATCTCAAACCTGAGATATGTTTCACACATGTTAATTAAGTCTAATTTAATGTTACGATTTTTAATTTCTCAATTTTAAATTATCATTTTAAATAAAATCCGTATGAATAAGTGCTTAACTGCCAAGTAAACAAAAAATTAATAAATATGCAACATGGTAACAAAAAATTTCATCATTTTTACTTGGACGTCATATTATGGTACATTATTAATGAAAAAAAAAAAAACTATAGATTTTAATTTACAATTGTCATAACTCATACATTTTCCAGTTTGGTATTAACTTAAACTAATTTTAAAAAATGTAGTAAAAAATGAAATATACGATAGAAAATATTTACAGTAAAACACTGTGCAAATAAATAAAATATATACTTGTGGCACAATATATAATCGTAAAAAAATAAATCACGACATAAATATTTCGATTTTGTTATCTGTAGACATTTAAAAAAAAAGTCACATAATTACCAAAGTGTCATAAGTACGATACGTGTACGAGTATATTTGTTTGATTTACTTTGTACTCGAGTTAAGTACTATTATTACCGTTTTGAAAATGTGTGTACCTATTTTATGAATGATTTACAGTGCGTGACCGAACGTGCGTAATTAGCTGCAGCCACACCTGTCCACAACCATACCAGGCACCGTACCATAAACAATGTTAAGGTTACTGTCGTAGTAAATCATAGATATGGATGTCATTTTTCGTGGCGCACAACACGGCCCTACGTCGAACTTGGTCATTTGCACTAGATGCGTGTGCGGGTATTTCATGAACAGCATCGGGTCGCACGTACCGGAACAGTAGTTTGCCTCATACTTCGTGGGCGCCAGAATCCAATTCCAGCCAAACTCTTCAAAATCAACGGTTAGCGGGTACCGGCAACATCGAGTTTCCTCCACGGACGTCTCGTTGCAAATTAGCCCGTTGCCCGTGTTCCGTTTGGCTCGAGACAGCCTGTCGTCAAGGGTATGCACCTCCAAGTACGGGATCTAACAAGAGCATGGACCAATCGGATTAGAGAAGACACGCGATTGCCAAATACACTAAACGTGCGTGACTCGGTAACTACGGGAGTCAGCGACGTTTATCTATTTGGCCATTGGTTTTTATAATAATTATTACAACACGGTCGTTTGTCCCTACAGCTTTTACAACTTCCGGTCAAAATTATTTTACTGTCCTTACCTACGACAGCAAGTCGTGACTAAACTATTCGGGTGATACGTTAGAATTATTTCTGTTACGTGTACATGTGCTGCATTCGTGATTTTACGCCGCGAATACGTTTAGCGTTAAGATTAACGATTGAACTGACATGTCATCGGAGTGCTCACACATAAAAAACATAAAACATGTGTTACTGAGCAGGTATAATAAATAGTGTATTAAATCATGCGTTATCAAAAAAAATGCTAATAAATGTAGTACCAACTCATCGTTGTAGAACTAACACCCGTATCCAACTATGTGTTCGTTATAATTTAAATTAAAAAATTGCCCCTTACCACCACCATCACCACCACCAACACCACAATTTTTACGAGTTACGCCATCTTCTTTGTGTCACCGTCCCGCTCGTTGTCTGTTCTGCTACCCCTCGTTTTTCATTCAAACTAAGCAATTAAGCGTACTAACCTTCTACTCGTACCGTCAAACAAAAAGATTATTATCGCACTCCCTAACAACGAGGACCAGTGTTCTGTACATTTTTTCCCGAAATTTACAATACACAAAGTAACAAAACTCTACGTACCTCAGTCATGTCATCTCTTCTCCTGGCGTCCGTAACAAATGATGTCTTGGAGTGTGTCATGTTTACGTTCGCGTAAGTTGCACGGACCATAAGCGTCAAGTTCTTGGCCGCGTCCGTGGTCTTGAACCAATCGGACATGAGTTTCTGTAGGTTAATGGACACCCAACTTGGTTCAGTCGTATTCACTACAAACTACAAGACAAAAATATAAGTTTCATTTTTTTTCTAAACTTTATTTGATACGTCCAATAAAGTTGCCCTTTTTATTAGGTTTCCCGTATATGTTATACAAAAAAAAAAAAAAAAAAAATACTTTAGGGGTGATTTTATATCAAATTTTTCTTTAGTTTCGAGATTGAAAATGAGCGTGTAGCATAATAAAAATGTATCGTGTCTTACTACAAATGATATTTACGATCAAATATTTTTATTTCAAATTGTTTAATCGGATATTTTTTAAAAACTCGTTAAACGTTATAAATATGTTTGAAAACATAATTTGTAAGCTTGTACAATCGTTTGACTTGTGAAAAACTATATCACTTATAACCTAATTTATACAATTAATATGGATGTAAAAAACATATTTTTATAAATTTGCTTTAAAATATAAAATTATATATATATAAATAATTAAAAGCCCTGTTATTATATTTATTCTATCATTTTTTATTATCTTCTATTATTACTACAAGGCTACACACTTCAAATTTATACGTGGTGTTCAAAAAGTAAGGAAACAGTTTAATTGTTACTCATAATAAGAACAATAGTAACCCGTTTTCTTTACTTACTGAACACTCTACATACTTCTGATTGTTTTTGATCTTTTTTTTTTTTTTGACGCGTTCAAATTTCTCGCATCTAATCTATTATAATCACAACATCGTTTTGATTGAAAATTCTAATATTTTTTTACCTTTACGTTAGTCACATACAACAGCTGGTTCATCATGACCGGATGAATCCTGCTCACTTCAATGTTGATCACCTGTTCAGTTTGGTGCAACTCAGCGGTTGAGCGTTTTTTGTACACCCACAGGATCGCCTTGGTTATTCTGTGCTGACATATTTTCTCAGAAAATGTGAAATACAGCAAATGATGGTTCCGCAGTTTCGGCGTCGTGGGATCTATCGGCAACCGAAGAAAAAAAAAACCAACCCCCGACAAAGCCGGTGGTGGTAGTAATTGATTATTATTATACAAGCGTAATGAGTGTAATACATAAAACATATTAGGTAAGAGCGAGTGTGCGTGTGTATTTTTAGTCGTTACTATTAACAACGAAACACACCGTCATTAAAATCTCATTAAATCCATTAAATGAACATCATCGAATCCTACCCCGGGGGCCGATTCCCACGAAATATCATCCCCCGCGTGCATTTGTTGAGCTTCAACATTTGAGTTTTATTAAAATCGTCGGGTTCACGTCACACGGCCATCGGGCAAAACGTACGAGCGTTTCACTGTATTCAAATATGACGCGCAAGTGGTGTTTGCTTCCGAATCGCACTTTGAAAACTATTCCATTACGATTTCAAAAACAAAACACGATCTCGGCAGAAACCGCAATGGCGAATTTGATGAAAAAAATTGTTTGTATGCGATAACACAGGGGAAACAGGTTAAACTCGTTGAGAAATATCGATATAATAATTGACAGTACGCAGAACAAATACACTATAATTCAGTACTCGGTATTGATGCGGTACGTCTAACAATTTGACGAACAATTTCCACCCCATTCCGTAGGCACCGGCCAGTGCAGTGATGTATTTTCGAATGCGTAATAAAAATGAGTAACGACTGTAAAACACGTCCAACAAACATTATCGCACACATTTATCACCGTGTTCACATTTACCACATCTCGTACGGATGACGTCTGACACAATAAACGTACCAACGTTATTAATTATTGCGGCCGTCGTTATGAATATATTGAATCGACTAAGTACCTGTCGTCCGTTCATTTCATTATCAAGAACACAGTACTACATCAATGTCTGGCTTAAATTTTTTTTTTACCATAAAAACGCTCATAGAGCCAGTAAATCGTGCTGAACGTTTATTCACAACAGTTTTTAAAGTTGAATGAAAAAATGGTTCATAAATTGTAGAAATACCAGCTCGCCGATTCATTGAACACAAACAAAACTTGAAATACAAACGAACATTTTTTTTTTTTATGTCGGCGGAGTAAAGGAATTTGCTGAAATGCGTATTTCGTAATCACTCGGGTACTCTTACTAGTTTTTCAAAAATCGAACACTGGTTATGTGAACGCAAACCACCTCGAGCCTTTCAATTGCGCTTGTACGAAAAATTATTACAAAAGGTCCTCGGGCCTAATAGCATGTTAAATGTACCATTAATATTAATAAATTAAAAGTAAAATTATTGACCCGAGTAATGAATTTTTATTACCTTTGAAAACGGTAAAAAATAAAATAACATGCAATTACCAATCGTTCTAAAACGGCTTATTTTATTAAATTAACAAACAGCGTGCGAAAATTAAAAATTTTTTTATTTAATATGCGGTGTTTTTTTTTTAACGTCTTAGCGAATTTGATTCGACTGATAAATAAATGGATTTCCAATTCTAATGAGTGACAAAAAAGGCCGCTTAATGTTACGCATAATTATTATATACATGAAAAAAAAAACAGTGCATGCCAAATGGGCTGTCAATGAGCTTCTTATGCGTGTCGATTACTCACACGAGTACACGCGACGCAAACGTTACACATGGTTACGTTCAAAAACAGGTTCAAATTTGTACGTGAAAAACTGACCTAGCCATTGTGTGACGCTCGAGGTAGGGTGATGCATCACTCTGGCAGACGGACCGAAGCTCTACATGAGCCTACACAGCCCACGTGGTAGTATTGGGGTGAAAAGCCTTCCCCTCGCACGGATACGTTGACCTGGGCCCGGTGCGCGCGTATGAGTGCGCGCCGCCGGCGGGAGCGAGGGGTCGACCGGAGGGGTGCCTGCACTTACGTGTAACACTCATAAAATTTGCAAAACGCCGCCATCGGGTGCATTAAACTCTATAGATCAATATTCACATCTCCTTCCACGTGTCGCGTAAGTGTGTTATTTCAGCCATTGTTATGTAATGGTATTAACTGTTGGGTTGTAAAATTCGTCAAGTGCACGTGTAGATATACACGAGTCCAGGTAAGCGGCGTTCGGGTGTACGTTACCAGCGAGCGGCCCGTTGCAGACCGTGACGGCGTAATGTTGTAGAGCTTCGTTCAACGGCCGCGCGAAATACGATAGTCTCGTTACAGTTTTTAATTAGACAGACGGCTATTATTTTACATTAAATTATTGCGTTCCTTCCTCTCCCTTAACCTATTTAACCGAGTGCGTTGTTCGACGGGTTATTCTCGTTTTCGCGTCCGAAGGCTGTTGTACGCTTCTCAATTAGTCACGTACATATTACAAAGGTGTCTGCCCAGCCGGTCAAACGGTCGAGTAAATAATTACCCCACCCCGCCGCCATCGCTGTTGTTTTCCATGCGAAAACATAATAATCGTTTTTATCGAGTGTATTGACACTTCGGTTTCGCAAAAATTCACGTATCGTATGTACTTCCAAATCATAATCAAAAAAACCAATCGCCTACACTACCGACAAAATCAATGCCATAACTGTGCGCGGGATCAAAGATCTCAATAACAGAAAACCTATTTCGAATGGCACTTTACTGTTTTCGATTTAAATTTTAAGCAATACGTGTATTATCACCGGCCTCGAGTCAACACCAAGTGGTCACTAAAAACGATTAGGTACAATTCTTATTGTTTAACACAAACAATAAACAATGAAATCTACACGAGTCAACAACGGTTAAACAAATTTGGATAAAAAGAATAATAATAAATACTGTTGTACTCTGCTGTTATTAATAAGCACTTAATACAATTATTTGCACTCGATAAGTTATTACGAACAAATGACTATTATATACTTATCGATAAATAACGAACAAACACCCAACAAATGTTCTGCCAACAAATTTATGTGCATACATCGGTTATGGAAACATTCGGACATTTTATTACGTCAATGACCAAAGAGAAACGCTACTAGAAAAAACCTGTATGAAAAAAACTAGCCCAGTCAATCCTTTAAAAATTGAATAATTCAACAGAAATATGAATCTAATACTTTTTAAACGGTGACATTTCAATAATCTATTATGCGTATGAACTTGATACAATCTCAGAGGAGATAAAAATTCAATATTATTTTTTAATATTTTCAATGGTCCGAATAATTTTTTTAGCGAATTTACCGGAAACCGAAAGTTTAATCATGTATGATTATATTACACTCTATATGAACTTGTTCGGCGAAATCGCCCACTAAAAATGTTTCAAGAGATATTTGTTGCATCGTTTGAACACAGACTATTACGGAAGTAACCTACTTATTACAAAAAGCCGATAATATCAGATGAAATATAATTAACACTCAAATAAAATAGTGTCATCATTTAATTACTAATTAATGACATTACAAGTGAGTGCTAAATAAGTGTTGTGGCTTACTTTAAGTGTAAATAAACATAAAAATAATACGAAAAAACCTACTATCAATTGATGTCAGCAAATTATTGATTATACAACAAGATATCACACAAGGTCAAGGCGAAATTTGAAGAGTCAGCGTTTTTTTTAAGTATCGTTGTAGTTAAGCCGTTAATTCAAATATAAATACAGTAAATTAATGACGTTTACTTACGTGGTTGCGCGAATGCGATGAGTTTGTGCGTCTTCATGTGGTAGTCGTCGTCATCACTGCTGTCCACGTACGGGGTCCCCGGCGACTTGGTCGTCGCGTATCTGGACGCCTCGTCGCTTTGCATGTCCGAGCTATCGCCAGACGCTTCGGAATGGTGCGATTTGTGTCGAATGTGCGGCCGCACCACCACGGAACCGCTGAGGTCGTTGTAAGTGTGAATGAGATCTTTGAGCGGCGGCAAGTCGGCTGGCACCTTTGGCGGCCGTCGTCCACCGAACTCTGGAGGACGCTTCATGCCCAACTTACTGAGTATCGAGTCTTTGATGAGCTCTATACTGAGCGACTTGAGTTGATCGTGAGCCAAACAACTTGAACACTGGACAGCGGACGGCGTTTCGGGCTGCTCGTCACTATAAGCTTGCTGACGGTCGGCCACGCCACGTGGCCGTCCGCCGGCCGCCAGCACCGTATTAGCGGTTACCAGCAACAGCGTGGCGACCGCCAAATTCCGCATCTTCCAACGCATCAAAATCTTCTCTGTTTTCGTTTTGTCCACGGTTTATCTCCGAACTTTAATCGAATACCCTGAAAAGTACGAGTATAGCTTTATACGCATAAATATATTCATTCGCCGGCATCAATCGCAACGCCGGGAATCCGTTCGCGCATACATATCAGTAAAGAAATTTTCTATGCGGTCTAGTAGTATTTTGAGCCTAACGTAACATGGGATTTAGAAAAAAATTGTGCACGTCCTATAGCCGACAAGCAAATACAAGCCGTGTCAGAGGTCTAGCGCTCATGATGGCCTCAGAAACAGCGGCGGCGGCGGCGGCGTCGTCGTCGTCGTCATAAGGTGTACACATACATTAAGTCGGGGACGTTCACGCGGCAGCCGGCAGACCGTTACTGGTGTTTTCCCGTCCGTTCGCTATCATGTCCAGCTTAGTGCGGCCGTCGTCTATAAACGTATACGCACAAACGGCTATATAATACAATATTATTAATTATGATACGGTCATGTAAAAAATGTCATTATTCCTTTTCAGTGGATTTCCCCCAATAATACCTGAACAATGAAATAAAAATAAAAAATTCAAAATGCATCGCGAAAAATTGCACACCGTTATTGTCTCCTATTTTAAACGCCTTCTTCGCCCTTCTCCTCTTACTTTTGGCATTCTGTCGCCAAGCGGCACACGTGTGCATCCGTTTCGACTTCGTAACTTCATCACCCCCACCACTGTATGTCCACTTTATTGTAATGAACACTTACAACATAAACTCACAGTGTATACTATGCGTGTAAATGTTCGTCCATTGTCTGTGCCTCAGGGTCAATTTGTTAAATAACTTATGATCTCAGAAGATGCTCTCGACTTAAAATCTATACGGAGTGAAACTACACAGTTATTATTTATTTCAATTTTCATGCACTTAGACCAATTCGAATTGTGATTTTGTTTCTATCGGGGTGAACATAATACTCGTCATGGGTAAATCATAATTTAACATTAACGCGCCTAATAGTTCTTAATATGACAAACGAAAAAAATAATAGACGCTCCAAATGCTAAGAGTTGAAATGATGTTCTTATAAAAATTGAATTAGGTTACGGTCGGACTGAAAATTAGTAATTCTACAAGCCAACAAAAATTTGGTGAATAATAACTATAAAAGAGTATAAGAATATTGTAGTGTTTATGACATTTTATGTGGAGTTATGTGGAAAACTTTAAATAGATTTCTCCAAAAAACTGGACAAGGGGTACAGCCTTTCACTTTCAAATATTGGTTGATATTTATAAATTATATGTTTTTAAGAAAATCTGCACAATTTTAATATGAATTAATAAGATAAAATTTAATTTAAATACATTCATAATAGGATTATTATGGAAATTTAATAAAAAGCAATTGCTGAAATTATATCATCAGTAGGACTTGTTATATTGTCGTTCAATGTCATTACATTGGTACCCTTTGTACTGTAACGTGTTTTATCAACCTTGATAATTCTCCCATAGTTACATATCATTGACCCTTTTAATTATACTTTATAGATACTCAATTTCAGTAATGTACTTACAAATTAACTGCAAACGAAATAGACCAAAAATTTATAATGAATTATAAACAATTAGATTTCAACGAAATACTAAGATACAATTATTAGTCCTGCTAATAATTAATCGCGTTTAAAAATTTGTAAACAATTAAATGTAATTATTACAAGATTAGAGTAGTGTCGGAACTAAAAATAACCAAGCTCATATTTAGCAAACAATGCAGCAGATTGTATAAAATACAACGAATACAATATAAGTAACTTGTCCTAATTTTATAATCATTTGATATTTTTAATAAAACCGAGTTCAGACCATATGAATACCCACACGAAACTCAGCGATCAATACCAAACAGTAAATATATCCTAATCATGTAAAGACTTGGTATTATTATTTCTATTCTATGAAATAACATTGATATTTGTTATAAGGGTAGCTATTTTATTTTATATCGTAATAAAGGAAAAATGTCTGCTCAACTTTGCGCCGACTGAAATATTACATCAGATAATTTTTATACTCATTGGTGAAAATTTATAAAAATAAATTCGCAATGAGCCATTATGGGGATATATAAATAATTCTAGACAAATTAATGTATTCCTGTAGAGGAAGAGTAAAATTTGTTTTTGATTTACCAGTATTGAACGAAAGAATGAAATAATACTTGATAAAAAACTAAACCTCAATAGAATGAATCAAATTTAAAGATCATACTTGTTACTGTAAACAAGTTAACTAAGACTTAGCAAGAGAACATTACTTAATAAATATATGATGATAGGTTTTGAAAAAACAAAACTTCTTAAAAAAAATTGTTGTCGCTCGTTATTTTTTATTCAAATAATTTGATATTTATCTACAAGTGTAATGAATAATTAATTTCTGTTCATTCAAAGAAATTCTTGAGTAAAAATATTTAAAAGTGCTATTTTTTCTGTTGAAAATAACTAAAAATAGATTAAATCCACATCACAATTGGAAACGTTAAAAGTGCTCCATTTTTTAATTTCTTTGTTTGGAAAGTACAAATACCCTAACGAAAATGATATTTCTTAGTAGTGAAGCATTTTATAATTCACACAAGAAAAATATTACATATATAAATTTTCCAACATTGTCAACAAACTAAAAATATCTAAATTATTTCATAAAAAATTTACTTTCACTGGTTCAAGTAGTTATTTTAGTATGTATAATGTAAACCCAATATATATATATTTTTTTCAAGAAATTTATAAGTCAAATTTTTACAATTTTTTTTTGGCTCTATACCAATTTTATTTTTAATGCGTCCCTAAAAACTAAATCACATAATAAATCTTAGACGAACTAAAATTAAAAATATAATACTGAACTAAAATTTATATCTATTTTTTTTTCTCTTTAAAATGATAAATTAATATATTTAAATGTATCTATATTAATCTCGAGTTATCTAAAAATTTTCAATTTAGTGAAGGCAAAATTTTTTTTTAGACAATTACCCTATGATTCATAAATACTTTAATCAAATTACAAGTGATCAATAACACCGCTGGTAATTGATATTTTTCATATTAAATCATAATTTTATATAACTCCACACTGATATAAGTTAATAAATAAATTTGTCTATGGATTTCGGTAGTAAAACTAAATACTGAACAATTATTGATATTAATTAAAATTATATTCAAATGAAGAAATAAACAGATGAATTTATGAAAAACTTAACAATATGTTTTAAACAAAACTTACAAAAAGCCTCACGCATAATTTGTAACTTAAAAAAAACATTTTATTTAAAAATATAAGGCATTTTATGTTCCATTTTCCTTTTATTCTTTTTTATCCCTTGATCATCTTTAATTAAATTTTCTAGCAGACTAGTTTTCAATAAAAACCTCATTTAAAAGTTAAGTTTCTTATAGACGCATAAATACCTGTACGTACCATTTCCCTACTTAATAAGCACTTTTGATTATAAGACACTGGCTGTATAATAATTAAATTGCCGTAGTTTTGTCCACATTAATATTACACACAAAACGTATCTATACAAGCACACGGATTTAATTGCACTACATGCAAACGTACACGTCATAGTTCATTTTGTAAAAACGCAATGCACTTCATACCGTTTTGCCAAAACATGCACGTTTCGTGCGTGCGATATAAATATAAAGTTACTAAGTAGGGGCATTTAGGGGTGGGAGATAGGTCAAAAATTGTTTTTGCATATCTTGTTCATGGCATATTCATTCTGAAAATATTCTAGGATTTAATGGCCATAAGATTTTATCAATGCAAAGGTAGTAATCACTTACAATAATTGGTCTATGGGGAAACTGTCGTTGAAATGTCACAAGTATGAAACTAGAAAGTATCTGCCTTCTTTGAATTGTTTCGCGAAAATTCTAGTAAACATTTAATACACATAATTAAACTTCAATATTATAAAAAATTATCATTGGATAATAGAGTTTTCATGTTTTTTTTTCCATATAAATAATATATAATTAAACATATTACCGAATAGATTAGATGTCAATAAACTGATGACGAGCAAAAATCAAACTGATAAAATTCCAACATATTTTATGAACATGGATAATAGTGTCTACGTTTGAAAACATCCAGTGCAAAGGTAAAATAGTAAAAAATATGGAATGAGTTATGTTTTTCTATCATTATTATGGTTCCAATATGAGATTTAAAGAAGGTACCTCTTATTATAGTTATAATAGTTTAATAATTAATTTCTAATGATAAAATATAAATTTTAGTTAATACATACTATGTATTGTTAACTACATAAATTAATTATCATGAATTTTTTATTATCTAATGTACTAATATCATTTTATCCTATCAGTAATTTCGTAATAAATAACAATGTCTATATAATTAACATTTAATATATACATTGCTAAATTAATAATCATTTTAATTAATTAAAGGCAATCATAAAATTTCATGATAAATTAAATTTATATGAAATATTCACGGTGATTGCAAACAATCATGTTTTCCAACGACATAGATGTCGTTTACAAAATTGTATAGATTTTCTCAGTGGCCTAACCTTTAATTTTGGCTTATTATAAATTTTTACTAACACAAAAGTCATATACTGTTAACAACATTGCAACAATTAGCAATGAGGGGTTTATATTAACCCCCTCTTGACATTGTCACTAGATTTTCTACACTTTTAAAATTAATTCATGACAAGATCCTACGGGCACGGGAGTGTATATATATAAATATATTTTACACTAATACAAATACTTGACAATGAAATAATTCATTTTCATCCAAAGCAATTCCGATTAAACTCTCATGGCATTATTACAAACTCTAAAAACATATTTTAGTTATTATTTAAATAAATAGAATATCTCATTTTTTTATTAATACCTATAATTCAGAACTTTTGTAAAATTATTTCATAATTTCTAAAAATAAAAAAAAATTCAACCTCGAGTAGACAAAATATGTAACTTTAACAAGAAAATATTTCCATTTACATAAAAGTATCAATAAAAAAACAGAGACAAATCTGAAAGTGCCTAAAAAATTGAATTAAATATTATCAATTCAGATAACTCAAATGTTCAAATAAACTTATCGACAAATGTCTAAGGTAACCTAATACCATTTTATTATTTAGTTAAATAGTGTATAAATAAAATATAAAAAAAAAATAAGTGACCTACTATATAATATTTTATATCAGTCAATTACTTGTTATTTTTTTCTTACTTTTAAGCACCAGGTCTCTTGTGCAAAACATTTTTAATTACCAAAAACCTGATAAATTATTCAGTTAAAAGTAATTATCCCAAATTTTAATAGACTAAAATCAATTTAAATTTAAGCAAAAAATTTAACTCATTAGCGTTTTGACATGTGATACCCTTAAAACATGTTTAAATTATTACTTATATAAATGTGGGTTAGGGTGTTCTTTTACTCAATATTGCTTATTAGAATGTATTCCTCCCTCAAAAAAAATATTACTTTAAATAACGCGAAATATTTTTAAAATCAGAAACTCGAGACAACCTACATCTGTTTTAATTTCAACCACATGTGATAACTCCTGAAAAGAACCCCTAATGTTCTAATGTATAGTTCTTAAGTGTAAACTATCACTATGTATAAAAAATTTGGACTAAATGAAAGATTTTTAATGTTATAGAAATAATAAACATAAAACAAAGTTTTCACTCGAGTGTTCAGACTAACCGCACTCATACATACAATTAAAAATTAATAAAATTTAAGTAACACATTACTTTTTCTGGGATTTAACTGTTCAGTTTTAAACCTACTAAGTAATGCATTTACCTCTATTTCATTACAAATAAGTTAGTTTTTTTTTTCAATTAACTAAATCATTAATATATATTTATTAACTTAATTCAACTTAAAGTTCTACTTCAATATTAATTTAACAGGTCGATACGATACTGTCTTGTGCTGAATTAGAATAAATATGTTAAATTCAATTCTAAATGAACAATTTAAATTTGTAGGTTTATGGGTGTAAATTGAATAATTGTTACAAAACGAATATTTTTTTATTTTTATTTTTATAAGAAATTTACAATCTGTTCTTAATTAGAACAATAAGCAAATGTGCACAGAGTAATTCAATATAAATTATTTGAGAGAAGAAGCCACCCATTAGTGACACTAACAAAACCAATATTAAAATCGTAAATAATAAATTATTATGCTGCTCATAATTTTAAGTTATAAATACACTAAAAAATAATATTGGGTAAAATCAACAAATGCATCATCGAATTACGTTTAATAAAGTATTTGTCAAATGAATCATAGTTATCTGTTTATATATCTTTGTTTATATTTGAAAAATAAAAAATGTATAGAATTTACAAATCATTTTTTAATCAACAAAAAATATGGTCAACTAATAACAAAAATATTATTGGACGTATATTGATAAAAGATTTTTTGATTTAACCCAAGAGCTAATTCAATGTAGTTACACTGCAAATAATATGCAAGACGTCAAAAAAAATTTTTTTTTTGTGCATTGATAATACAAATCATATCAATTTTCAAATTGATCCCATGTCTTATAAACATTGCCATTTAATTATTTTAAAATTAAAACGAAATGTCTATCTTCAATCATTAATAATTGAGTCGTTGAAGCAAGTATGGACAGTCTGGGTTATATATTAAAATTTTAAATAATCGTTTTACCCCCTTCCTTACAATGTAACATAATATATAATATAATAATAATGCGTTTTTTACACGCGCTTAACAGTTTAGCTAGTCGTTGACCTCGACCACGCGAAATTAATTCTACAGCTCTTTAACACCACCTATTCTCATGTCATATGCCATTGAACAGGTCAAACACTATACAGCCGGCTCCCCCGTACTATTCATTATTTTAAATAAACAAAATATAAACTAAAAACTCAACTTTAAATAATGGGGATGTCAGGTATATAAATGCCTTCAACAATAAATTAATCAATGTTGCGACTTCAATCATTTTTGTTCATAAATTTATAAAAATTAATTTTAAGAAATTCAATCTTAAAGAAATGTTGTATTTTTTATTTTCTGAGACTAGTTTGTTTTCACCTATGATTATAGTTAATGAAAAGTTATTTTTAACGTTAAAATCAACTAAAATTATAATTATTACAAAATAATTCTGTTCAACGGTAAAATTTTTCATTATTTTAATTGTAAGTAATAAATTATAAATTTTATTTATAAAAAAATTGCTTTTTATTAGCTTTGTTCTGTTTATTTATAAGTGACGTGGAAAAGCAAACAAATATACACTACCTTTCCTTCTATTACTTTTTTATGTATGCTTGTAGTTTCGCAAAGTTAAAATAAATAATTGATTTAACGTTCTAATAAATATAAATTATTAGAAAATACAAGTTTGTTATGCTAGCCAAAAAAATCTCATCCGCTTTGATTATTTACTTAATGAATATAAATTCAATTATTATTGTTATTTAATTATCATTAGTATTTAATAAAGAACTTTTCACACTTAAAAAAAATTTGGACAATACACAATTTACGACGGTTAAGATGCTGCTATAGAATTCTTTAGTGTCTACGGTAGCAATTAATAGAAGATAACGGTTATACTGGTGAATGATGGAACAACAATATATATATATATATCGTTTTTAAAAACCATTATATTTTACCCTAAAGAATTTTTTACGTGGCACACGACAATTGGCATTTCAACAGAATTTTTTACACACCCTTCACCAGTAGCATTTTCGAATCTTTTCTTCTGCTTCTTTTTTTAAATCATCTTTCACCTGGTTTTTTTCATCTAGTAGTTCATCAAAATATCATCAGTACAATGAAAAAACTTGAACGGTATTATTATCGTTACTATATTACATTGTGTTACATGCTTATACCTATATTTGTCAGGATTTATTTTTCTTTTCTCACTCTTTCTCTCCCACTACCTCTCTCTTTTTCAACATGTATTATCTAAAAAAAAAAACATCTGGTTCACGTCATTGTTGAAGATTTTTGCGCTACCTGCTGAACGTGTACGGTAGCTAAACGGATCCTACCGGTGAACGTGCCCCTCGCAGATAACGTCGCTGGTGGCCCCCTGGGGAAAAGTAATGCTTCATGAATAGGGGGACGACTGCTTAACTTCAAATTATGACTCTAGCCTAGATCAACCGTTTTTTTTGTTCTTATCACACTCGACTTTAATCGTGAGCCAAATTTATTTTTTGATGATAAAGATATAAAATGTGGTTGTTATAACAACACTTTTCTGATAAATGATTTCAATTCAAATTTTCACTCTTTTGGAAAACCTGATGATATTTTATACTTAATTTAATCACCAAATATTTTTAACTTTTAATTTTTTAAAGAAGTGACAACAAAATATTAAATGATTGCAGTTCTTAAAAACATTTATAAAAATTAATTTTTAAATTTCTATCTTAAAATATAAAAATATTAAGAAAAATATCGTAATAGAGGAAAAAAAACTATAGAAGTTTCTTTCTAAATTACATATAAATTTATATTGTAAAATTTTTTATTTTGTAAATTAATTAATACTGTTAATGATATTTATTATAATTGTTAATTAATGTAGTTCCTTTTATTGAATATAATATTTTTTTTTAACTGCTAGTTAACACTCCAAAAAAATAAAGATATTTGCTTTAAGATGAATCAGACGACTTAAAATAATTGTAAAACTGGCAATCATTGAAAAGTTATTAAAATTAATAATAAATTACACGTAGCCAATAAAAAAAAAAGGATAATACTTACAGGCAAAATTTTGATGAGATTATAATATCCCTGGATGAAACTTGACCACCTGTACGATAAACGACGAACTGTAGTACACTATAAATTAAAAAATTTAACGGGGACCCGTATTGAAATTGTCGAGTTCGGGGGGTTGTACTCGAAGGTGAAACAAAAATCTCCGGTTGGTCGGTCAGTCTGTGATTACTGTTACTGTCAAAATAAAAACTCCACCGAACGCTCCCACTCTCTTTTTATACCCGAACTGATCATCGTCCCTTCCACCAGTGAACAGGCGGTATAATTCTCACTTTTTTTTACCCTTCAGGATTACAGGTAAAAAAAAATTATAAGAAAAAATATTACCTATAAAAAACGCATACGAAAGAAATGAAAGAAGCCGAAAACAAGACATTTTATAAGGGAGGGGACCACTTCATACATATACACACGCGCACGAATCATTTGATGATTTTAATAAACTGTACGGTACACGTTGATCAGATAAATATCAATTTGTTACAAAAATTATGATCTATATCAGTTCACGTGCCTGTAATCGACGGTATAATGAAACTTACTGCATGCTGAACATAAATTGGTTGCAAGTCGAGTAATTTTAACGGCTTTTTAGAGGCATCTGGACTGTGTGTTTTTATATGTTTACAATGTTACAAAAGCGCAGTTGCAAAAATTCTGTGTAAAATCTTAGTAATACGTCATTTTTATATTTTTTCGATTTTAAAAATATTAATATATAATTGCACTTGGCACTAATTGAAAAACATATGTCGATTTATAAAGTACATATATGAAATAGATCAGCCGGCGATTTAATTGACTACAAATACTTTTATAAATTTACAGCCAAACTCTTGCCACATAAACTTTAACAATTGCCAAAATATAGAGCGTTATGCAATTTATATTTAGATTCATAAATTATAATTAGATAATTATAAAATTATTTCTAAATATTTTTAAAACAACTATTAATTTTATGAGTCAGAAATTCCAACCTTCGTCATGTATATACATTTTTTTATCTAATTATTACAATCAAAATGCTTTTTAACTATGCTAATTTACCAATAATAAAACTACATAAACTTGAATTTTTTATTAAAAAATCAATTAACAAAATTATATTATTTAAAATTTAATTAAACACAAAGGCTTTGAAATTTTTACATATCACACATATATATATATATATATATTTAATTATTATATTAGAAGTTCATTTCAATAATGTTTATATTTTAATTTAACGCCAACAATCTTTTTGTTTTCGTCACAAGACAGAACTAATATTCGCGTCCCAGTATTTATCAAATATTATTTCAAAACAAATTGTTAATTAAATACAAATGCATTAAAGTGAAATAAATAAAGACATGTCTTTGTGAGGTATATATTTTTTTTTATGTAACGTTACCTAATTTACAAAATTACTCATAATATTGCATTGACGTTGTAAAAAAAGTATTATCATATTCATAAAAATCAACACTTTAGTTATGAATGAAATTTGGTAGGTAATTCTTTAAATTATAGTTTTTTTTTTTTTTTATACGACCTTAGCTCACCAAAATGACCATTTTGCATTCATGTTTATTTCGTCATTTTCATTCAAATTTTATACACCTGTTCACGTACTATGTACCGTTGAAAACATAAAAGCAATATAAATGTCTTGATATCTTGTGCAACACGTATTTCTTTATTAATATTGTATTTTTTTTCTTGTAAGATAAGAATAATTTTTTTCATGGGTATATACGACAACGTAACATTAAAATTCAAAAACTAACAACGAATACGATAAATAAATTTAAAGAACGGAGACGAAGTAAATATTTTGGCAATGTATTAAGTTTAAATTACATTGTTACTTTTGATAAATTTTAAATATTCTATGATTTATTTTTATTATTTACGTTTTTAAAATATTATAGACTCTATAGAGGGTTTTAATCAAACTTTTAATTGAAAATTATATGAACTATGACATCGCAAATATCTCCCACGTTATAAATACTCAAATTCAGTTGTATTTGCAATACATACATTTAGTACTCGTATTTACTTTTAATCAAATATATTTGAATATTTGAATTGAATATGTATTGCGGAAGAAGTAGAAAGTTGGACAATTTGTTTGTTTAAATTTGAATATTTTAACTGTTAAAAATTATTTCGAAAATAAAAATTGATTAATTATGACCTGAATAAATATAATTTTTTACAATTTATCTTAAGTTATATTTATAATTTTTAAATTGTAATAAAGTAAAATTATAAAGAATCCATAAAAAGCATAAAATATGATATTTAACAACAAACAATTTTCTATATTTGAATGTAAAATTTGTAACTAAAATATGACATTGACATTACAAATTGTTTACTAGGTAATATTTTCACTTAAAATGATCTATGCTCAAAAACAATAAATTCAAAAAGTGTAAATAGTATATGTATACCCCATTATTCCAACACCAGATTTAATATTTTAGTAAATATTTAATTCATTCAGTTAAATGCATCGGTTATTAATTTAAATTTATTTGTAAATTATCGACATGTTTAAATAAATAACTTGTAAATATTATATATTAGACATAGATTAAATTTGAAAAATTTATCAAATCTGGCTCTAATTGTCAAATTTAGATTATCAATTATTTTTAATGATACTTTTATTTTTTAGTAAAAAAAAGTTATGGTCTGTATTTTGGGATAAGGTTCGAGGCTCTCAATCTCTCTATAATTATATTTCTAATAAATATGATATATTAACTTAAAATCAACGTAAGTAAAAATGAAAAATAAGTGATATTGTTTTAACATTTTATCGAATCGTCAACATTCTTCAAATAAATTATTTAAAAAAAATTTTTTATTCTGTACGTGGTTAACTAATTGTAGTACTTTAACACTCTGGTAAACATTAAAGTCAAAATTTTTAAAATAAAAATAAAGCCTTATATGTTTAAAATGATAAATCCTTGAAAAAACTAAATAAATTTTAGAATTAAACACGATTTATGTAATTTAAATAAAAATTCTTTTAAAATGTGTCGAAAATGAAAAGACGAAAAGATTTGTTTAAACAAATGATTTTTTCCTTCTCTAGAAATTTTTTTTTTATGATTTAATATCTCTTCCATTTTATCACCTCATTTACTAGGTAACTCATTATAATTGCAAATCAATGGAAAAACTAGGGTAAATGGAGATATATTCGAGAAAGATTTTCGTTGCCTTCTTTAAACGAAAAAAATTATATCATTACCATGTATCTCTAATACACACCTCTAAAATATATATAAGTAGTTGTTGAACTCAAATCGAGTCCATAATTATATAACTCTTTAACTGTCATAAAAATTGCAAAGCCAAAATAAAAAACGGAAAATGAATAATATTAAAAAAATAATTCTTAGTAAATTACCGCGGGAATCCTAAAAGGTCAATGACGATCATGATGGAAATACGTTCCATTACAGTAATTTTCTATTTTTAAGAGTAATAGGCATAGGCATACTTGTTTCCAAACAGTGAATAAGCTCCCAACCCTCCATACCAATTTAGAGAGACTTGTAACAGGGTAGTAAATTGAAAATAAAATTGAAATTTAAAAATCTCTAGGGTCCCGAGGAACTATTACAGTACCGAACACTGCTGCGATAGACCTTTCTTGACTTTTTATGGAGAATCGAAATACGACAAGAGAGAAAAAATAATCTTTTAAAAATCAGGAATTCAATTAAAGTTGATCTGTAAGAACAAAAAAGTAAAAACTGCTTCTTAAAAAATCATTAGATAATTTAAAAACCTTAGTGTTAGGAATGACACATCTAATAAGAATCAGGTGCGGACTGACTAGGATGCTACTATTCCTTATTCTCTCAGCATAAATGCTGTTTTAATTAATCTACTTAAAATTATTGTGAAAATTTAATAAAAATCTAGTTATACTCTAATAGAGATGTAAATCTATTATTGTAAACTTACTGTAATCATCGTAAATAATAAATTTGTAGTAAAATTAGCTGTATCCCGTGCCGATTTTTGCCAGTCAACGCCTGATTATAGTATTAGTGATACACTTTATGAGAAATCAACAAGTAGCTCAAGGTAGATAAATCTTAACCTTTTGGGTATAAGAGTTAAATGATCAATTGAAATACCTTGTTAACTAATCACATTACATTCCCGTGAAACACTGATTTATATTAAAAAATATGCGTGTAGAGTTCGTAAAATGGACCACAAAGACTAAGTACATGAGCAATGTCTATGTTCATTTTTTAACTACTTAAATTAAGTAAAAAGTATTACTGCAATATAAATTTATCTATTATTTAAAACATGTATTCCAGTACAAAAAATTTAAAATTTTCACTACTTAAATATATTGTGTACCGGATAAATAAAGATTAATAAATTAAATACTTGATATTTTTAAATAAATTTTTAAGCAGTTTTAAAATAAAATAATAAAAAAATTATAATTAAAAATTAATTCTTTAATTAAAATTAAATTTTACATTAAATAGCTTTTTAATTAATATTATACTAAAATTTAAATGAACACCAAACAGCTTTTCATACGTAATCTATGTGTGGCTTAATTCTCACGCTTAAATCAATATCATAAAAATTAATTAATACGAAATAAAGAAATTAAACATTAAAAACTTGACCTTTGGTAATATGAACATTTTTGTCATGTATTCAATGAAAAATACATTTACATACATCAATTTTGTTTTGATTATACTTTAAAAATATCAGATTAAAGAAAAATAATTTTTTTACAAAGTCATACAGAGAATAAATATTGATAAGAAACTTTATTTTTAAAGTGAGCAGATTGTATAAAAAAAATTTTTTATTAAAAAACAATATGTAATAAGTTTCTCATCTAGGAGTATACATTTTAAGTTCCTCTTTTTTGCTTAAAAAATACGAATTCATAATTCTATTAAAAATAAAAATCAATTTGATCAACAAAATATTTTATTTCATTATATTAGCTAAAAATATTTTGTTAAAATAAACATATTTCAAGTAAAAAGACTAGAGATAGTTGACACGCTTAAAACTTTCTTTATGCTCAAGCAATTATATTTCATATACAGCGATTAAACTCTACAAATAGCTTTAAAAATGCATAGGCTTTAGAGTAACACATTTATTTTTCTTAATTATTTGCTTTTTAATATTTACCTTAAATGTATCAAAATGTGTTAATCTATCTTATCTATCCTACTGAAATTATCAGTATTTTTAAATAATCATTGTTGATATACTAAAAAATATTTTAATACTAGTATGCTAAAACTAATTTTTTTTGCCTTGGTATCCTCAATGAATAACATACATTTGAAATATAATAATAATATAATAAATTAGAGTGAAAAGAAAATTGAAAAATATAAGGTATATAGTGAAAAATATCAGTAATATTTTTTTTATTATACTATAATAATTATATAATTACTATATATAGTTCTATACTATTTTTTTTGTTTGTCAAACGATTGGGATTTATATATATTTTTTCTTTTAGTTAATTATAAAATACATCAGCTTATCCAACTAGCCAATCTACATTAAAGTTTTTTTCATGTTTCTGGTTTTGTAAATTTATTTAAATTACCAGAATTAACTGATTAATATTTTAAAATGTTTAATGTTCCTTTGGTTATTAGAATGGATAATTGAAGGCCGCATTTAGAGAAGGTTAAAATATATAAGCGACTTTTATTTTAAAAATCACAAATTTTATTAAGTAATTTTGTAACTAGTATTTTAGAAAAATTTTATTAAACACTGTTTACCATCCAGTATGAACGAAAACAAACAGTGATTAACATAATTATCATATTAACAGTATTTAGTGCTCAGATTTATATGCATTTATAAATTTTATTAAGTTATTCTAATCACGCCAACAAGAGTCAGTGCAAATTTTTATTGACTTGAAAACATAGTAATAATTTCTTATCGAGGTTAAAGTATATAGGACGATTAGGGGAGATTATCCCCTGCCAACCTAAAAACAAAAAATGTTTACTATATCCATGTGCACAACTTTTTCTTACTTCCCAGGATATCAAAAATAAAAGTTATTCTCTGATTACATCCTATATGTATATCAATTTTCTAAGTATTTTAATTTAGATTCAAACCAAATTATCAATATTTCGATGAAAATTATTATAATAAGAGTAAAAAATAAATATAAATATATAATAATCTCAAAGTTGACTATTTTGCGTTACTACCTTATTCGTTATACATAGCGATATAATCCTATGACAACGTTGCATAAATTTGGAACCGTTCAAAATGAACCAAACAAAATCTACAAATGCAAATAATTCTTATCCCTACTAAAAGCCCAAGTTTTGATAAAAAAAAAAGTTTTATTTTATTTGTTTATAGATTTGTGAATACACAAATGAATCAACCGAAAAGTAAAACACACAATTGCAAACTTTATACGATATCATAGATTAGTATCTTGTTTTTAAACATTGGAAATAAACTGAAAACACCTAAAATAAAACTATAAAATCTATTATTCAAATTGTTTTAAATATAACACAATTTCATCCACTACTAAATTTTTTTTTTTTATTTGAATTTGCATATTAATTAAAAATGTTTGTCCTCATGTCCATTGAAATAGACAAATTTTCAATACATTGTTGCACTAATCTATTATCAAAAATCATGATTTAAATTTTCTTTCATTTCTGAAGAAATTTCATTATTCCTTTAATTTTTCTGAACATCTTATTTTTTATACAACTCATTACTAAAATATCAAAAATAATTAACTATATATAATAACTATGACTTAACTTAACGTTATTTGTAGGGAGAGGGCTTTGCACATAATGTTCAACTTGATATATAAGTGTTCAGTAAGTAAGAAAAAGGGGTTCTATTGTTCTTGTTATTTGTAACAATTTACCTGTTTCCTTACTTTATAAACACTCTATATAAAACAATATATTATAATGAGCAAAAAAAAATTGTATCTTGAAAATTTTCCAACTATATTATAATTGACAAAACAGCTTGCTACAATAATTCAATCAGTAAGAAAAAGGAAAAATCAACTACACGTCCTTCCATCGTTTATGTATTTTCCTTATTATCTGAGTGATAATAATATTAAATTATATATTTAAAAATATAAGTTCTCAACGAATGACTGATTGGCCAATAAATTGTTAGAGGAGGCCCTTTTCTATTCTAGATGTTTTCAAACATAATATGAGATGCATTTTATATTAATATTTATACTATGCATGATACTTATATTATAAAAAAATTTTAAGTGCAGTTGTTTCCGGGGAACCAGCACTAAGGACAGTATGAAAATCATCTACAGCATTATTATATTCTAATATTATTAGAAATAGTGTATACCCAGAAATTTTTATTAAAGAGACGAATCTTGTCTAATAATTAAAAAAAAAAAATTATTTACAATCGACTGTAATAATTGACGATTATTTCAAAAAACCCTTTTTATGTAATTACAGTTTAAATTGAAAATATTTAAGACTATTTTTGCTAAAAATAAATGTTTATACGAAACACTATTATTTAATATTGTATATTGTATTAATATTAGAATTATTTTTTAAATTATTTTATGTAAATAAACAAGTTCATAATGGTGCTTAAATATATTAACTATTACGCTTACTAAAAAATCTACGTCTAGTATCATACCTCGTGAGAGTGCAATATAAACCAAGAAAATCTAAAATATTTACAAAATTATGATATACTTTTTGACTTCAACTAATTTATTCTAGTCACAGCGGTTTCATTAAATAGATTAATATTTATTTTTTATCAAACATTGATTAAGTTAGTTCAGTGTTTCTTATGATAATTTAATGAATTTCAATTATAAAAGTAGGTTTATACTAAAAAATTAACAAAAATTAAAAACAAGATTAAATAAATTTTCTTTTTTATGTAATTATATTTTTTTGTTTTAATTTTGTTTGTAATTAAATCATGAATTTAAATATAAAATTCATTGTTGAATTTTACGATTAATCGAAATGGATAAACCGGTTTTCCTAATAATTGTTATCTAGCTAAAAAAAAGGTTACTGACCTAATAAATAACTTAACCAATTTTAACGATAGTTTGCATTTATTTAAAATTATACCTATATTATTTATATTTAAAAAAAATGTAGGTTTTTTACAAATTTTTATTTTTAATATTTCGTACTCAAGTCTTACTATTTTATTTTCTTATAACTTTATATAGCCAAAAATAACGTAAGAACTTCTACTTTAATTGTCCATTAATTGTAACAATGATATATAATGAATCGTTTATCTTTGGGTCATAATAGGGTTTTTCGTTTCTGTGGTTCACATTCACTTTTGAAATTCGGTATCACATAAGTCATATAATCTACTTTATATCTAGTGCAAAACTATCATCTCGCTTTCGACAGTAGATGGTCAAAAAAAATTTTTAACAGCATCCCCAAGGATGACTCCTTTTTTATACCTACAACATAGTGGTTACTGACCTTGTATTTAAACAAAACAGCACAAATATCTCACAAACGCTCATCTGTTTTCTCTTTTATAAAACATCACACTTAAACTGAATTTAAAAGAACAGACTACAGCTGCATAGGATACAAAATCGTTATATTTTTACAACGTTACTTTTCTAATATGCGAGTTGGAAAATATTTTTTTCTCGATAGTCTTAAAACTTAAATCTATTAACGAAAATAAATCAAGTACACGTTTTGTCTGTAACCAATAACTTCAAATTAATTAAATTGCAATTAAAAATAAATCCAATTGACATCGCTTTCGAAATAGACACCATTACAAAGAAATAAAAAATATTTAGCATGTAAAAATCATATAAAAGTGACACATATATTAATTAATAAATCGATTTATCATTTTTTCTATAGTTTAAATTATAGAACTTAACAGAATTTTGTTGTTATGAAAATAGAAAGTAGGAATTGGACTTCTGGTATTACTCTCATACAAATAAGTTATTATTATAATGTTTAATTAATAATAAGAATAATATTTTTAACTACAGAAATTAATTGAATTTTTTGTAGATAAGTGAAAATACTATCTTTACCTATGTTTATTCAATGGTCACTTACAATTTATCGATGTGCATTTTTTAAATTAGATCATATTCTAATTAAATGCATTTAATTACTTTTATCACATAAAATATTTCCACGGATAGGATAGTATGGTTTATAACAAGCACACTATTCATTAATGCTTAATCAAAATACATTTTTCTGTCTGATTATGAGTTTGATGGCGCCCATAACTGCACTAAGAACAAAAACTATAAATATCTGAAGGTCTCTGTTAACCAAAATGTAACCTTGCACTAGCACAAGATATTGTTGCTTGTCGATAGTATGTGCTCTATCTATGATCTCGTTGCAGCGGTGAATTGAAAAAAAATTAGAAGAAAAAATGGCTCACGACCATAACCAGACCGATTGAACAAGTACTCCGCATTAAATAATATATAATAATGATAAAAAAACAGCACATAAATGTGACTAAAGGCATTGTTCCAAGAAAAGCAAGTTGGATGCCCTCGAAAAATTTAATGCAAAATGTTGACTGCAATAAATTATAAGAGCAAGTCTTGAGCTCCCAGCAAGTCTTATTTTAAAACGTTACCGTTTCGGATCTTCGAAAATTTATGGTCTGAACGCATATAATAGTTACCCAGTGAGACCTTGTTTTGACCTCATACCCATCATGTGTCTTCCATCGGAGCTTTTCATTGTTGCTGTATATACATTCGTAAATTACCCAACAATACATCGCAAGAATCAAGCCTTACTTATGAGTATTATCATTTTTTAAATATTACCTCACTCAGTCAATTACAGTAACATCATACAAACTTACGAACATGAATTTTTTTTTTACATAAAAATTAAATTTTGAGCCGTTTAGGTATTTTCTATTACGCGTACCAAACTCTGGATACGAATCATAAATTACTAAAAGGTACAACAAAATAAAAACGATTTATTTACAAGTTACAATCACTCCGTTTTTTATAGTGTCCAACGTCGTAAAAGTATAAAAGATGATTGTGTTTTCAATTGTTCGCAGTTTAACAATTCACCAGTTTTTATAATAACTATAACTGAAACGATTTACGGAACGAAGTCGTAATTGGTTATTTTAAAGAATACTTCTTGTGAAGTTATATGACTTATTATATACACCCTTTCCACTAGAATAAAATTTAAATAATCATTAAGCATAAAAATAAGTAATCAACTGGACAATAACATTTTACGAGCTTATTTTTTAAAGATAATTGATAAAACTAAACGTCGAGCTCAACATCTTACAATGGCGTAGACTAAACAATATTTTAATTGATGTGTAAATAATTTTTATCTCGTATTTTCGTATAATGAAAATTAAAATTGATACATACAAAGGCAATTCTTAGAAACAGATTTTTTCAATTTCACTACTCACAACACCAGTCATTTTTTTAATGCTTAAAAAATTATAAAATTCGAGACTGGTATGACAAAGATAGCACATGCCATAGAGACTCCGATGTTGAGTGAAATCGTAATTAAAAATAAATCTAAATTCTTCAACATAACTTTTGTATGTTTAAAGTGTAGTTATTTTTTTACGAAATAATAGAATATTATTTGAGGGTTTCAAAAATGTAAAATTCAACAAGCTGAACAGGATTTGAGCAATAAACTATAAATAAATAAACTATAATAAATTATATATAGTTTTAGAAGAAAGACCAAATATAATTTAAAAAATTCTTAAGGATGAGAAAAATGAAATTTAACACCCTTCCCCATACACGCATAAACAAAATCTCCTATCAATGATAGAGTATACATATCTGTTAATAATTTTAATATTAACTAAATAATAAAATATTTCTCTCACAAATTTATTTTACAAGTAGATTGCGTACAATGGTTCTAGATTATACGATTATTCATAGGTTTGGATAGATTTTTACATAATAGATACTACATCTATTCGCTGAAAAAATATTTATCAAATATTATTCAAATTTAAGAACCATTAAAATACAATGATGTTTATTTTATTTCGTAAAATACAATCAAAACTATACTTAATATGAAGTTATCAAAAAAGTAAGGGAAAAAGATTCATAGATGAGATTGGACTTGATGAACTTAGTCTCCCCAAATAAAAATATTATGTTTATTTTTATCGCATGCTAGCTCACTAATCAATTAACTTTGATAAAATAAACTTTGGCCAAATGATAATTTTATTGCTCCAATATTTTGACTGAGTAATATAAGCCCTCGATACCGGTTCCGGCGCCACTTATGATTCTACCTTATAGAATCATGATGTATATGTGTACTACAGTACACTTTAGTTAAGTATACATTTATATCAACTTGTAATAAATTTTATAGGCAAGTACACATTGTACTGTCAGATAATATTCTCAGAAATTTTCAAAGAAGGATAGTATGAATCATTATTTAGTATAAATAAATTAGTACTGACAGTCAACATGACAACTATTGCTATGCCAGATATCATTCAATAGGTAAGAGTGGGGTGTATTTTGTTTGCAATACTAAAAAATATATAGAACCTACAAATCTACACAATTTTTAATGGCATTATAACTAGTTGCTTAAATAGTTTACAAAAAACTAACTTATTATATAAACTTAAATTTAATTATTATTGATATTTATAATATTATAATATTTAAAATAATAATTAATAATAATAATTATTTGAAAGAAAAATCCTTAAAGATGAAATTTATGGATGTATGCTATTCGGCCACTAGGAAGGCTGGACAAATTCTTTGAGGACTCTACTCTTATTTAAATATACCATGTGAATAATACATTGTAGTGTTCCATTATGATTTTTTCCAAAATTTGTTACTAATATATACCACATTTTTTTGAATATAATAGATATTATAAAAGATAAATTAACCCTTTCATATATAAGGTTATTTACATAATCCTTTATTAACATATATTAAAGTGCACACAATGTAATGAACTTCTTCGAATGTTAAAGTTATTAGCAGTAAGTTATTTAAGAATAATAAAAGCATTGACTTTCCCAGGTGCTACTGGTATCCGAGACCAATCTAATAAAACTTCAAACTATATAACTCCATTCGGAAGTAAACTTATTTTTGTTATATTCTAATGTTGTCATAAACCTTAAAATTTTTAGAAAATCAACACTTATCTACACCCATAAAACATTACGAAATACTTTCTTATAAGTATAAACTATTTCGCAAGTCCAAAAGCCTAAGTTTCTGGAATCAAAAATATTTTAATAGTCAGTATAATACATTCAAATTTTTGGGGATTTGGTATTTTTTACTTGAATTATACTGTTTTGACCATTTTTAATTGTAAAATTATTATTAATTGACAAAAAAGCAAATAATATGTTAATAATATTTGAAATAAATGTTCTTTTACTCAAAATATTATGTACAGTAAGATATTAAACAAGATTACATCTCAAAGAAAATTCCATTGATTTCATGAGAGCCACTACTGTGGCCGTTCATTACAATGACCCCGAAAGCAAGATTACTTTGATAGTAAATATAAAAAAAAATAGAATGTATACAATAGTATAAAAAATGTACACGGTATTTTATACATGTATAAAGAACACAAAAGTTAGCTGCGCGCGATCAAAGATGAAAATCGAACCATTGAATTACGTATCTATATAAATGTCAAGTTCGAAGGTTATTATTGCTTGGTAAATAAATAAAAATAAATTCGATTCTGCATAAATTAGTAGGACAAGTAAATTTGTTCTTTATTTCAATGTAAGTAGGTAGGTACCTTCTTATTTTCTTTAGCTTAATACACAAAGGGTCCGCATAAATTGAGTGTCAGAAGCAAAAATCCGTAACTGATCGATTGTATCTTGTAGACAATGACATTATGTTTTACAGATCTTTAACACATTACATAATTTGTACCGAAATAAAAATTGTATGTATGCCATTGCGTCGTACAGTTCAAATTCACAATGGATCAATAAACGAACCGGATTTGAACTGCTGCCCATCTATGTAACTTTAAAACATATTATTTCGTTCAGCTCTATTTGAATTACAAATTTAATTCCATCAGTCAATTCACATTACGACTACGTTTAGGTTTCATTATTTTACTCACCATGTCGTAAAACGAATCTTTCACTGTATTTAACTTTTTAGTCATAATATTTTTAACACAAAATACTTATAAATAAATCATATGATGATTTATTAGCACTAAAGTAACACGAGTACAAATTTATATTTAAAAAGAACGGTCCATTCCACTTTTATTAGGTTTTGAAGTATTGTTATACATATTTGGCCACGTATCTTTTTATCGAAACTTCTTTAGTTTTGAAGTACATTTGACCAAACTAGCTTACTCGGGGATAGGACTTCATACATAATACGAAGTGTTTACATTCGCGTACCTAAAATGTATTATCATTTTCGGTCTTTAACACAACGGTAATTTCCCTGTTACCACCAAGTCACTTTTTTTTCCAATTAAAAGATTGGTTAAATAATGAAATAGTTTTCCACTTCTTTTATCTAATTTTTTTGCTTTATCTGTCATATTTTTTTCATTTACGAACTAAGGCAGTCATATAGAGTAAGACCAGGGCAGTCTTTCTCTTCCTGGTTGGTTTCCCATCAACCTCTCCTTCTATTATTGTAGCTATCCAAGCGTTATTTCTTATGAGATAACCTATCCACTTCTTTCTTTTTTCTAAAATTGTTTCTCATATTGATGTTTTTTATTTTTTTTTTTGATATACCTACCTTTTCATATGACATGTTCTATCCAAAAATTTTTTAAAATTCTACACCAGACCACGCTTTGAAAGCCACTGTTTTTCTGCTCTCAACTCTTACAATTTTTAACCATTCAGCTCTATTTAATATAGCATTCCATACAAGATTTTTTTAATGTTAATATTTATTGTATTTGTGGTAAATAGTTTTTTCTTTTTATAAAATATATTTTTGTTTGTTACCATTTCACTGATCCTTAAAAATATATTGCAGTCTCTGCAATATCTCTAAATTTCAAAAAAAAAAAATTAAGAAGGCACTTCTGAACCCTTATAGCAAAATCTAAACTATTCATAATTGAGATGATATTCGATAAATAGATAATTTGACTAATTACTAATAATATTAATAAGTCATATTCAATAATATATAGCCATAGTCAATAATTATGCCTTAAAGTAGCAGGTAATGAGTACGTTCTATAAGGCAAATGATAATTTAAAATTATTAATAAACATATTAAAGAGGCCAAGCTATCAAAAATATGCAGAGACAATTTTTTATTTGCGTAGTAATATTATTGTCTCTCAAAAACAGACAAAAAATAGAAATTTTACGCCAATAGAGGTACTGATTGGATTTAGTTCATAAACTATTTAAACACGCGTATAATACAAACCGAAAAAAATTATTTTCAAAGCTACTTGAATTAAATTTAATTTATTAAGTTTTTTTAAAGACATAACTTTGTAAAATATTACACCATAAGAAATGTATGCGAAAATGGATTCCGTAACCGGAGCGATTTCGCAGAATGAATAAAAAAGGGATATCACATCCTTATAACATTTATTAAAGTCATTCCATAATTGTGAATAGTTACGCCATAAATAAATAATTAACTACCTGTATTTGTAATCGCTCTTTTATAAAAGATGTATATTAAACTCAAAGATGTAATAATTTAAAGTTTTATATTTAACTTACGAATATAGTTCTGTTAAAAATTCAATTTTCATTTCTTTTAGTTACTTATTATTCTTTAACTATTAGTTATGTAATACTTTTTAAGTTAATGCCTCATGCCTTGTGAAGGTGCCAATTTTGTATTTTCAAATAGGAACACATATTTTGAATTTAATAAATTGTGTTAGGTTTTATTTTAATAGAAAATGACAATTGAATTTTTAACATAACTATATTCGTATATTAAATATAAAACTTTAAATTTTTACATCTTTGAGTTTAATATACATCTTTTATATAAGAGCGATTACAAATACAGGTAGATAATTATTTATTTATGGCGTCACTATTCATAATTATGGAATGTTTATTGTTAATTATTACTATGCACAGATATATTTTCTGTATTGCCAGTTGGTATATTTATAATCTCACAACAATATGCCTTAATACCACATATTAATCATATCTGTTGATAAAGATAAATAAATTAAAGTTGACATCACTTTAAGACATAAGGGATGAGCCTAAAAATTATTTTATTATAGATAAATGGAACAACATATGTAACGAAACAAAAAAAATTATTTTTTTAAGAGAAATTGAGTGGCTAACATTAAAAGAATCATCTTGTAAAAAAAATGTGTGTAGTATTTATTTATGATTCTCTATTATATTTATATTTAACTTTTGTTTTATTTATATTTATATATTCTAATTTAAATATATCATTGTTAAAAATATATAAGTAGTCTATTTTTTTAAAAATTACCTTTTCTCTAAACTAATCAAACAAACTAATTATTAATGTGTATTCCTGTTTGAAAATACAAAGTTAACCTCTTACAAGGTATAAGAGTATTACATAGCTAATAATTCAAGAATAATATGTGACTAAAAAAAAAAAAATTATTTTCATTCTATAAGTAATTGAATGGGATTTAAGATAAATAAAACACTCTATATACGTATGCAGAAAACGATAATGATTGTATTGCATTGTATAATGATTATAATTTTTGTCTTCATTAAAAATACCTATGTTAGCGATACCAATGTTCTGTGAATTATACCTCTTTACAACACTCTGAAATTTTGGTTTAGTTGCATTTATATATACAATTGATATTTTTAAAACAAAGAAAAAGTTATATTCTATACATTAAATCTAATTATATAATAGAACTACGATAATAACATTAGTATCAACATTTTATTTTAAAGTATATTATACTGTTATTGAATTTAATAGTAAAAACTAAAAGGTGATCAAGAGATGAAGACCTTGTTTATTTTTCAAATTAAAAAAAAAAAAAAAAAATTGTTGGATAAAAAAAAAAAAGATTTAAACAAAATTTACTCCTTATTTGAAAACCTCTTATTATTAGTAATAATTATAAAGTTTGCATTTCAACATTTTTACTACTATATACCGTATTTAATATCTTATAATGGACTAGACAATTTGACTACATTTTAATAGAAACAAAGAAATTACATACAAATTTTTCATAAAAGATAGTCTTAAAACGTTAGTAAGAATATTTTAGACTACCCCCACAATAAAAAAAATTAGGTTACGTCACTGCACATAACTTAAAATCACGTAATATCTAATATTTTCGATATATTATACTGGAAAGATTATATCTATTAAATACTTGTGTCAGTATAGAATTTGGGTAAAATTTTTCAATTTATCTGAAGACGATAGCGTCTTTGATCTCAGATCAATACTAGCTTTATATTTTATAACACTCACAAAAAACATAACTATGTAAAATATATTCTAGTATTAGAATATCTTTCTAAAAAAAAGTATGCCTATTAAAGTAGTGATATCTACATTGCGGTCAAGTCTGTTTATTTTTATTTAATTTATAAACTTACTTTATACGAAGTTCGATAAGCAATAATGCCCTTTTATTTGTATCGCTTAACACTTGGTCAATTTTTGACTAATAGACTTAGCCACAATTTCTAATAAAACCTATTAAGAAGAAAATCTTTTTTTTTCTGACTTTTTTATTCTTTCCATCACTTGTGTAATACCTTAGTGTGTATTGAGCCAATATTTGGATATAAACTGGTTAAGTGTTAAGCGATACAAATAAAAGGTCAGTGTTGCTCATGGAAGTACGTAAAGTGAGTTTAAAAAAATCAAAGAAAAGAAACAGATTTCACTGCAATGTAGATACACTTCTTTGATAGGCGTACTTCCTTTTAACAAAAGGATATTCTAAAACGTTTGCCTTTTTCACAGTTGTTTTTGTGGAAATATTATTTATTTTTGTTTGTTTTATCGTCTAAAGCGATTAGATTAGATTAGAATTTTAATTTTTTACCAGTATATTATACATTATAATTATATACAAAGTGTTCAAAAAGTTAGGGAATAGGTTAATTGTTACAAACAACGAAAACATTTGAAACCTGTTTCTTTACTTACTGAACATTCTATATATATTACATATAATATCTAAAACATAATTTCAGAATTAAAATGTTATATGAATTGAATGTTGAGTATGGTTAAGCTTAGAAACCCTAAAGCTTTGAATACGATAAGATTTCAGATAAGAAACAAAACATAAAAGAAATGTTTAAAAAATTTACTAGCTTTTTAATATGAACATGCAATTCCGACTTTAACGATGCACAAAGAAATACTAATATTTATAAAAAAAAATATCTATATTGATAACGAAAAATATTTTTTAAAAATTAACACATAAATATGAGGATATTTATAAAACGCATTACTACAGTTCCATTTAAAACAAAAATTTACCTTTGAATACATTATAAAATTTAGATCATTGGATATTTATAGAGGTCGTTAAAGTAAATTCACGACCCTTAAAAAAATTTTGTCAGCGGTCACAAGTGCGACTCTATAATTACGCCTACACTTGTAAAAAGTGCTTGAGACATGGTTAAATAATATAACATCTTAAAAACGTTTTTATAACGATGTAATCAGAGGCTTATTTGCATACAGTATAGGTAAGTGTCTATACTGGCTTCAGAGACAAATATTGCAACTGCGTCATTTTTTTTTTTATATAGTAATTAGCGTATTAGAGATACTTTTTTTATTAACAATGCAAAAAAAATAAGGTCGCGCAGAGGCAGGATCTTTTGCCAGCCACACTATAAATGGCGTCGATTTCTACACACAGAAAATAATTAAATACGCCCCTGGTTTTTAAATATAACATTAAAACATAAATAAGATTTTTTCTGTAATATTATTTTTAAAAAATCATATTCATTACGGTTCACTAATAAAAACGTTATAAAAAACAAGTAAAAGGTTAAACGAATTAAAATAATTATGTAAAATGTCATTCATTTATATTATCTTACAGGTTAATTCTATTAAAAAGATTGCAATTAAGGTAACATGGAAAACTTTTCTTAGCTCACGTACACACAAATAAAATAAATGTCATTTTTTAAGAATACATGCAATAAGAAGTATAGATAAAGAGACTGAGTTATCAAGTCCAGAAAATTAACTTGAAAAATAAGTTTGAAATAATCTGGAACATTTATTTTGTAATTGTGCGAGTAAGAGTAGTAACTGTTGTTTATTACTTACTAGTTATTATTTTTAGTAATAACTTAACTATAAAATACCAGAGGCGGCTCGTGGCTTGGACGATCGCACCCCCTACTAAAGTTAACTAAAAGAAGAAAATTAATTGTTTATTCTTAATTCTACATTTTTATTAAAAATGCAAATTTTTAAATAGTAAAATAATAATAATTTATAATACATTTGTCGTATGCGAACATTAAAGTTGTTTACCTCGGTATATGCGGGCACACAGTGTTTGGACGACCAACAGCGTCGCCCAAACAATATGTTGAAACGTTTATTTTGAACGAAGCACCAATGGACAATTGGCAATGGTGTACGTGCGGGTACGGTTTAGCTGCAATCTTATGTACGGTTTTTGAACGACAGGCATAGTCGTCCTCCATACGGTAACACATTAGTATACTACTATGTTGGGTAATTTATTTTTAGAATTAATACGTGTACGCTCGTCATTTTCGGTTGCCATAAATAGTATAATCGCTATTATTATTATTTTCATTTCTATTTTCTACTGCAACCTTTAAAATAATAATATGTGTATTATGTTTTATTTTATTATATTTAATTTGACAATTTTTTATACCTATAGCGGTATTATATTTAAAGTCGCACCCCCATCACTAGCAGGCACGTAGCCAGAAAATGTTTATTAGAGGGGCCAACAATTTTGGGCCCTTGTATCATTTTCCATAATTTGTTTCCCATGAAAAACTTGTGGGGGGCTCCCTCCACTCCTCCTTAGATAGTATCCCATACTTTGAATCTTACAAGTCCAAAATTTTACCATTGGTTGGTCAAAAACAAATTGTTTTCGTATAAAGTAAACTAATTATTACAGTATTATAAAAAATGCATGGTACCTATAATTAAAAAAAAAAAATACTTTCATTTTCACTATCGGGATGAATTTTTCATATGGTGAAAAATAAATAAAATAATGATGTGAACATAAGCTGATTTAATTTTTCAACTTTTAAGCTATTAAGAAAAAATAATTTATACCTAAATTCTAATAACAAATAAGTTATAAATCATTTTTAAAATAAATATAAATTATAAACAATGTAAAATTTATTTTATTTTAAATTAAAAACAATTCTTGCCTTTTTTTAGTCATATTTTTATTACTATTATTTAGAGAACGCAAATAACAAAAACAAATAAATTACCTATTGTAACTACTAAATTATAAAAAAGAAACAGATTAAAGATAAGATTTATCAAAAAATATTTCATAGAGTATTACTCAATCGAATTTTGTAATCAACTAGATTCTAATCAATGCAGATACTTGGTAGTTTGTTATCATTTTTTGAACCAGAATTAAAACAAATTTACCTACAACCACATTTGGAGTAACTGCTATTCCATTTATTAACGTCTAGAACGTTATATTTTTCAAATAACGTTTTCTATAAATATAAAAATGAAAATACAGCCATAATAATAACTGTATTACCCAATAGTAATCACAAATTAATAATAATTTCAATGTATATAAGGCCTAGCACGTTTTTAATAATTCGTAAAAATAATTGAATTTTAAATTTGGGGGGGCCGGCCCTGGGTCACATTCAATCTAAGGGGCGCCAGGCCCACCCATATCTACGTGCCTAACCACTAGCACCCACGAGCCGCTAATGTAAAATACCCAACTTTTATTTATATTTATGTAATAAGGTTAAACAGGAAGATAATAACTTTTTACAGGTATACTTAATGAACAATGGCGCAATTAGGGTTTCATCTTAGAAGAGGGGTATATATAACAAATTTTTCACTTCCCCTACGAACGAAAAACAATTTTATCTTCGTCGTATAATTTTATCATAGAGGAAATTTAATACCCTTATCCTTGCATCAGTGGTAATAAATGACCATTGTATAATATATAAAAAAAGAAATTACTAAAAGACGACTAATGTTTTGTATTAGAAGTAGTGAATAAATTAATTAAATTGTAGATGAGTAAAACCATCGGATTTTCTCGAAAGCCTCTACTTAGTTAAAAAATAAATAATGGAAAAAGAAGACTAAAAAAACATTTTAAACGTTTCATAATACAAATTTTAATATCCTCCCTATTTATCATTTTTAATAAAATTTGAATTACTTAAATATAGATTAATAAATTTCAGTAAGATATATAAAATTACTAAATTTACCTGAAGTCTGAATTATTTTAGTTTAAAAAATCTATTTTGTGATATAAATAATTTTACGATAATGAAGTTAATATAATTTTATATAAATAAAGTTAATGATGTATAGATAACAAAAAAATTGAAAATTTGCATTGTTTACAAAAATAATTATACATATAATAATTAATATTAACATGTGTATTTTTTAACTTAATTTTCATTTTATGCACCTGCCAACTTTGCCCTTATGTATAATTTTTTTCTTTCTTAATATTCTACGTTTACGATTCAGAAAAAAATGTATTGATTTGTTTACAGATATGTTAAAATTTATATTGTTTATTCATCAGTAATTATTTATTAACGAAAAATTAGTGAAATTTGAAAATGTTAAGCGCAAAAACTATGCTTAAGATTTTAAATATAAGTTTTTACCCTAGTCTCAGAAAAATTGTAAGCAAAAATACTTCTTCAATAATACAAAACTGAAAGTAACTAACTTAAGAATAAAAAAAACCCATAGTGGGACGTTATGGCATAGTGGGGACGTTGCATAGTTGGGTCCAGTATAGATTTAATCTGACAGTGATTAAAATCACTATCATAAGAAACGCTTCGATGCAAATCAGTAGATAGTGTTTAATTCTAAGAAATTGGTGGATAATTACAAAAGCTGCATGATCTGCTAGTTCCTTATTAATACCCTGATTAAGATAAAGAATGTCGAATGAAAAAGGGATTATTAAAAAATATTATTTCTCATAAAAAAATTGTGTTGATTCATACACTTTTCAATGAGTTATAGCATTATAAAGTTAAAAATGTAACCAACCCAACCCAACATCAACTCCTATTTCCTTAATTATATCCAGATTAGTAATTAGTTTAATTATATATTATATAATTTTTATAATTAATTATTTTCAAATTATTATTGATTTTTAATATGTTAAAAGTAATCATTTTGAACCTACTTCTTTTTGTTCTTTAAAGTGAAAGTTTTAATAAAAAAAAAATGAATTTATTACCATAACTTTTAACTCAACTTGCAAGTTTGAAATAAATATTATTAAATAGAAAAAAATGAAATTGGTAGATTATTTCAAAAACAACAATAACACTTATTCCCTTAATTTTACCCCGATTTATAACTATAATATATGAATACATAATAATTACAGTAATTAAATTGAGTATGAAAGTGGTATTCAATAATATAATATTGTAATTTTTACGGAGATATTATAAAAATAAAAAGGAGTTGTATATTCATATACTTTTAATGCGTATACAAATTTAAAGGAATTTATGCAATACTTTTTAATAAAAAAATTTTGTTACTTATGAATAAATACACTAAACAAAAGGAACTTTCATCAGAAAAAAAATATACTTTTCTAAATAAACTTTTCGTGATGTTTTCAAATGTGCAATTAAACTTTTTCTATTACTTCTAAGTTTTAATATTATTACTTATTATTAAAAAATAAGTATTTACATATAAAAAAAAATAATTAAGAACAAAAAAAATTGTATTAAATTAATACTGATTTTGATTTTTAATATGTTAAAGGTAATCATTTTGAACCTATTTTTTATTGTCTTTTAAAGTGAAAGTTTTAATGAAAAATACCTTCTCAGCTTCGAATCAAAGCTAAAAAATTAATTTGTTACCATAACTTATAGTTCAACTTGCAAGTTTGAAATTGACATTATTAAATTGAAAAAAATGAAATTTTTAAGATTAATATGCAATCTGGAAATTTTATAATTACTAATTACAGTACATTTGTCAGAAAAATTCGATTTTTTTACATTTTTATCGTAATAGATAACTGAAATAGAAAGAATAGTAATCATATCCTAATAACTTTTGGTGTTTAAAAAAATTCTGCAATTGAAATATTCAGAACTTAATTAATTTTAATAATTTACTTTAATTAAATGAACCAATCAAACCAAAGTAGTTAAAAAGATTTACTCAATTGAGCATATTATCAAAAATATAATTATAATTGTAAAACTCCATCGTTAACTTCAGGTGAAACTAAAAATCATTTTTTTTTTAAATTTATGATTTATATAGCAACATATTACAAAAAAATTTGGCATATTATAGACTGGTAGTAGCACACATAAATAGAGTTAAAAAATTAATAAATTATAAAGTAAAATTATTTACTTTTGTAGTTGAATACTTTTATCATATCAAATCTAATTCGACAATAAATACTTTAAGAATATTAAAAATTAATGATTTTAATTGTTTGTATGGAAAAATCTAGTTAAGCTACTTTTTATTTGAATAAGGAATATTTTTTTGATTTTTAAGAGTAATAACTTAAACTAATCATTAACTTAAATATCATAAACTTAAATGAATCATTTGACGTATCGTTGAAAAAAGTAGGTCTAGTGAGGTTTGGCAAAATAAATTGTAGCCACAAAAAGAACCACATAGTAAAATAATATTAACATGAATATCAATTTCTTCTCACGAGGGGAGACTATAGTGATAAGATCCCTTATATTTATTGAATCTAAATGAGATAAAAATCAAATGATTTGAAAATTCTATTCTAACTAAAAAAAAAAATTCAAAGTTTTGGAAGCCACAGACGGATGTGAACCTCGTACCCTAGGCGTGAAAGATCAAGGTGTTACCCATTCGGCAACTATTCGTTGCTTATTGTTGCATGATAAAATTGGCTATTTAAGCTAACTCAAATTTAAAATTACTTTTTCAACTTTAAAAAAGTAAAAAAATTTTAATAAGTATAATTTCATATGTCTTATGAACTTTATTCTATGTCAATGAATTATATAATATTCATGAAAGTTAGTTTATTCCCCTAATAAGATATTTTAAAATAAAATAAAATACAAAACCCAGAATTTTAATAAAAAAATAGCATATTTTTAAATACGGTAGCCTTTTGCGCATAGAAGATAGGTCGTCGGGACAAATTTTTTTTTTTCATTTAGTAGTACATAAAATAAGCTTTAATTTGATATATGTTTAAAGGACGCAGTATTTCCGGAACATTTTCAAAAATTAAGTTGAAAAAGTTAGTTTTTGTAAAAAAGTTGCTATTTTAAATCCCCCCTGTGAGCAGAATAAGTGTTAGATTTTCAAAAAAAAATGATATCAAATGAAAGAAAATTACCTAAGGTTTCAATATAAAGAAATATTATTTTGATTAGTTAATATTTGAAAAAATTAAGGGAGTTTTAAGTACAAAAAACATTCCGATAGGAGGTGATTTTTATCGTAAATATTACATTTTTTTTATAATTTCGACTGCCATTTGCACATAGAAGATAAGGTGTCGGGACAAATTTTTTTTTTTCATTTTATAGTACATAAAAAAAGCTTTAATTTGATATATGTTTAAAGGACGCAGTATTTCCGGAACATTTTCAAAAATTAAGTTGAAAAAGTTAGTTTTTGTAAAAAAGTTGCAATTTTAAATCCCCCCCCCATGAGCAGGTTAAGTGTTAAATTTTCAAAAAAATTATATCAAATGAAAGGAAAATATCTAAGGTTTTAGTTAAAAAAAAAATTATGTTGATTTGTTGATTTTTGAAAAAGTTATGGAAGTTTTAAGAAAAAAAAGTGAAAAAAATGACAAAATTTGTCGATTTTTAAATTTGTATTTTTTTTGGATATTTCCCCCATTTGCGGGGAACGAGGGAAAATTTATTAATTTTTAAGGGTAATGTCTTCAACTATATACAATTTGTGATCTTTTGACGTATTGTTAAAAGAAATCGGTCCAGTGAGAGCTGAGAAAAAGTAGTAACAGACACAAAAAAAAAAAAATAAATAAATAAACACATCATGGTAAAATTAATACCTTCTTAGCTTCGCATCGAAGCTAAAAAAACAATGCATTTTATGTAGTCTTGCAGTTTAAAATGAACAGAAATTGAGAAGTCACAAAATAAAGTAAAATTCAACAAAAAATTTAATAATGCGATTATTAAAAATAATAATTTATTATAAAAAATATGATTGATAATCACTAAAATCATTTTTCGATTAATCACATAATATAGACTTATTAGAATGCTTTTTTAGTCTTCAAGCGGGGAGAGCTTATAGTGATTTAAATACATCTAAAATAATTATGAAAAGAAATTATAACTATTAAACATTTTTTTTTTTAATTTATAAAAAAAGTATACTTTAATCATGCAAGTAGTAAGAATTACGTTTTGGAAAATCTCAAAGAAAATGTCACCTCTTTACACAAAATAAAAAATTTTTAATTTTTCAGAGATGGCTAAGTTCCATTCCATATACATCTGCAATTAGTATTTTAATTTAAAAAGAAATTAGATTATCTATAAAAAATACTACTTCAAAATTCAATACCTAACACTAAAATATAATTCATTTAAAAACTTATACCATTTTTACTATTTTCCTTTTAAAGAAAGTGCTTCTAAAAATTAACTAGTTCAATAAAGGTTATTTAACGTATGAACTAATTCATCATAATAAATTTTTCTTTTAAAATTAATAGCAAAATTTAAAAAACTTTAATAAAATAAATTATAATATAATACATTTTATTTATTTTATACTGGCAGTGGTAATTACTATCTTATTATGATTATATAATTTTATATAATTATTTACAAAATATTCAATTTATTTTATAAATATTTATTTTTTATTAAAAAGTTAATTAGTAGAAGCTAGATAATTTCTTATAATTTAAATAGGTTAACATGAAAGTATTTTTTCTAAAACTAGAAATAAATTGTAAAAATATTTTATAATTGTTAATTATACTTTTTATTAAGTACAATGTCTCACAATAAGTTAAGATTGAATAAATGATAGTAAAATAGGTTCAACTTCATATGCAATACATAAGTTATTAAGAAGTACAATATCAAGATGTGATCTTTGTTTCACAAGTTGCTGAATTGGCAGCCAAGAAACTAAGGCTAATTTTGATCTTGTATAAGAATCATTTCTAGGTAAAATATATTTTAACACTTCACTTAATATATTAAGCCAATTTTCAAGATTTTTAAATCCAAAAAATGCAAATGCATGACCAAAGTTTCGATCAGGCTTTATTATTGCAAATGTATCAAACATACTAGCAATTACAAAAAAACATGCCACAGCTATTTGGGTGTATAATGGATAACCAATAAGTAAAAAATCTTCTGATTTTTGTTGTAATGTTTCAAGAATATTAAATAAACAGCTGTATTGTAGGATAACATTATTATTGCGATTTTTAGCATATGTGTCTGTGAGATCACAAATATTTATACCATTCTTTGAATAATTTAGTTTGGTTTTAAAGTATAATATTCGTGATTCTGAATTACTCAAACTATCAATACATGGGAATTTGTTAATTATCTTAATGCGGTACTGAAGTAATGAGTCATTACAAAATTTTGAGCTTCTCACTTGAATTACTGGTTTTCCCAAGCAATATTTTACATTTGAAATATTTAAACTTACTTGATCACATCGTCCCCATAAAATTTCATGACACTCATTGGTTTTACTATTACTGAAGTTCACTATTTCTTGGTATAATAAAACAGCTTCTTCTTGTAAACATAAATCACGACGACGCAATTTTTCTGAATATGATATATTAATTTTCCTTTTATTATTACGAGCTCTTGACCAATTACTCGATGAAATAACATCTTGATCCCAACGAATTGGTTTTAATTTGTACCTGTTTACATATTCTTGACATATAATCCTTTGAATTTCATTTATTTCTTTATATGATTCATTTTTATTGTTCCATGTAATAATATTTTTTTCTATAGTCTTTATTTGTAAATCACAGAAATAACTAGAACAGTTATATAGTTCGTCAATAAAATTATTAGGTATTTGACTAAGGGGTAACAATGCATTGTCATGATTTTTACTTTTAAAAAACATTTGGATGTAAGGTGTTGCTAGTGATCTACCCATATAACCTTTACAAACTACATAAACTTCTGAATTACCAGATTTACTAGTAGCTGGTTTTTGGATCTCTACTGATTGAAATAAACAACACAATAAATAAATTCTACAAATAGTATTGCACTCAAAAATTGTGAACATTTTAAGGACAAATGACCCTCCATTTTGTATAATATTTAAAGCTACCATCATTTCATAATTATGCAAACTCATAACAATATTTTCCTGTTCTCCTGGATCATCTGAGCAATCTATACTACCATCAGCAGTTACTAAACTTGCACCATTATCAAATTTTTTTGAAATTGTTTCATATAAGTGTTCATGATACCTAGGCTGAAAAATATCTCCTGTATAGTCTGGCCCAAATTCCCATTTGTCAATTGTACTAAATATTAATCGATCATCACTTACAGTATCAGGATGGCCATTTGACTCGTGATAAGGATTTAATGTCATTGCTAACCAATCAAATTTTATAGATTGATGATTTAGAGCCATGAAATGATTAAGTGCTGAAATGAAGGCTCCAGGAGCTTCACATAAATGAACAGAACACATATTACCTGTCAATAATGATTTTTGTGAAACTAATGAAGAATTACACATTATTTCATAAAATTTACACCATGCTTGAGTCAAAAAATCAGGGTGTATATGTTTTCTAACATGATTTACAACTAATCCAGATGGATTCATTTTTGATGTGTGCTCATGCCATTCTTCTAGAATAAAATCATTTAACTTATGTTTAACAAAGTTCAACTTTGTTTTCAAATTTTGGAATTGATCTAACTTCCAGGAAGTTTCAGAAAAGATAAATTTTGGATCAGGGAATTTTTTTGAGGTATTTAATACCACTTTTTTTGAGAACTCTATATCTTTTTCAAAATGTATTATGTTAGATGCCATTTTTTTATTTATTAACAGTTTTTGATTTATTGACTTCAAAATACATAAGATAACTTCTTGTAAATTATTCTTATTAAATAGATTTATTTGATTTACTGCTGATCTAGAAACAAAAATAAATAAATATACATGTACATGTTAAAAAAAAAAACAATTAATTTATTAATTTTGACTACATTATTTAAAATTATATTATAATTTTGTCTTACTATATAAAAAAAATTAATTTGTATGCCTGAGGTCAAATTTTATTTCTTTTTTCATATTGTAAGTTGAACATTTTTCACTGTGACATTAGAATATGAAGCTTAGTATTTTCAATAAAATTCCAAAAATATCATAATTACAATTACAAAAAAAAGGTATAAAATATGCCTTATGAGAATGTTCTAGATTTTGTTATGATAAATTGAAACATCCCAGTTAAAACATTAGTATACTTTTGTTAGATTATTACCATCTTAGATCCTTTTTAATTTTATTATTTACTAATAATTTAAATTAATGTTGTCAGTAATATAAATAATATAATTCCATATAATGAATAGTTTAACAATCAATTAAAGCTTTTATGACATTTAAATCATAGAAAACTAAAATTATTAATAGAAAGAATATTCAAGTTTAATGAAATACATATAAAAAATTTGAGCAATAAATTTGAATTAAAAAATGTATAATTACTGATAAATTTAATTAAAATAGGCCAACCATTAAAGAAAATATGTTAGCATTTTGTTAGATTAAAACAATTTTCTGCTCAATAAATTTTTAAGACTTATAAATGTCAATAATTCATATATTTGATATAAATGAAAAAATAAAAAATTGCTCCATTTAATTTGCTTTTCAAATAAATTTTATGTATTTCAAAATTTTTTAAGTTAAATATTTAAAAATAAAATTATACGTAATATTTTTATCACTTGAGTTTAATACATCACAGAAATAATTAAAAAAAAATTTCTATACTAAAATAATGTACACATTTTCATTGCAAAATTATTAAATCTTATTATAATTTAAACTAAAATGAATAAAAATACTTAATGCAAAATTCATAATAATAACTAATATTAGTATAAGTAAAAAATTATCACATTACTTATTTACTGATAATTTATCAGTGGTCATTTTCAACAATTTTTATTAATGATAACATGTCCGTAGCATCATTAAAATGTGACATTCAAATTCATCTTATTTAAAACAAAGGTTAATTTTTAATATTATTATATGCTTCATATTGTGTGAAAAGTTTAATCTAAATTATTTCTGAAATTTAAACTATAATCATTTAAAATTAAAATAAAAACCTAAAGCACCAGATTTAATTTACAAATTTATATTTTACAAGTTAAATAGTTAAATTATGTATAATATTTAAATTTGAGTAATTTAATATGAAAAAAAGGCAAATAACTGAATCTAATGGCTTTGAAGAATGGGTGAGTATTTATATAGTAATAACTTTTGAATATTTATTGCCTTATATTTTTTAAACTATTTATTGTTAATAGGGTGGTTACATGGAATCTAAGAAATCAAAACTAGAAGAACAGTTTTTAAGTAAAGTTAATAGTGATGAAAACAATGTAATAAGTCAAATATTTAGGGGCATCTCTATATTTGTGAATGGTTATACATGTATGTTTTATGTTTAAGTTGTTGATCTTATATAACTAATAGGTGATTTGATCTTTCATTACTTAAGCAGAATGTTTAGTAATGAAATATATGAGATTTTTAGTTTTTATCAACTATTATTTAAATGTACTATACTCTAAATTTCAAGTTTATTGAAAGAAACAATTATTCCTGGATTTTATATTATTCTATTAACTTTTTAAAGTTATACAAGAACCTAATTTTTTATTATTATTAAATGGAAAATGGTCTATATAAAATTTTAAACACGTTGATAACCAGTATTTATATTACTGTATGATAAAGTACAGGTTGTCAAATTTGAAAATTTTAGATATAAACATTTAAAGTTTTAAATTTTTAAGTTAATATACAGGTATTATACACAAGGGATTATAAATACAGGTAGCTAATTAGATTTTTATGACATTGCTGTCAAAGTTAAGGATTGTTTATTATCAATTATGACTATCAATAGATATACTTTCTGTATTGTCAGTTAGTGTATTTATAAACTCGCAACAATGTCCCTTACTACCATTGATAATAACATTGCTGTGTACCTGCTAATATCAATGTCATAAAAAATCAATTAGCTATCTGTATTTGTAAATCCTTGTGTATTATAAATGTATATTAACTCCAAAATTTGAAACTTTAAATGTTTATATCTAATAAACGAATAAAGTTATATTAAAAATTCAAATGCCATTTACTATTAAATAAAAAACTCAAACATTTTATTAAATTAAAAATATGTGTTTCCATTTCAAAAAACAAAGTGGACACCCTTACAAGGCATAAGGGATGAACTTTAAAAGTATTACATACTTAATAATTCAAGAATAATGTGTAACTAAAGATAACTAAAAAAAAAAAAAGTGTAAATATATTTATTCTGTAAGCAATTGAGTGGGTTATGATAAAAATATCACTCTGTATATAATTTTTTTTTTTTAATTTTAGCACCTTCTGCTGATGAACTTAAACACATTATGATGGAAAATGGTGGCGTTTACCATCATTATCATAGACCTGGTCTTACCACTCATATTATTGCAAGTAACCTACCCAATGCAAAACTTAAATTACTTAAACAGTATAAAATAGTAAAACCAGAATGGATATCAGACAGTCTTAAAAAAGGAAAACTTTTAAACTATAGTGAATACTTGCTTTTTATTGATAAGCCTGACCAACCAAAATTGGATTTTCCTTTACAAGTTAAAAATTCTTCTGAACCTTCATTTTTGTCAGAATTTTATAATAATTCTCGATTACATTTAATATCTACTATGGCTACTACGTTTAAAAAATTGGTGAATGAAACTAGAAAAAATAATAACACACTCTTTCCTGGGAGATTACGGTTAAAAAATTCATTAAACCATGAAGAATTTAATTCTTTTTCACAAAACAAAATAGAAATAACTAACAAAATAATTATGCACATAGATATGGATTGTTTCTTTGTATCTGTTGGATTATTAGAAAGACCAGAGCTTCAAGGAATGCCTATAGCTGTTACTCATGCTAAAACAAACTCATCATTAAAAAGAGATGGGGTTAATCGTGAAGCAGAGATAGGGTTATACTATAAACGTTGGAATATAAATGATACAGATCAAATTGAGGACGACCATTTTAAAACTAAAAGTTCTAAAATAACCAATAAATTAGATGGTATTAATACTACTGATTCGATGGCTGAAATAGCTTGTTGTAGTTATGAAGCAAGAAGAGCTGGCATTAAAAATGGTATGCTAGTAGGTCAAGCTATGAAAATTTGTCCTGAATTAAAACTTATACCCTACAATTTTGATCAGTATAAAAAAGTTGCTCATATTCTATATACGCACATAATGAATGAGTAAGTAGAATGTTAAACAAACTAAATTAAAATATGTTATTTTAAATCGGTGGTAGGTGAGGGTTCTCCCAATTCTATCATAGCCTCTTTAAAAATTAAAAAATTATACATACTATGTAATAGAAATATTTTTATAAAAGTAAAATATCAAATTAAATCTTACCCAAAAATATTCAATTCTCTAATACTGTGAATTTTACCAAAATGATACTTAGTAGCCAAATATTACCAAAATTATTAACCAAACAATGAATTCAAAATATATAGAGTGATTTTTTTATTATAATCCACTCAATTACTTATAGAATCTTTTCTTCTTCTTTTTCCTTGCCTTAATACCAACTACTTGGGGTTAGCCACCCTTACCCTAAACTTCCACTTGACAATTACTTACAGAATAAAATTAATATAAACATTTTTTTATTTAATTACAAATTATTCTAGAATTATTAGCTAAGTAATACTTTTTAAGTTCATCTTTTATGCATTGTAAGGAGTCAACTTAGTATTTTCATGCAATCCTCTGATATTTTGGTTTAGTTGCATTTATGTATACAATTGATATTTTTAAAACAATGAAAAAGTTATTTTCTATACATTAAATCTAAGTATGTAAATAGAACTACGATAATAAAATTAGTATCAACATTTTATTTTAAAGTATATTATACTATTATTGAATTTAATAGCAAATAAAAAACTAAAAGGCAATCAAGAGATGAAGACCTAATTTTTTTTTCAAATTAAAAAAAAAAAAATTGTTTGATAAGAAAAATAAGAAGATTTATAGTGGCATTATTGAATACCTCGAATGGCATAATTCCTATATTCAGCCCTGTTATGACTTGGAAATCAATATAACAAACTTAAAACTTTCTTTGGTATCAACAATAGCCATAAAATTATGCTATAATGCAATATTATTGCATTTTTAAATTCTAAATCCAAATTAATAATTAAATTTAAATTAAGAGTTTATTACATTCAAATGATACTTCTGAAAAGTGAGAAAAATTGACTTTCACTAATTTTGCTCAAGCCACACCATTGTTAATATCTACAAAAATATTAGAAACAATTAATTGCAACTGATAATGGTATCTTTTTAGTATATTTTGTGTATTAGAAAAATAATTTGGTATTATTTTCAAGTTAATATGTCTTAAAAAAAAAAATCTCCGACATTATATGCTACCTTAAAAAAAATTATATTATTTATTTTCATTCTACATTGTTCTAAAATTGTTATTTTTTAAAAATTACCTTTTCTCTAAACTAATCAAATAAAATACTTATTAATTCACATAAGTTAAATAATAATTATAGTAAGATTTTTATGATTTTTATCAAATACTTTATAATTTATTATAAAAAAAATTATAACTTTGTAAATAAAAAAGGTTAAAATTATATTTATGTTTAAATTTCTTCTAAAATAATATAAAAAAGAAAAGTTTTTATAACTTTTTAACTATTAGTAAACTTTTTATTTTCATTTTATTTTTTAAATAATTATAACTTTCAATATTAATGTATTTTTTTTTATAAAAAAAAAGGCTTTTTTTCTTTTTGGAACTGTTAGGTTCGTTAAAACCAGTTGAATTGGTGATATCCTGGAAAAAAATTTCGGTAGTAGGTGCGGCTTGACAATAGAGTTTTGTCAATAATGACCATGGCCCATCACCATGCGGTACATATTTTTTACATAAAATGTGAGAACACATGATTTTTCCCTGAAATTATAACTTACAAAGTGAGGGTAAATATTTTTCGAAAATTTAAGTTTTTAAGTTGGTATTTTTGTACTTGTATGAACCAACTGTAAAGATACAGTTGAAAAATATGAAAATAAAATAAAGATTATGGTCCACCATAATAATATTAGATTGTTTCTCTAAAATTTTATTTAAAATTCCTTTCTTTTTTTTTAAAGGATACAAATTAAATTTAATCTATGTAAGTATTTTAAAAATAAATATTTAATTATGTTTGTGAAAATTAGACATTTTTTGTATTTACCAATATTTTATTTATTACTTAGATGAGAAAATTAAAAAATTTCGGAAAAAACATCTTTTTTCTTTTAATTTGTAATGTATTTTTAGAACACTAATAAAATTGTTATATACAGATAAATGATATAATCTCATTGATGCTGAAGAGAATAAAATAATTATGTCTCAGAAAAATTATATTTTTTAGCTTTACAAAAATAAATTTTATTAAATTATTAACCACACTAATTAATAATGAAAAATAAAAAATATATACCAATCTAAACTTATTTTTTTCACTGATATATCTGTTATTAGAGTTTTTTTTTAATATTTTCTTTTTTTCTTAGTTATACTTTAGATGTTGAAGCTGTAAGCTGTGATGAATTATACTTAGATTGTACTGAAATTTTAGAAACTACGAAAATTTCACCTCTTCAACTTGCTCATGTACTTCGAAATGAAATAAAGGTATTCTACTTATTAATATTTTCAAATGTTAATTATTTTATAATTTATAGTTATAAAAAGTATTTGTAATTCGAAATGGATTAAATTAAAAAAACCTTTATTGTTGATTAAATAAAATATAGGATAAATTTTTTTTTTTTGCTTTTTTGTGCTCATTAAGAGCCATAGTGGGCTCCCCCAAAATATAAGATTTCTTAACCATAGATACTCTGGGACGGGTGGTTAAATAAATTACAAAAGTAATTTATTTAAAATTAATCTAATGTTTCTTAACCATAATATTTAATAGTAATATTAATTATGCCTTAGTTTTAAGGTTCTTTACTGGTGAACATTAATTATATTTTTAATATGATTAATATGATTTTAATTAATATGATTTTTCAACAAAATTATTTTTATAAGTTTAGTTACTATAATAAAATTTGTTAACTATAAATTTTATTTATTAATACCATGAAAAATAAATTTTACTATTTATGGATTACAAATATCAAATATTGAAAATTAAAGGAATATATTGGGGAATAAATTTCTTAAAATTCAAATAATAGCATGAAAATATAATAATTCTCTAAATTAATGTTAAAGAATAAAGCATTCAAACCAGTAAACTTTTTTCAAAACTGTATAAATACTTGATAGCTAGTTCTTTATTACATACTAAATGAGTATATTTTTTAGGAAAAAACCAATTGTCCTTGTTCTGTTGGAATAGGTCCTAATTGTCTTTTAGCCAGATTAGCTACAAAAAAAGCAAAACCTAATGGTCAATTCTATTTAGGAATAAATGATGTTATGGATTTTTTGGCTAACATAAACATTTCTGATTTACCTGGTATGTTATCAGTTTAAAATCTTTACTTAAAAATAATATAAAGAAATTATGCTAACTTTTAATTAAGATTTTAGTATTTAAAAAGAATATTATTAAAAATACTACTAATACTATACAAAAAAAAATTCTTAAATTTCTTATTATTTTAAGAGAAATTTAGTGGTCAATGATAAATTATTGACAATGATAAATCAACCATATATTGATAAATCACAGTAATTATCATTTCCATAGGTCGAGTTCAAACAAAGTGTTTTGGCGTTTAGCTTATAAAAACATTATTTTAATACTATATCCAAGATATTTGTATTCTTTGTTTTTATGCATGTTATTATTTCTACCCATATTTATAAGTATAATGTGTTGATTATTGTCTTGAATTTAAAATACTTTTTTTAGGAGTAGGAAGAAATACCAGTCACAAATTATCATTACTTGGAGTAAACACATGTTCTGAATTAAGATCATTATCTCTAGAAACGCTTCAAACAGAATTTGGAAAAAAAGTTGGACAATCATTATTTAAGTAATTGAAGTGTAAATTATTTCTAAATTTTTATGATATGTAATTATAAAAAGTTTTTTAACTTGTCATCTGTGGCTTTAGTATTTTTACTGACAAATAATTAATTTTTGAATTACGTATGTTTGAAATTGATTGCCACTTTAATTTCTTTTAAATAATTTGATATAGATAAAATATATTACTTAGCAAATTATTCTAGTGAATTTTTAAGAAAAATAATACATTCACATAAAAATCAACTTTTTTTGAGTATTTAAATTATTATTTTTGTATTTTAAATTTATAAAATTTAAAAAAAAACAGGAGATTGCTAACTTTGCTATGCAATGTCTTTAAGCAAAATACGCTGATACCTTAATAATACAAATTATACTTTACTATACTACACAATTCTTCCACGTACTGTTGAAATATACACATTATACGAAGCATTATTATCTTACATTGTAAGAAAAAAAAATAGCTTTGGAATTACTTACAGTACACATTATTATAAGTGATTTTCTCTGTACTCTTTTGTCATTATTAAACCCCTTTCTGATAAATGAATTAATCCAACATGTTCAATAATACACATTCAGCTAAAACTAACTGACAACTTGCATGTGGGTTCTCTCATATGTCAGAAGTACCTTGTATAAAAAAAACTATATACCTGTGAACACAGTTATCTTATCCACGTCATCTTAACATGTAGTATAAAAGTAGTAGAATATTGGCAATCTTAGTCTTGTTCTTTTAAACAATTTAAAAAAAAATTTTAAATAACGTGCACAAATTAAAGTCCAGCACAAAATGTAAAGGAAGACACTTATTACAACACTTGCAAATAGGAAATTTCTACTTAAACTGATTCCTTACTTGTAAATGAGAAACAGAAACCAATTAAGAATTTATATTAGATTCATCTGTTAATTAAACATACTATACTTTAGTGCCCTGAATATTAAGACAAATGTTCAATACTCAAAATTCTTTCAATACTATTTGAATACAACTCATAAAAATATATTTATAGATAGAGTAGGTAGTAGAGTACACTAATAACTTGTGTTATTAAAGCCTTTGTATAATTAAAAAAATTTTCCAAATCCAAAATTATTTAGTAATGATCAGTTTTACAACCTTCTATTTAATGGCTCTATTTCACATGTTAGGGAATCAAAGATGGATTTTGAATAGACAAATGATGGTATTATGGCTGACTTACACTAGAGACCAGACACCACTAATATGAAAAATCTCATTGGAACCCTGGGATCAAACCCAAGACCCTCTACATTAAAACCTAGGTTTCTACCCACTAGGCTAGGCTAAACCATTCAGTCCAAAATCAATTAAATTTATATATGATTAATAAATATGTACATGTCAGTTATATTAGACATTTAATTAAATTTAACTTACATAGGCATTCTCGTGGAGAAGATGACCGAAATCTCAACTATGATTATCGACCAAAATCTGTGTCTGCAGAAGTTAATTATGGAATTAGATTTCAAAATAAAGAAGAATCTCAAAATTTTATCAAACAGCTATGTGAAGAAGTTGAAAAACGCTTGGATGATGTTGAAATGGTTGGAAAAACAGTGACACTGAAACTAATGGTAATGGATTGTCCATTGAATCAAATTCAATCTAATAATAATAAAAATTTTTTATATTTAATTTGTTTATTTAATCTCGATGCTAAGCTGAAATTTTACTTTAATTAAATCAAAGTTTAAATATTGTACTTAATATCAAAAAAAAAAATTTATCTTGAAGACTTCTTTTCTATGTTTAATGTGTAATTTTTATGAAAAAAAAATTGTTTTTTTGCTTATTGTTATTATAATTATCTTATTAGTGACTACACTTGTATGAAAATATTCTAATAAGAATAAAACTTAATTTATCCTTTAGAGTTATCTGGAAAAAATATGTTTTTACTATTTTATTACTTATTTTATAGATTCGTAATGCTGAAGCTCCAAAAGAGTCTGCAAAATTCCTTGGTCATGGTTTTTGCGATCATATTACTAAATCAAGTTCGTTGATGAAGCTAACATCAAATTCTAATGTAATATTTCAGTAAGTTTGTTTATTAAAGAAACTAACAAGCAAACAATAATAAAGTGTTGAAAATTTATAAAAAAACTTAATAAAAATTCTACTAACTTTAACCATAGTTTAATTTCAACACCTTGATCAAATTTTTCTTTATTTATTTACATTTCTTTTCATTCTCATAAAAGATAGTACTTATTTTTCTGTCAAAATTAAACTCCAGTACCTTTGCTTTAAAGTACTATTAATTACCAAAGTGTTGAGTAAGAGACTTTATACTTTAACAGTTATTACATTTTAAAAATATATTTTTACCTTAAACGAAATGGATAATAAAAAATGTTCTTATTTTTAACTACCTTTATGAAAAAATCTTGAATTGTTTCTAATTTTTTTCTATAATCCTGAACGCCCAATTTATTATAAAATAGATTATAAAATAAGAAATATAAAATCGTGGTTTCTTTTTTATTTGTTCATTGAAATAATAATTGAAAATGGAAATTTTGAAGTTAAATAAAACTCCCTCTAGATTCCCACTTATATATTAGTATGTTTCAGTACTTGAATGTTTAATAAATTAACACTTAACATAAATGCTAGTTTTTTTCTTTTTAAAGCTATTTAATTTTTATTATTAATTTATAGAACTATTATGAAAATAATTGACAAATTAAATATTGATCCAAAAGAACTACGTGGCATAGGAATTCAAATTAATAGGCTAGAAAGGCGTACAATAAAAAAAGGTGGTCAGATCGAACATTTTATCACCAATATGAAAATCAGACAAGATCACAATCCTTTAAATAATATACAAATAGAATTTAAGCCTCCAAAAAGTGCAGATTTAAATGACTTTGATAAATTGTCATACAAGTTTAATAAATCAACTAGCTCAATTTCAAGTGAAAAATCTAAACCCATTGTCAAAATGTTTAAATCCATAGAATCAAAATCAAATAAAAACTCTTCTCCGCTCTTACATTCTAACACTTATCAGTCATTAAATAATATAAATGTATCTCAAGTGGATCAATCATTTCTTGAAGCTTTACCAGAAGACATACGTTTAGAGTTAGAAAATGATCTAAGAATTTATAAAAAAAATGAATTATTTAATGGCAATAATAACTTAAACACAAATAATATTTTTGAAGATAGTTCAAAATTATACCAACAAGTTAACATAGATCAAATGAAAGAATTTATGGATGAATGGATATTAACAGAACTTGAACCAAAAGATTGTGATAATAAAATGGTTACAGAATATCTTTGTTGTTTAATAAAAGATAATCGAATGGAAGATGCATATGAATTACTAAGAAGATTGTATAGGTAAATACTTATAATTACTTAATATGAGTTTTATATTTCCTTAAATAACTGTTTTTCATTTAGATTAGTGAAAATAAAAGATCAATATTTGTGGAAACAGAGTTATTTTTTTATTGTAAAAAATATGCAAGAAATAATGCTAAAATTGTATAATGCAAAATTGAAAGTAGAGACTGTATTCTAATGAGAATAATTTTATATAATTTAATTTTTAATTTATTGAATATAAAGGATGGTAATTTTCATTATTTAAAATACAATATTGATAGCACAGTTAATTATTTTGTTTTTTTTTCTAAAGTAATTTTAATATGCTTCAAGTTTTTAAGTTGTTTCAACGTAATTGTATTATTTAAAAAAAAAATTTTTCTTATCCAAACGAGTTTATTTTACAAAACTTACATGTAAATTAAATATACCATCATCTGGTAACAAAAATGTATCAACTAGTAGAATTTATATCTTGCAATATAATTATTATTTCAATTCAACATAGTTGAATTCAGTACACTACCACAACAGAAGTAATGGATTTATATTATTTTAATATTATGATATAATACTTTCAAATTTACTTTCACTTATTTATTTTTAATGATGTAAGTAAGTATAGTGGTGTAAAAATTAGATTTATTTTGTTCTTTTAATTGTTGAACTAAATTAGAAGCGACATTTTGAAAGTTATCATTAAATTGATTTAGTAATATATCTGACAGTGTATTGTTTTCTGGCTTAATATTAATTTTGATTATAAAGGTTTTAAAATGATGTAATTTAATATTTTTCGAATGATATCTTTAATTCATTCCTACTTAAATTTTGCATTATTTTTTGAAATTTCTAGTTTTATTTTGTAGTATGGAATTTAGCTACTCTTATTAAATATAATAGATTCTTCCTAAATCTTAAATATTAGTTTTTCAGTGTCATATTTAGAAGGTATTTTTTAAATTTTAAGTGCTCTAGGTTCTTATTTTTTTATTTAAGAGAAAATGTTGTGATCTCACAAGAAAAAAGTTTTTAGTTCATATAAACTATTAATTAAATAATAAGTGGCGTTGTTAACATTTCTAATTTTTGTTATTTCAATTCTATTATATATAATAAAGAAGCTTTCCAAACCTAACCGAACCTCCATTAAAAAGATCAAATTAATGTTAATGTCATCTAAAACAATACATAGTTAATTAAAATGAATTAATAAACATAAAACACCTTTACTATACATATTTTGCATATAAATGTGTATATATTATGTAATATCCTTTAAATACATTATTTTTAACGTATTAAATTGTAAAGAAATAATTTAAACAGTATATATATATATATATGCTATAAATTTATAAGGGAGAATTTATTTTGTACAATAGGCTCTTACTTAAAGGTTAAGCAATATGGTATTAAATATATTACTTTATGTAAAATGAAACAAATATTTTTAAGGATCGACATGTTAATAAACACAAATATAAAAAATAACAACCAAGACTTTTCATGTCTCGTTACAAATAAACAATAGTTTAATTTAAAACCAGAAGATAGTACACTAGTATAAATATTAAATTTATTGGGAAACCAGTACAGAAAGTAGTAACAGTAATAGAGATGTTAACTGATTGAAATCACCAGTGAGCAAGTATTATCTTAAGATTTTTTTTTTATATAATTTGGTATCTTTAAAACATACATTATATAAGTATGTTATCAAACAATTATCAAAAGAAAAATTATTCCCATTCCGTTGTGCCAGGAGGTTTTGACGTCAAATCATACAGTACTCGAGATATACCAGATATTTCTTGAGCAGCAGCCATCATTTTTAGAACCAACTGAAATATTGCCAAATATAAATTAATTAAAGAAATTTATAGCAAAACTAATTTTATTTTTATTTTATTGCAAAAATAAAAGTTATCTCATTAATTAGTACATTTTTTTGTATGGAACGAAAATTTATAGCGATCACAACTTAATACAAAATAGCATATGAATGTTTTGCAAAACAAACCAAACATAAAATATGGAATGAAGAGAAACTTAGAAATGAAGATACAAGGTGGAATTTTCAAATCAAAGCTCACAATAAAATGATAACCGCTAGTTACTTTAGTAATCTTTTGTGGGAAGAACTGGCTAGCAAAAATCAACAATCTTCTAAGAAATCTTTTAGATTCAGGAAATTAAATCCAAAGAATCCATGGATAACAAATGTGATAATAGTTTCAATAAAATATCACAATAAACTAATGAAAACTGATAGTGAGATGTATAGAATAGTAAAGAATCATACTACCCAAAAGTGTAGAGAAGGAAAAAATGGATGGATACAACACATAAAAGCATTAAAACAAATAAGACTACAAATAGAATGGATGAAGCATATAGAATAATTATAGAACTAACAAGCGTCCTAAAACCACAAAGAAAAATTGTTAAGGATGAAAAGGAATACTAATTTTGTATAGAAGATAATGAAGAAATGAAAAGAATATATAGAAGACCTTAATGAAGGATCGATAGAAGAAAATGATATGATTATGAATTAACACTGAATACAAAAATTATAGAACAATAATTCTCTTAACACATGAATTAAAGATATTTCTCATTATTATGAAAAACATGATAAAGAAAAAAATCGAAGAGGAATTTTATATATACTAATTTGGTTTTAGATAAGGAATCAATACAATAGAAGCAATTCTCGCCCAAAAAGTGTTAACGTGAAAAGGGGTAAATGTTAACATATTTATAACCTTCATTAATTTGAAGAAATCATTTAACACAATTAACTTAAGTTAAAAAGAGTTAAATAAGGCTGTTAGTTGTCACCTTACCTATTCATTTTATTTATAACTAAATATTGCAGAAATAACAGATGAAAATAAATGCAAATAAAACATAAAAATAAAAGTTAGTCCTTTAGTAAATTTAAGAATAGATAATTTATTTATTTATTTTTAATTTAATTATCTAATTGAACAAACTAAGTAATTCAAGTACCTAGGGTGTACAATAACTAACAAAGATAGATGCGCAGCAAAGATTACCAAACAAATAACTATAGCAAAAGAACATATATGTAAAAAAAGTCAACTAATTATAAAGAAAAACTTATTAAGGTAAGAAATAATTTTGCAAAATGCTAAATGTATTCTATAAAATTATAAAACATGGACAATGAATGAACATAAATATGTATTAAACCTAATAAATGAAAAAGAATTCTATTAAGCATCATATAAGAAAAGAACAGAATTATGTTCGGTAATTTATTGAGACAAAACCTGATCTAACAAATATATTCGAAAGACATAAACGATCATAAAAGTAAAGGAATATCAATAAAGACATATTTAAAATAAATGATAAGACAAGCCAGCTGTAATCAATACGTAGACATTAACAGGGGGAAAAGGGAGATACAGATTTGCAAAGACAAAGGTATGGCTTTTAGAGATGAAGAGAACATTTTTTACAATCACTGTTATAAAAAATTATTTTTATTCAATTTTATGTTTACTAAAAAAAATATGTTCTGTACATAAGTCCCAAAATATATTAATAAATTATACATACTGCAGCTGGTATATGTTTGCCGGGTAATGCAGGAATACCAGTCATAAAATCTTCTGTAATGAAAGGCCTAATAACAATTGAACGCTGGCAAGAAGGATGACGATAAGCTATATCCCGATCAAAATGAACAGGAATCAAAATTACAGGCATTTGACTAATTTTACGCATACTTATAGGACATTCTGCTAACACCTAAGATAATAAAAATTAAATTATTTGAAACAACAATAATTTAATCAATATCAAATATAAATACCTTATTAACAACATGATCAGCTTCTTTAAGTAAATTAACAACACTGCTATTTAAATATGTGCTTGTGATATCTAATACTTGATAATTAACTGGTGGACCAGACACATAACACACTCTATTGACATTGTGACACACTCTAGGTATAATTCTGGCTAGATAAAATAAATCTTCCCAGATAGGTTCAGGATCAGTACAAGAAATAGCTACCACATAGCTATAAGTACGTTTGTCACCCTAATTAAAGTTTAATTAATTACCTCTACAAATGTAATAAAAATAAAAAACCTAATTAAGTTATTACTTGCACTCCAACACTTTTAATAGGTAGTAATGTTGCAGTCATTTTTTGTTTTTTTGATATTTCTACTAACATATTTCTCTCATTTTCAGATGTAGCATTTTCTATACGATTTAAGAGTGCATGACTCTAAAAATATGTAATACTAATATAAAATCAATTCTATTACACAAAACCAATTAATAAGTCAAAATATAAAAATTATTTGAAACATTTATCATTTTTAAGTTGATAACATAGTTAAGATTTAATTCTGTATTATTGTGACAAAAACTATTATATGGCATTTTTATAATTTAAATGGAATATCTTTAAAAAAGGATAACTTTTTACAGTGGCCATTAAAAATTGATTTTTAAAATTTTATTATTAAGACTTAGGTTTTTTTTTTTTTACATTTTAGAAGTGAAACTTTAGAGACCAACATGACAAAATCAACATGTGCCTCAGTCTCTTAAATTGAGTAAAATAGTTATATTAAAAATAAAAATCTGAGCATTTCACTATAACTTTTTTAATAATAAACATACAGTCTCAGAGGTTTAACTAACATATAGAAAATGTTATGAGGATATCACATGGTATTTAACGATTCTCTTAATACACATACACCACATCACACACATCAGCTCCTTTTTTACAACCAGAGTCTGGTCTATAAAATTAAAACTATTTAATATTGAATATTTCAGGAATGCTGTATGACCTTTTAAAGAGAGGTGATCTTAATTCAGAGACAGTGAAGCTTTGGTTTTTTCAAGTGATCATTATAAAAATCTTTAATTTTTAAATTCACTTCTAAGTTTTAGTCATTTTTTATTTGTGTGTTTAATATCTATATATTAAATAGGTTTTAATTTTTTGAAAGTCCAAAATACTTTTTTTTATTATATTTATTTAATAATAATAAAATCATAATAAAACAATTACCAGTTAAATCTAGAACTTGTTAATTCAATTGATACATTTTTTTTAAATATATTGTCTATATATATATATATATTACTATTTATCTTATGTATGCTTACTACACCTTAATTTAAGACCAACATTTATTTTTAGGGGGTCTATGTAATAAAATTAAAAAAAAATTTTAACAATCATAATAACTTGCGTAACACTTTTAATAGTACCGTTTAAAATAAAAAAATAGTTATAAAGGGGAGTTATATACACTTTTTTTTTTATTATTTATAAAAAATAAAAAAAAAATTTGTGTTTGAGTGCAAATATTGTTTAACGTGAACATTTAAATTTTTTACTGCAACAGTTTGTTTATTTTAAAATACATAGTGTACAGAAAATTAGTTATCTATAATGGATGAAACAATAAAAATAAACTAATTGGCGCAATTAGTAATAATGGAAATTTCAGATGAGAGTCATAATGACTTCATGTAAAATATTTAATGTAACTACTGGTTAAGTAAAGAAACTGAGTTTAGCAAGATGAAGTGATGGGACTAAAGATGATGTTTGAAAAAAATATGTAGATTGTTCAGTATGGAAAAAGACAGACAATTAGGCTTAGAAATACATTGTAATGTCGGTGGATAAGCAGCTGTTACTGTATATAATAAATTGTGATACGGCCAGAGATATGTAGGATTAATTGCTTAGTATAAGAGCAGAAGTCAGCAACCAACATTTCTTTGTTGCAAGAAAGATTCGACAAATATGTTATGGATCCAGCAGATAGCATGGCTCATCATATATCAAAACTGTAAAATTAGAGCAGACAATTGAAACAGACAGGTGAACCAAAATCAGTTAATGCTGATGATCAAGATTTTTAATTAAATTTTAGAATTCAATGCTAGATGTAAACAAACATTTGAGAATTTGATACTGTGACTCATGATTGAAGATGCTAGATTAACTCAAAAAACTAGTTCTCCAAATAAACAACTGAAAATTATGCACTTGCAGTAGAAAGAGTACAGCAAAAACAATTTTCAAACATTAAGCGTGAGAATTTTAACAAAAATAAATGACTTGGAAACTGCAATTCCTATAAACGTAACTGTCTTGTTTATAAAAAGGCACAATAAGATAAAAATGGTGAATTACAACATTTAATGAGTAACACGTTGATAGGATGTTAAATAGTTATTGAGCAATAAAAGTAAATCAATAAATGATATGTGGATTCGGGCGCCAGTGACCATATATCCAGACATATTGAATGGTTTGTAGATTACAAACAATTTAAAACTAATGGGGAAGTACATACTGGAAATGGAACTACAATTACAGGTTACAGCAAAGGTAATATAAAAGTATTTTATTTAATATATAAATATTTGTAAGACGTTCTATACATTCCAGAAATAAAATTTAATCTAGCCTGATACGTGTTTCGACAAAAGAATAAAAATTATGTCCGATGTTAAATGCGTAAATTTATTAAAAATGCTATTAGAACAGAAAATCATACTGGCCAATTTAGTAAAAGTGGTTGAAACATTGCATCAGTAGCATCAGCAACTAGAACTTCAAAATTTTCAACATCTAAAAAATTATTTAACTCGTATGCAATTACCATTTAAAGAAACGGGCAAAGTGTTGTAATATCCATGCATATTATATTACTTTTAAATAATTCATAAAATATTTGAATATAAATTATAATAAGTACAATGACACAAAAAATTGTATTACTTACCAAATTGATATCATAAAATAATTTGTAATTTAAATATATATATTTTCACGTAATAATTATCCAAGTCATGATTACCGTGTAATGAATTATAAAATGATAGTAATAAAACAATCTAAAAAGACAATATGGTATTCAAGATTACCAAAAAAAAAATAAGAGATAGGGACTATCAACTATATAAAGTAAAAGGGCTAAGAGCATCACTGAAGTAGTGCAGTGATTACTGAGTAGAACATAATAGGGTACAGCATGGAACATAGTAGTGGAGTTAGTCAACTATTTAGCACATGGTGGAAAAATGAGTAAGAAACAATCTTGACTTCTGGATGCTTCCTGACACTTACAAATCATACTTTGGTGTTCAAATTATACCTATATAACTACAATCTATTTTAAGAGATTAAATAAGAACAACAAAAGGTGAGTCAATTGTATTAATCCATTGTTTTATTGACTAGAAGAATGTTAATTGTTTTTTAATAAGGTTTAATGAATAGTCAAATTCATTAATATAACAGTGATTAATTTTTACAATCTAACATATTATCAAAATAACTTTATACATTAATTTATATTAATAACCTTATTATTTTAAACTCTCGAACCATGACCCCGATAAAATATTAAACATAGTAATTCACTCATGCTCTATCGCGCAATCCAGCCCCTTTCTTATAATATTATTATCCTTCTTTTTTTTTTTTTTTTACATTTTGAATGACTACAAAGGACAAATTTTGTGAAGCATCCATTTATAGAAAACAACATTCAAAATAGTTTTCATTGAGAAAAATAAAAACAACAGCACCAAGTGAAATTATACATAGCAATGTATGTGGGCAAATGGAGTGAAATTCATTAGATGGTAAACGTTATTTTGTATTATTCAAAGATAACTTATTTTTTGATTATACAAATTATTGTTATGTGTATTTCTTGAAAAATAAATCAGAAGTAAAAGAAAAATTAAAAATTAATCTAAATTTGATTAAAAATCAAAGTTATATCAGTAAAATTTTACAAAATGACAATGTTTAGAGTACATGAATCCCGATATAACACATAGAAAAATTAGGTATTCAACATCAAACAAGTGCACCATAAACAGTCACGAGAAATCAACATCAGGTGCTATATTTATGATGGGCAATGGAATAATTGCTTGGGGTTCACAAAGGCAAAATTCAGTGCCACTATCAACAAATGAGTCAGAATATATAGTTTCTTAGTCAGGCAGTACAAGAAATTTCATGATTGTCGCTACTAATAAGTGACCTGTTGAAAACACAGGAGAGTACACCAATTATATATGTGGATAACCAAAACTCAACAGGGTTAGTAAAGAACCCAGAGTTCCATTAGAGGACTAAACACATAGATGTAAAATATCATTACACACAATGAAGGTTTGTTTGTGTTAGAGTATATATGCAGTAAAAAACAGCTGACAGATATCATGACAAAGCCATTGTCAAGGATTTATTTTCAATACCTCAGGTCACAAGTGAGAATAAATAAATTGAATTAATATTGTTAAAATAAAACAAATGTTATAAATTGTAATTCTAGAGGAAATGTTGAAAATAAAATAAAATTCAGTGTTATCATTTATTTTACTATTAAATAGAACATTTATAATTTATGCTATTGTAGTATTACAAAATAGCAGGCAACTATGTGAATTTTTTTTTTTTTTGCGGCGGTCAGTGATATTATCATTGTTGTTGCATCATAATTACTGTCTTATATTATAATTTTTGTCTATTTTACTTTTACTGAAATTAATTATTAAACAAATACTTTTGTTTAAACAGTAGTTAAATATTATTTTTAACTTCTTCCTTTCAATATTAACAAAGAAATTTTTAATCATTTTATAAACATAAAAATAATAGCATAATTTTCTATTTAAGATTGAGATTAAAACAAAAAAATAGCATTATATGTTGTAGAAAGTGATATGAAAACAGATTAAATATACCTTTAAAACCATGTCATCATATTCTACTACAATTTTTACTAAAACTTGGGTTTCAGAAAAATCTTTTTCAATATATGGTTCTTCACCACAAATCACACGTATAGCTAAGCCTGGCCCTGGAAATGGATGCCGATATACAATACTTTCACTAAGCCCTAAATCTATTCCTAATCTTCTAACCTGTAAATATTATAATATAAGAAGAATGCATACTATATTCAAATTTGAAAGACTCTGATAAAACTAGGTTTGCTACAAATGTTGATTAAACTCACCTCATCTTTGTGGAAATCTTGTAAAGGTTCAATAACACGTCCTTTATCTCGCAATTCCCTTATAAGTTTACTATCATTATGATGTGTTTTTATAGTATCAGCATGATTACTAGCCAGTCGTGAAGCTGATTCAATTAAATCGGGCCGAAGAGTACCTTGGGCCAAAAGTACATCATCAGAGGATAAATTTAATGATTTCAGGAACTTGTCTGCAGTCTAAAAATATTTAAAAACAAAGAAACTAACTGTAATTAAACAGAAACTTATTCATGTTAAATAAATTTGATATTTCTAAAATATAGAATATTTACCTTAACAAAAACATCACCAATTATTTTTCTTTTCTCTTCTGGATTATTAACTTGACATAATGGTAATGAAATTCTAGTACGATTGGCTACATGTAAATCTGGTAAAATTGTAGTTCCATACTTAAAATCATACATAGCATTAACAGCTGTAAATATAAAATATTTATAATTTAATTACATTATCTTAATTTGAATTATTGTTACCTTTAACATCAAGTCCTATAGCTGTTAGAGATTGCATAACTTTTTCACTCTCGTATTTTCTCATAAAACCATTATCTATATGAACAGCTATTACTTGTTGAGGATTTAAAGCTTTATGCAAAAGTGCAGCACAAACTGTAGAATCAACACCCCCACTTAAAAGAACCAAAACTTTATTTTGTCCAACACTCTCTTTGATATATTGAATACATTCTTCTTCACGACTTTTAACTGTATAGACTCCATTTAAACTAGCCACTTCATACAAAAATGTTTTTAACATTTGAGTACCATGTTCAGTTAGATTAACCTAATACATCATATAAATTTTAAACCAAATGTTCACATTATAAATTTAAAATATACACTATGATGACTAAAAGTCATCAATAGATTACAGTATAGAATAAAACTATATGTATGTAACTATAACAATGTATTTAATTCATATTTCATGTGAATTTTATTATGTTATTCTGTAATCTGTTGGACAAAATAAGTAGTTCTAAAAATATTCTTTTGGAAATATATATTGTTTAATCTACTTCTTTATAACCTTAAGTATTTCATTAAAACACATTTGTTTGTTCAATTATTAAATTTACTAAGTTAAAAATATTAAGAATATAATACAACAAATTACATTAAAATTTTAATTTTGATACTCTAGTATTCTAGTATTAAATTTTAGTATTCTATGGGTTAATTAACACAAAAAAATATAAATAATTTCTTTAATAATAATAATTATAATAAAAAATTATCTTTATTTGAAAATGTATTATGTATCAATAAATATACATTTTTCTCTTATCTAACTTGAAATTTTTTAATACCTTTCAGTACCAAAAATATATATTGATTTAACACAAAATTGTTATGATTATCTGATAACACTGAACAAAGCCTAGTTTAACTAACTAAAAATGTATTAACTGAGCTTTCAACCGTATTTTTTTTTTTATTATTATTGTGATACAATATATAAATTAATATTTATGTTGATTATCTAGAATAATCAATAATGTTGAAAAACCATAATAAGTAACACGCAAGTATTTTAAATGATTTTTCACAGTATATGGCGAAGAAAAGCTAACTTAAAAATTATAAAATTAACTATAAGATTATTTAATAAATGCTTAGTAATATCAATCAATAATAATTTTGTATTATTACATTAATATGAACAATTGATGTTTACTTATAGATAAATATATTTTATATTTGTTTGTTGTTATTGATAGACATTAAGTATGTCATGAAACATAAAATGATAAAACAAACTAACTGGTTTTATTGTTAGATTAAATAAAAACTATAGAATAAATTAATATTTAATTTTGATATTAACAGTTATCTTATTATTGGTAAAACAGTTTTTCTTTATTATAATAATATTATTTAAGATTACAATTAGTTTAAAATTAATCAAAAACACTAAAATATGATATAAGTCTACATATTACTTTTAACATGAAAAATAACATAAATATGTAATAACCTTTCAATATTTTTTTTTACAAAATCACAAAAAAAAAAATAGATGAATATTAATGTTTATTAATGTTATAGAACTTATATTAACTTTGTAATGACCTCATCAATCAGTAGCAATTGTAAAGTGAATAAGAAACATTAAATATTGAATTATTATTAAAAAAGTTTGGTATAAATCATTTTTTTTTTTTTTATGTACAACATATGTTTTTTTTTTATTCACTGAAAATAGTATATATCTTAATCCTCTTTTCATAGAAACTGTCCATTTGTATAAATTGTAATTAAAATATTTTTAAGTCTTATATTTTGCTATAAATATTTATTTATATTGTTAATATTTAATTTTTTGTCATGCAAAAAGATAAATAATAAAATATTTTCAATACCTCTGGATGAAATTGAAGTCCATATAATTTTTTACTATCGTTGCCTATTGCAGCTATCATATTGTTAGATGTAGCTATCACTTTGAAAGTATCAGCTACTTTTACTACATGATCTCCATGAGTTAAAAGGACACTTTGTGTTTTTGATAATGATCTATAAAATTTCAAATTTTAAAATTTAAATTACAAGAAACATTAAAAAATAAAAACTCACTTAAACAGTAAACACTGAGGGTCAATATCAACATTGTAAATTCCATCTTCCCGACCTACAGTAGGAGCAACCTGCCCACCAAATTCTTTATTCATCATTTGCATACCATAGCAAATTCCTATGAAGTAGAGAGAAACTTCAGTAAAATAAAAACAGCTCTAATTTTCTAATTACCTAAAACGGGTAATCCTATTCTAAATATATCTGGATCATAATTAGGTGCATCTGAGTCATTAACTGAATTTGGCCCGCCAGATATAATGATAGCTCTGTAATGAATATTTAATTAAAAGTATTTAAAATAAAATTCTAATTACAAAATGATAGAAAAAGATGATTACAACAAATAATTATAATACCAAACCCAACATTATTAAGTTAAAACAATAGATTAATTTTCCAAAGCAGTAATATAAAATAAGAATAATAATTTCTAAGTTCAATTAATTTTTAAATAAAAAAATTATAAAAATAAAATAAGAAGTTCATAAGAAAATAGTATAGGATTTATTTTTAAAAACTATTGTATTAAATGATATATTTTAAAACTTACTTGTATCCTTTTTCTTTAATTGTTAATGCAGAAGTTTGTAATGGTAAGATATCACTTTCAACACATAATTCTCTAACTTTACGATCAATTACTTTTCCATATTGAGCACCAGCATCAAGTATAATTACTTTTTCAGATACAATATTATTTTCAGAAGAAATTTCCATAACAGGACCCATTATCTTACTGCCGTTTTCTTGATTACTAAAACATTTTAATTTTTTTTTTCTTATTAATTATAAATGCACATAAATATTAATTTAAAATTTTTTATTTTTTAATAATATAACTTAATTCATCTTCATTTGATTAGTGTTTAAAAAATATAAAACTATGGTAGAATAGAATAATTTAAAACACAAACAAGAAGCTAAGAGTAAATTATGCAATTCATACATAACTAACAACAACATCAAATAAAAGTAAACCGTTTTAATTTAGTAATTAAATTTCCTTAAATCAGAGAAGCTAAAACTGTACATAATGGTTTACCTATGTATAATTGATACCTATTTGGTTTTGTATAATTGTAGGTAAAGAAATTAGGTTGTTTACAACTTACTATCTCAACTGAGGTGTCGGACTGGAAGGTTTGTACCGTTTTATCGGGTTCTCATCGATTTTTGTGGCCATGTACAAGATTGTGGATTCATACGTTTATTTCAATAACACTAACTGAATGACCAGTCGGGGTTATAATGCCAAACATTAATTTTACTGAATCTGCAGAAGATTTGCAACTAATGAAATGATCAAGTATAAATAAGAATAACTCAAATAACGAATATATGTATAGTATATACATTAAACTAAGCCTTAATCCAATAAATTTGATCATCATATAAAATTTATAATCATACAGTAGCATTAAAATAATTAAAAAATAATATTAATAAGGAAATGAAAATGTTTCAGTTTTTTAACAACATCAATCATTATTTATCTTAGTTTCTTGTTTAAAAGTTTTACTGTAAATTTAAAATGTCTATTTTAGAAGCTATACATATTTACATAATGAACTAATCAATGAATAAGATGATTTAAGAATTTTCAATATAACCATTTAATTTTATTACTACAACAGCTATTGTAATAACATCGAACTTATAAAACCTATTAATAACCTCTCAACATGTATAATAAATGATTATACAAGTTTATACTTAATAAAATTAAATTTAGAATAAAAAAATTATAATAAAAGCTATTAATATTAAAAATAAGTTATCCTCAGAAAATTGTATATAAATTTTCTTCTTTAAGGCAACTATTTTAAAAAAGATAAATCAATTTTGAACATTAAACAAAATATAAATTCAAATCTGTCATACATGTAATTGAAATTAATGTGATGAACACATATTTTTATTAAAAACAGTTATAAGATTTGATTTTCATTCAATTTCTACACTAAATCAAAAATAACATAACCTTTTTTGATACTTTACATTTTAAGTTTAAATAACTTAAACAATATTTTATCAATTGAAGGATTTTTACTAAGAGTAGTTGATAATAAACATGCATAGCAATCAGTTTTTTTAATATAAATTGAAACGTCTTTGTGGTCATATTGATAATAAGGCAAATCAAAAAGACTTAATAGTTTATTAATAAAAATGAAAATTATTTTTTTATTTGTTTACTATAACCTTGGTAAGTTATAATTTAAGAAATTTTACTCTATGGTATGGTAGCTCTGCCCTCATAGATATTTAAGCATAACATATTTTCAGACCTCCTCAGAATTCTGTGGTGCTCAAGAAAAAAGGTTTAAGTACAAAAATTGCTTAATGAAGATATAAACATCATAATATTTAAAATGAAATACTCTTTTTAATTGTAAAAAGAGCTATTATATGATTAATTTTCAACTTACCCTATCACTTGAGTACCACAGAACTTTTACTATTATATTAAATATAATATGTATTACATTAATTTTATTACATATTATTCTATATATTATGTTAAAAATTTTAAATTTATTTTCCCAGTATATATAATTAGAGAACTCTATATAGGAAGTACAACTATATTAATAGTTAGAAAATTTAAACATGAATATATTTTTTTTTAATATTATTTAGCAAAATTAAGTTTTAATACATTTTCTTTAAGTTTAATATTTAAATAGATAAATATTTATATTTTTAAATTAATATTTTAAATAAAGTTTCAATTTCAAATACATCCAAAATTTATTACTGAAATAGTTAAAAAAGTAAAATTCTAAAAATGCTTTATTAATTAATTCTAAATATATCATGGAGTCAAAATACTTTTCACTAATGTAAATGTCAATAAATAATTTGTTAGATAAATCAAAAAACAAATGTGTAAATATCATTCAAATTCGATAAAAATCAAGTGACATAAACAAATTTGTAAAACAGAAAAGATATTTATTCACAAAAAAGAATAAAACAAGAAAAAAATAGATAAATGAGCCCTAAAATATAGCTCTAAATTTCTAATTAATTTAAACAAAAAACATGCAAGCAAAAAAAAATTAAGAAACAATTTCACTTCCAAAGTTTAAAATAGTAAGGTATATTATAAGGCGATAACGTTAAACACAACACATTTTATTGCCAAATTCGATAGGAAAAAGTAGCACTCTTCATCAAAAATTAGAAAGAAAGCATTTTAACCAACTAGCAAATAATAAAATTGGAGGGAAAAAAATATTTGATTCAATTAAACTTGACAATCAAAATACTATAACTTACTTAGCAATCGTTCTGAGTAATAATAAATTTGACTAATAAATAATAGAATAATGAAACGTGTTTTTTAAGATTTTACTGTCGTTTATATATATTTTACATGGCACGAAAAATAATTATCAAATGTGACTTAATATGTCAGATAATCAAGTTATAATAGCCAATAAGCACAAACTACTGAAATAAATAACACAGGTCGTACTAAACTCAAAAAGCGCGATCGTTATTTTCGGCGATAGTCCATTCGGAAAAATTATCAGTCGATTAGGTAGATTTCCATCTCACGGTGACGAACAAGAAAACACCGATCGCTGTACTTCTTTCCAACTCAGAAAACCAATACTACCAACGTTAACTTAAATAATGATATAGTAACAATATACAGTGAGTATGTGTCCACGCAAATGATACAAACATGTAATATTAGATATTAAATTACTAGTGTCAAATGTATTCATAAGTATCAAATTTAACCTTTAATTCTTATATTTAAAAGGTTTCTTTTGGAATCCATGTAAATTCAATCAGAAAATAATAAATCCTATGTAAAATTATTTTAAATTCAACGTTAAATTTATTTTAGATGAAGTTACCTCCTCTAGTGGATCTATAAATAAATTTGTTTAGGCTCAAATTATAATTTTTTTTTATTAGTTAACTGAAATACTTTAAAGTTTTTTTATAATAAACTGCAAAAATAATACTTTGAAATCAATTAAAAAAAAAAAAACTATTTAGACCGCCTTGTGAAATTACCTTATCAATTATTATAATAATACATTGATAATAGAATATTAAAATTTTCAAATGTAGTCGCACTCATCAATTTTTCAAAGTTAATAGTCACATTTAAATTTGTACGTAACTACAGTTTCTTATAATAAATCGAAAATATGGTATGTATGATTTAATTATATTAACGTATTATTATTTTTGAATAATTGTGTACTGTAGAATAATTTCAGATTTTATTAGATAAACTAAATTTATATTATATAAGTAATTTTTTTATTGCAGAACAAAAAATTATCATTAAATAGACGGTTTGTAAAATATATACATCCATTAAAATCTATTGTTGATTTTCTTGAACAAAAGAAATGTTGGCTTCATCAGATGAAATACTTAGTTGATGATTTTAAAATACTTCTCAACTTACCTCATATGGAGTAAATTATTTTTTTTCATAAAAACTATTATCCAATTGTAGCTTAACAATATTAAAATTTTTTATACAATTTTAATAGATTTTGGTCAACTATTTTATTTAATAAAAGCTCTATTGTTGGTTTTCATACATTTATTCAGGAAGCAACTCCGTCATACTTATTGGATCATTTTTCTGAAGATGTTGATATGATAACAATTTATAATGAGATAGAAGAATTAGCATATTGTTTATTTAAGCGTTTAACAACTCCTTTAGAAAATGAGGTATTTGTGTATAGTAATTAAATTTGAATTTTATATTATCTACAAGACTGCACTGACCTATTTAAATATATTTCTTTGAGTTAATAATCATTCAATCATTTGCTATTTTAATCCAAAGCATACTATGTAACATTTCCTTGTATTAAAGAATATTCCTACCAAAATATTAATTTAATGTTATCTTTGTACATTCATTTTATATAGTAGTTAGACTTTATGATCTTAGAAACAAAGTATTCTTGCCTGAGCTATTCAAATTCATTTCTATTAACTGTTTTATGCTCAATGTTATAGTATAATCTCACTAAATTATATTGTTTAGCTGTATAAAACTAGTTTAAATAATTTTAATTTATAAATTGTAGTATTCTTATTTATTTTTTTTCTAATAATAATTAAAAATTTTATTTTTTACAGAAAATTCCAGTAAATAATTTATTGAAACTATTATGTGAAAATAATATTTTAAATATACCTATATTATTTGATGTATGTGTACTTTATGGACAAGAACATACTGAAGAGCTAAAGACATTAATAAACATTCTTTTTTCAAATGAAAATGTATTTAGTGATAATTTAAAAAGCACTATACAGTACATGAATAAAGTAAATTAAATTTACTTATATTGAATAGTTACAATAAATTTATCAAATTTATGTCTGATTGTAGTGTTTTAATCAATTTCAAATAAAAATTGAATTTGATCTTGCTTTTGATAATCAATCTAATCAAAACCTTTCTGTTAAAAGTTCAGCTATCAAAGATAAAGATAATCTCATGATAATTGATGATATTATAGATTTCCTTTTGGATATTTCTTATAGTATAAATTCATTTATAGAAATTTATCCTATTTCTTCAACTTTATTTTATAAAGAAAAGTTTTATACTAAGTAAGTGTAACTATTAAACTCTACACTTTTTAAATTTCTCAAAATAATTTCCTTTCTAGCATTGCGTCATTTTATCATAGCATAAAACCAATTGTTTATAAAAAACTAATTATGATGAATAAATTAGAACAGTTTAATGATAAACTGCATGCATCGCGCTTGCTATTATTGAAATGTGTCCACCAGTGTTTAAATAATTTAATAGAAGGAATAAACAATAAAAAGTAACTATTATTATTATTATAAAGAAAAATTATTATTCATTTACTTTGCGATTTGAGTTTATCTTATATATGGCTACAAATATTTTTTTAGAGAACCTGAATTAGCTGTTGAAGAATACTTAGAAGTCATACAAGAACTATTAACTTACAATGAATTTATAATTGATTACAATTATTTATACAACTTAACTGAGGACTTACAAAAATGTAAAAAAATGACCAAAAACAAGTGAGATAATATCAATAATACTCTCATTATATTATTTTTTTAAATGTATTGGTACCTGTATCTTATACATTAATCATATTTTCCATTGCTAAACTTATTTAGGGACATAACTCGATATACATATTTAGAAAATTCTCTACTTTTGCTTAAAGTCTCTAATGAAGATTACAAAGAAAAATTATCTGAAAGTCAAGTTGAGGTAGTTTATTTCAAATATTACTTTAAAAATATATATTTATTTCAATATTTTTAAATTTTAGAAACTTACAAATAATAGCTTCGAAAATGCAAAGCTACAGTCACTTATTAGTGATGTAAAAGATTTATTACCACATTTGGGAGAAGGTTTTATACAGGTTAGTCATTATATTTGTCAGTTGATTTTATCTTTGTGATTTTTCTATTAGTTGTGTTTAGAATATTATGATATGAATTCTGAAAAAGTAATAAGCATGGTTTTAGAAAATAGCCTCCCTCCAGAACTTACTAAGTATGATTTTTCATTATCATCACTTTCTTTGGAAGAAAATGAAATTGACAGTAATACATCAGTTAAATTGTAAGTATTTTATACTTATATAATGTTTTAATTTAAATGTTCTTATAATTTTAGGAATAAAAAAATTAAAAAACTTAAAAAAGTGTTAGACGATAAATCATTTCGTAATGAAATGAGGCCTTTTTATGAACAGTATAACTTCACTGAAGTTACAAGTGCTGAATTAGAATCATATTATGATGATGAATATGATGACACATATGATGAAGTAGAATATATTATACCTGAACCACTTGATGAAAATGAGAAAAGAAGACCTAATGTTATACCTAGGGTATTGTTAGAAAAAAAAACTTTAGAATGTTTTGAAGAATATTTATCAGATGATAATCAACAAGAACAACCAATTCTAAATTTCCAACCATTCTGTGAAAATCCAGAAGATTTAAGAGAGAGACAAGCAAGAAAATATGATGCTAAACAAAATAACCGAGCAAATCGAAGTAATAGCCTAATTGTTTTTCTCCTTAACCATTAATTATTTAAAATAATATTTGTTAGAGCAGTAAAAAACTTTAATTGTAAGGGCTTAAGAAGTATGACACTTTTTCAAAGCTTGCTTATTGAGTAATATGATGTTTGAATCAAATTCCGATTGTTTGGTTTGGTTCAATAAACTTTTTTCCTTAATTTACATTGGTGTAAACAACAAATAACATGCTAAATTTTTTTAACAATGTTTTGCTTAAAAATTAATCAAATTAATGTTTTATACAATACTTAGATTATTTATTTTGTGTTCAATTTGACCTTAAAAAAATCGGGATTTGTTGTGACATTACTAGTTAGTAGTCAACAAAGGTCTATAAAACTAGTTACAAAATTATCATTTTGCACTTCTAGTAAAATAGATACCCCAAGTCTTATTCTACTTTTTTCTTTTTAGTTAATATTTGTAAAGCTAATGTTAAAATGTTTAAGTAATATGAAATATAAATCTACCTAATACAATAATTCTCTGCTATTTAATTTAAAATATTCTTAAATCTAAATAATTTCAGATTTTATAATAAAATTTATATGCTTAAAAATAGTGAAAATCATAAATTCTTCCAGATAAAACAAAAGTACCTACAAGTAGCATATCAGATTCTCGAACAGAATTGGACAGACAAAGAAAAAATGAGAACAAAGCATTTCATGGTAATCATAATAGAAGAAATGCAGCTAGAAGTAAACAACAAAAAGGAATGTTTTGATTTAATTAAGAGTTGTACCACTTACTATAAAATCAAAATTTTATTTAAATAAAAATATTGTTAATTTGTTTAAAAAATTTACTTATAGTGTTATGATTATTTTCTACATTTTTAGCTTTGATGAGAAGCTGAGAAGGTATTGGTTTTACTAAGATGTGTTTATTTTTTTTTGTGTCTGTTACCACTTTTTCTTAGCTCTCACCAAACCGATTTCTTTCAATGATACATCAAAAGATCACAAATCGTATCTAGTCGAAGACATTACCCTCAAAAATTGAAAAAAAACCCAACCCTCGTTCCCCGTAAATGGGGGAATCCTCCAAAAAAATTACAAATTTAAAAAACTAATTTTCGAAATTTTTTTTACTAAAAACTGCCGTAACTTTTTCAAAAATGAACATATCAATATAATTTTTTTTTTTATAGATGCTTGATGTCTTTACTTATCATTTGGTATATTTTTTTTGTAAATTTGACCTTTTTTCTGCCCACAGGGGGGAATTTAAAATGACAACTTTTTTACAAAAAATTAATTTTTTCAACTTAACTTTTGAAAGTGTTCCGGAAAGTCTGACACTTTTATATATATCTTAAATTAAAGCTAATGTAATATACTTTATCGTGAAAAAAAAAATTTCGGACTTTATTTTGTCTTCACGGTGAAAATGGCTACCAAATGCTATTATTGTGTGAAAATTCTCAATTTTATTTTTTACATTTTTAACTTTATAATGCTATAACTTATTGAAAAGTGTATTGATCAATATAATTTTTTTTTGGGAAATACTATTTTTTAATAATCCCTTTTTCATTCAACATACTTTATCTTAATTAGGATATTAATAAGGAACTAACAGATCATGTAGCTTTTGGAATAATCCACTAATTTTTTAAAATTAAACACTATCTAAAGATTTGCATCAAAGCGTTTTTTTTTATAGTGATTTTAATCACTGTCAGATATCATTATACTTGATCCAACTATGCCGCGACCCCCCTGTGCTGGGGTTTTTTTTTTTTGTATTTATGAAAGATTTTTTCTTTAAAATTTGAGATATAGTTACAATGTAAAATCAACAATCAATTAGAATAAAACATTTTACTAAACAAAAAAAAACTTGAGAATACAGTATATTACACTATATTCCAAAGGGAATTTAAGACATAAACAAACTTTTCATATATATTCACACACATTTTTTTTCTATAAATAAAAAAAAAAGCTAAAATTCTAATCTTAAATTGGGACAACTGTTTAAAAGTGTGAGATTTAAGTCACTGAATTTTATTCACTACAAAAAAATAATGAAATTATAGAATTTAAAAATTAAGTATTAATATATTAAAAATATACTTGAATTATTTTGTTTAAACATTAATTAAATTTTTGTTACTGTTATATAAACTAATTACAGCACAAAAATGTATCAAGTCATTAATGATCATTTTTATTCAATAAGTTTCTTTGCCTTAAAATATCTTCTTAAATACAATATTTGCCAGACACTAAGTCCAATTAAACAGAAAATACTAAACATACTAAACCAATGAACTCTTTTACTGGTAGATTCATTTGTATTTCTCATTTCTTCAACGCGATGCTTCATATCGGAAAAATCATTCACAATTGATGATGACAAATCTTCTAATATCTTTAAGTCTAATTCCAAAGGCTTAAGTTTTGCAACTTCACCAAGTCCTTCATATTGTTTAGCTTCTATTCCAGTTTTAATATCTAATGATACTTCATGCAATACTCCTCTTTGATAACCTGGTACACGTGATGTAAAACAAATTTCAAACATATCATAATTTTCAGTACTAAATGTGAATTTTCCCTTAGTTATGTCTTGCTTATTGGCTAATATATGGCCTTTAGAATCTCGAACAATATAATCCATGTATTGTCCTTCAATGGACTGAGTTTCATAATCACCTTTTACTAATACATTTTGCTTAAGTTCTTCACGCAAACATTTTTGTGTGTTAGGTTGCATATACCAGCGAATAGAACTTACACAAGTTACAATAAATAAAAGGATAATTTGCATACTCATAAATTTATTCATTTTGAACTGATATCTTCTTAATTGTATATTGAAAACTATAAGAAAAATAAATTATTTCATCAAAACTAGAAACAAAAATGGCTTTAATTTTTCTAATATGAATATTTTTTATCAGTACATATGGTTTGAATGAAATCATTTTTATTTTATTAAGTTTGTTTTATTTCATTTAATTTTTATTAAAAAGTCTAGACAATATGAGTCATTAGATAATTTCACATGAAAATATGTTTACCATCAGATATTTATAAAAATCTAAAATATAAAAAAAAGTACCCCATATAACAAGTTGGAATTATTATTCAAAATAATGTTTGATACCTGCTCAGAGTGCTAAAACCTATAAATATGAATAACATTTTTATTTTATATTACCTTTCTATTTGGTTTAGTAATTTAATATATTTGATCTTAAATTATGTTTGTGACTAATAGTTTTTAATACTTTGGCACTCAAGAGAAAAACTTATTGCATAAATTTGGTTTTTAAAACCATTAATTATCAAAAATAATAACATATGGTCGTAACACTTTTATGGTTGAGTACACGATTAAAAGGACAAACTTAAACAATTTAATTCATAATAATATGAAGTATGCAATTTACGAATATAGTTTTTTTTTTCGAACATAGCATTAAACTTTTTATCAAAATTATTCTTTTGGTGATATTTACAAATATGAAAATATGATAGTAAAATCAACATGTGGCACAAAACAGCAAACAATGTGAACTTAAATAATAGTTTATTGTAAAGTCAGTGTTGCCAGACCAAAAAAAGCTTAATTCCCTCTCAAACTTGTAAAATTTTCCGGTTTTTAAAAAAAATTCCCTCCTTAAATTTTTTATTTCAAATAAATGTAAATTCAATTTTCTTTTATTTCTTGTATATTGACTATTGTAAGTTGACCATTATAATATGAAATCCTTAAATAATATTGGTTTTGTCGATTGTTATTCCCATAATTAATAATATTTAAAAACAAAATATGTTATAGAATTCATAAGCATATCGTTTCAAAATACATTTTTTAAATAAATCGCTATTTTTTGCATATTATACCATTGTAGCCTCTTTGAATGTAAATATTCAAAGTAATAAAAATTNTTACCCACTCCCGGAACATGGAGGTAGTGACGAAAAATGACGATACGGGAATCATCCCTCGTAATCGGAATGAATACTTTATATCTCTTAATTAGAATAAATCGTGTTAATATATAAATTTTAATAGTAATTAGAATATATATACAAATATTGCAACTTAAGTACGTAAACGTATCATGCACTAGGTATAACCGTATTTTGTGGGCGGGCGGGTCGGACTAACGTTATACCTGAGGTATAAACGATGGTAGGAATATATAAATATATATACGTAAGGCGCATTAGACGCGGGCGGTATTGGTCAGTCAAAATAAAAATTTGTTTATATATATATAATATTGATGACAAGCACGCGTGTACGGGTACGATAACTAAAAATAAATTTTTATAGGAATAGTGTGCCGTCGTGTGTTGAGCGAGGCGTGAGGAGGGGTGAATGCGTTATGACAGTCTAGTTTAGACGACGGAATATGCGATAACGCGTGGCGTTTGGAGTTACAAACATACATACATACATACATACATACATACAGGTGAAACTAATATAAGCGTGTTAAAAATAGTTAGATTGAAGACTACAGTCCTCACTCCTCTTAATTATATAAAATAAGGAATATCATTGTTTTTATTTACCTGGCAAGCAGAACAACGAGCTTTGAAAATATTTTTAGGAATACATTCCAACCATTCCTTAAATTCAGAGCAATTAAGCCAATTATTATTAAAACATTTTGGTCCTTTAATTTTTTTTTTGGTGGAGTACTATTAAATACATCATTTTCTTCAAAATTATCCATGGTTAAAATAATGGAAAATGTTAAGTATAAAACATCTATGAAAATAATAATAACTTATAACTTAAAAGTTAAAACTAGTTGTGACTTAAGAATAAAACGTTAATACATTTTTTTTTGCTGAAGGACAATAGTGATCATATCAGGTACTGCAACATTGATAAGTAAAATCGATTTATTCCTAATGTTCATAATTATTTCAACGCTTGTAGATAGGATCCAAGGACCGATTGTGATATTCTTAGACAGTATTATCAATAGGATTTGTTAATATAAAAATTAATTTATCTATGCAAAAATAAAAATTGATCATTTTTTTGTGAAAAAATAACATGTATACTTTTAAATAATTTTTTTTATAAAAGTAAAAATATCGATTAATAACTGAAATTCCTAAGTTTCCCTTTTTTAGTACAATTTTAAAATTTCTTCCCTTTTTCCCTCCAATTGATTACGGTCCCATATTTTCCCTCTAAACGGGAAATTTCCCTCTATCTGGCAACACTGTTATAAAAGTTATTTTAAACAACCATGGTTATTAACATTGTTGCCTACGATATCTTTTCTTTCATTTAACACTTTTATTATTATGTATTATCATTTTACAATTTGAAAATATTCTGTTTATTTTCATTAAATATTTTTTGACATAATTATAAAATGATTTTATTTATTTTTGACTTTGTTTTAAGCGATACTATTAAAGAACTACATTTGAATAATATTTATGATAAGTGTTTGTAGATTTTATTAGGTCCACGATTATGTGTCTATTGTTAATTGTACATCGTATTCTATCTTAGACATACTTAGGTAAGATAATACATTTTATTGAAATAATTGATAGAAGTTGGTCTCTTTTATATGACGGATTGTTGTGATTTTCCGTTTTTATTTTTATTGTTGTGAATTTTAAATTTAATAAATAGTTTTCAAATATTGTTTTTTTTATTTTTATTAAGTATACCATACCACTTCTATAAACATAAAAATCCTTTCCAATTGCTAATTTGGAAAATAGTCCAAGAAAAAATTGTTATGCTTATGATCAAATATTTATTTATACTACTATTTTTTTATATTATTATTTAAGTTAATATAATATTAACAGTGTTGTGAATATTTATTATGTTTTAATTAATGAAATTTTAAAAATAGTATTTTTTTTATATAAATTAGTATACAAATTTAGTTACAGTTAAAAATAATATGTATTTTTCTTTAGAGAAAACAAACGTTTAACTTGGAATACTGATCACCAAAGTTGTCTAGAAACTTTGTTTAGTTAAAAATAGTTAATTCAATGTTGAATTTCACAATCAAAGTTAGTTTAATATTACATACTAGAATTGCAAAATTAAAACGTTCTTAAGTCGAGCATATTTTCAAACAAATTTTAATAAATCTAATAAAACTTTTAATTTTCCCAAAATTACCTAAGATCTCTAAAGTTAATATTTTATTTAAAAAAAAATTAATGTTAGATGAAGCTATTAACATATAAAAATGTAGAGTTAAATTATGGGACATAGTTTTAATATTTTATAACTTATCTCTTGTAAACAGATAAAGACATTCTCAAATTTCATAAAATTAAATTTATATGAATAGTGACTTAAAATTGTATAATGTGAAGACAAAAAAAATTTCTTTGGACAATCCTCATGAAAATGTTTGTTTATTTAATTATTATTTTTTCAAATTTTGACCAAAAAATATTCATATTAGCCTTGTTTCTCCAATAAAGAGAGCACATTCATTCCTCCATATCCTACATCTAAATAACTACTTATTTGTACTAATATATATGTTTTTATGTGTGCAAATAATAAAATCATATTATATTAATTTAAAGCATAATTTTTAGAGATATTTTTGATTCTCCCTGTGGATAGGGGATAAGAATACTTCCACGGCCCCTCTGCCAGTCGTAAGAGGCGACTAATGAGATTGTGTCAGATCAACAGCCGGTATAAAATTTTTGTCAAAAAGTATGAGGAGAAATATTTTTGATATTAGATTTTAAACTTTATAGTTAAATTAATATAATGATTCAGTAACAGTTTTGAAAATTCTTATTTCTTATTGTTTTGTTATTATCATAATTAGAGTCTAGATTTATATGTATTTATAAATTTTGTTAAGTTATTCCAAACACATTGTCAGCTAGTATACATTTAAATTAATAGACATGAAAACTTAGTTCTTTGTTCTAAATGGTACTATAGTGTTTGGGCAGAATAGAAGGAGCATTATTCCCCCTAAAATGTAAAATATTTCTACACTACTGTCTACTTCAACAATAAATGTTTACAAATTTGGGTTAAACTTTTTAAATGCATAATCAAAAGTAATAAATTTAGAATCTAGTCATAATTTTTTTTTTAAATTGATCAACGAATTATAATTAGTTAGAATATAATATCCAGATATTTTCACTTTATTAATTGAATAAGTCGTGATTAGTCAATTTAATTGTATTTACTAAAGTAAATAAGTAACTTTAAATACACACATATTAGTTCATGAATGTCTTAATAAAATATTATTTAATCAAAAAATATGTTTAAAGCTATAAAATATGTTAAACATGCTTTAAAAAGTTTAAAAAATACCTCAACATATACAATTATTCAATACACAATGTCCAATTTAAATTTGTTTTAATATAGAGCAAATTCTGTCTAGGTGGCCTATTTTTATGTATGCACAAAAAAAATACAAATTCTTAAAATTCTGTACTCTGCAATAAAAATCGGGGTTCTTATTTGAGAAAAAAACAAATAACATCCTTTCTTGTTTAACATTGCATAATTAGGACTATTTGTGATATTAAATATATCGCAAAAAATGATAATTTAGCTCCTGTAAACTCAAATTTATAGTTACGCATATGGTTTTCACACATACTTAAATAACCAACTTGATTTATTTGAGAATCTCCAATGATCCAACAAATTGTATTTTTAATACAAGTAAAAACTTTTTTGATTATGTTAACAGTTTTATTTTAAGATACTTTAATGTATTTATGTATCTTATGACACTTCGTCCTTTCTATGTAAGTATAGGAAGTTTTATATTTCTCCTGTTAAATTTTCTTTTAGACTTATAGAATTTCTTGAATTACAGATTCAAATAATTCTCTATATTTGTTCAACAAAAATAAAAAAAGATCATGAAGAAACAAAAATTATTTATCTCCCTCTTGGTAATTATCATTTTTGGCGTCCTTGTTTATTTTACTATGAACTGCAGGGGAAAACGCTAATTTCTTCTGTTACTTTTTTTTGTAATATTAATGTTTTTAACTCTTAAATATTAAGTTGTTAAAAATATTGATTCAGAATTATCATTATTCTATAATAAAAATATGCATTTAAAATTTTGCGATAAAAATATAATTTGTTATAAGAACTATTAAACAGTAATTATTTTATTTCTTTTTTAATGTAAAACCTCTTTCTTAATTAATTTTTAAAATCTCGTAATAATTTACTTGACCATAATCTGTGTTTGGCTAGATATTGTGAGTTTAATCTAATACATATAAAGATGTATTTTGGAGGAACTAAAAAAATTCTTGTATATATCCCTACAAGAAAAAATTCTGAGAACACTCCAATATTTTAGTAAAAACGACAAAACCATAAAATAATAAAGTGTAATAATTTTAAACTGTTGATTTATATTTCGCTTAAGAACCAATATTTTTTTAGATACATTATTATTTTCAAATAATGCACCAAAAAATTTGCAAATCATAATTGCAATAGCGGTGAATTGTTTATCATAAATTCTTTTATTTAACTATTGAGCGAATTATTCAATCCTTCATATTTACAGTTTTGCACTATACATTCATTTTGAATGGTATGTTAAGTGAACAATTTATTTCATGAATAAATCGCTGAACTATGAATGGACGCAATGAGGTAACTAAAACTATAGTTGGGACCGAGGACTTTTTTTTTAAATATCACATACTCTTACTAGACCCATAGAATAGAAAAAATCTTATTTATTATGTGCTAACACTCTAGTCATGTACTGTTCTAGCATAAATATCTAATAAAATTCACTCCTCCCACCGAGGTACAAAAGAAATTTTTAGTAATATAAAATTATTTTATAACGGATAAATAGAATTACATATGTAACTAACAAGATTCAATAATACATTTTCAAAAAACTTATTATTTTAAAAGATATCTAATGGCTAGTATTAAAAAAAATCATTCTATAAAGTATAAGTTTGACGAAAGCGAACGCATAGGCAATGGAACGAGGATAGTAATGACAATAAACGAAGACGCGATAGGGGAGGTGGAAAGTTTTGAATATTTAGGATTATTTGTACAAAAGAATGGTGGCATTGATGAGGATGTGATACATATGATTAAATGCTGGTGGATCAAATGGAGAAAATCGTCTATTGTTTTGTGCAATAAGAAAATTCCAATGAGATTAAAAAGTAAGTTCTACAAAACTATAGTGAAATCAACTATGTTTTATATGTCAAAGTGACAAGAAAGTAGAGCAGAGATGAGAATGCTGAGATGAATAAGTAGAGTGACGAAAGACTGTAGGATAAAGAATGAAATGTAATAAAAATAACGTTGATTGTAGATAAGATAAGAAAAAATGTCAGCTTAGATGATTTGATTATATTATGAAGAGAGAGAAATCGGAAGCAGTTAGAATGATTATGTCGACTAAAGGTTTTAGGATACGGGTGGCCCGAACCCAAGTAGTTAAGATAAAGGCGAGAGAAAAGAAGAAAACACAAACAGGCTTTAATTATTGGCCAATGGAGGAAAGATTCAGCCTATTAGCTATGCCACTGATGAGACAAATTGATTCACTAAAATGAATAATTTTCCCTGATCATAAAATTCCAAAAAAAAATGAGTCCAAAATAATAAGAAAGAGTAACAGTTACATCTTTCTTTTACTATTTAAAAAAATTGTCTCTGTAAATTATATAAACTTTTACTATGGATAGATGATTGTTAATGATTAGTGGTTGGGTCAATGTTTAGTTTCGGTCTACCCTTGGTCAAGACTACAAATATTTCATATTTAAAATCCATTAAGTTTTATTTAAGTAGTTAAGTTTGGAATATTCTTTTAAATACTTTAAACTTTATAATTTAAAATACTTTAGCTACTCAAAAACACATAATCTTGAAATAATGAATTTGAGATTAATTAACTTTCTAAAGAATGAATAGCTTTGAAAATGAGTACTAGATCAACATTATTTCAACTAAATGTTGAAAGAAATTGAAATGAATACATCCCTCTTCTTAAATTTTTATATTCAATTATAAATATAATTTTAAATTTAAGAAACAAAGAATGTCTTTAAACTATGTATGTGATTATTATAAATATAAATTGTATTTTAAAAATTCGTAAAGGATTGTTACTGATTTTTTCTAAGATTATTTTATTATCATTTCTCAAATCTTTCCTTGACAATTTTAAAAACTTTCTGTTAAATATAAAAATTATGATTTTGTACTAATTGCAAACTGATGTTAAAATTATATGTTATAATTTCATCATATTTATTTATAAATATTTTATTTAATTGCCTAATGTATGTATTAAAGTGTTAAAAAATTAATAATAATATTAATTAAAAGATTTAACATTAATCCATTGTCCTAGTCCTATACTACAACAGTGGGTGGAATTCTTAAAATGACGTCACCTTCTATTCCTCGCTTGTCGCCTAATCTATTGATTTTCACCCTTGGTTTTATTTGCCCTGCAAAAGCGCCACCCAAAGAATAATACAATTAGTCTACTATTCGATTCTCATGAGTAAAGAGTCATTCTTAATAGGAATATTTCACTATGCGGTGATACATAAATGACACTTTATTTAACTATATATTCATTAAAAAATGAAATCGTTTTAATGTTTCATATATCTACAGGGTAGAACTAAACAAATTTAAAAAATTTGCCCATTTCAAAGTAAAATAAACGTAAAACCATGTCATCCGTAAAAGTTGCTGTCCGAGTACGGCCATTTAATAACCGTGAAATATCAAGAGACTGTAAATGTATCATAGAAATGGCTGGATATACTACTTGTAAGTAACAGTGTGTTTGGATAAAGCATATGTAATTTCTCAAGACTTTTATAGATTTCAAATGATATACAACATAATAGATTTTTTTTCGATTATAGCTATTACTAACCCAAAACTTCCGCCCAACGTTAAAGATGCTACCAAAAGCTTTAATTTTGATTACTCGTATTGGTCTCAAAATGTAAGTGCTAAAATAATCCTTAAATAAATAAAATCATATAAAAATAATTGTTTTATTTACTAGCCATCTGATCCCAATTTCGCATCTCAAACTATGGTGTATAGAGATATTGGTGAAGAAATGTTGCAACATGCCTTTGAAGGTAGTATTTTCCTTTTTTCAGTCAGAAATACATTACAATGAGTAATTTTAGGTTATAATGTTTGTATATTTGCTTATGGTCAAACGGGAGCTGGAAAATCATACACTATGATGGGAAGACAAGAAGAAGAAGGCCAAGAAGGTATTATTCCTTTAATTTGTAAAGATTTATTTCATAGAATTAAGTCAACTACAAGTGAAGAATTACAGTATTCTGTTGAGGTACAATATAAATTTTTATGTTTATTGAAATATAATGATATTATTTTATTGGAGCTACGTTTTTTTAATTATTAAATAGGTCAGTTATATGGAAATATATTGTGAAAGAGTTCGTGATTTGTTGAATCCAAAAAATAAAGGTAATCTTCGAGTTAGGGAACATCCGCTATTAGGACCTTATGTAGAAGATTTATCAAAGCTTGCTGTTACAACTTATCAAAATATTCATAACCTTATAGACGAAGGCAATAAAGCTAGGTAATTATAAGTATCTTTCAATGAAGAAATCTTTAATATATAAATATAACCATGATATATATATATTATATAATTTAGAATATTTATAAATATTCTATTTTTTTTCTGATTGGTGGTATCAAGTCTCTGATGCAAGCCGTCCATAATAACCGTTCCATCCATCATTGACTTAGCCTATAACCAACTTTGACTCCCTAACATGTAAAAGAGGCCATCACCCTCTGTAGCATGTTAAGTTCAGGAAAGAAAAAGATGTAAAACTGATAATTTTTTTTTCCATATAATATAATTTAGTGAAAGATAAATTTTTAATAAATCATTTTTTTTTAATAGAACTGTTGCTGCTACTAATATGAATGAAACATCCAGTCGCTCTCATGCTGTTTTCACTATATTTTTCACCCAAAAACGATTAGATCAAATGACACAACTAACTACTGAAAAAGTCAGTAAAATATCATTAGTTGATTTAGCTGGTTCAGAACGTGCAGATTCAACAGGTGCTAAAGGAACTAGACTAAAAGAAGGGGCCAACATTAATAAAAGTTTAACTACTTTGGGGAAAGTTATTTCTGGATTAGCTGAAATGGTAAATATTTTTTCAATTTAATAGCACCTTTTAATACATAGAATTAAATTTAATTGTATATTTGGATTAGTCAAATAACTTTTGGTAACAGAATCTTAAAACTATAAATTGTTAATATAACAATCATATATAAAATAATTGATAAGTCATAAGTTATTTCACTTGTCAAAATATGTTAAATTATTCAGCATTATAATTATTTAATTAAAGTTCTCAGTTTGAGGAGAAATTATTGCAATGAATTGGTAATTATTTTTCATTCTTTTTTTATCATGCATGGAAAAATAGTCAGTAAGTATACATTTTTATTTTATCTTAAATTATTATAAAAATTGCAAATTTTAAATTAAAAAAAAAAAAGTTAATTATTTTTTATCAGTTCAATATTTTTTTATGTTAAATTTGATGAAATATATTTACTTATTAGGCATCTAAGAAAAAAAAAAAAGGAGACTTTATTCCTTATCGTGATTCTGTATTAACGTGGCTCTTAAGGGAAAATCTTGGAGGAAACTCTAAAACTGCTATGATTGCAGCTATTAGTCCAGCAGACATAAATTATGATGAAACCCTTTCAACACTAAGGTTGGTATATTTGATTTTGTAATAATAATTATTTATATAGAAGTATTTTTAGTTCAAACCCATTTTGATATTGAATATAATTTTTTAATTTTTAATATTGATTTACAAAAGTTTCTCATTATAGTTTTCTTTTATCCTTTCCAACATATTTATCTATACATTTATATATTATCAAAATTTGGCATCATTTTCTTTCTTAATTTTGACAAATAACCATAAACATATTTTATAAATTATTTTTTGTTTGAACTATACAGAACGTTCCATTTGGTTTGGACATCTTTTTTAAGTTTTATTATAGAAAATTATTCGCACAACTTTTTTAAAAAAATAATTTTTATTATTTGTTTTTAAAATAAGAACAAATATTCTTTTTGTTTTTTCAACACTTTAAAAAATCATTTTTTGTTTTTTTTTCTTGCAAAAAATTTTTATAAATAATTACTTTAGGATAAATATTTGTTGAGTTACAAGCATTTAAAAACATAGAACGGATAAGTAGCATGAGTGGATACATCTCGTAATAGTATATGTATACTCTGCCAACGTTTCATATCAACTTTATATTTAAATGCTTGTAATTTAATACTTATCCTAAAGTTGTTATCATCCCTCCAAAATTGTTTGTAATAAAAAAACTAAAAATGATTATTTTGACATTTTAAAAAAAATTGTATTTTATTTATTTTTTAACAGAGATAAAAAATAACAAATATGCTTTTAATTTAGTACAAAACTGTAAAAATTAATTTAGAAAAAAGTAATGTAAACTATTTGCTGGATCAAAATTTATCAAAGATGTAAAACCGTTGGGACACTATATATTTTATAAATTTAGCTTTTTTTATCATTTACATAATAATGTTTAATATATATTTTTAAAGTTATTAATTTATTTTCTAAGATATGCTGACCGAGCTAAACAAATTGTTTGTAAAGCTATTGTTAATGAAGATGCTAATGCTAAACTTATTCGGGAACTCAAAGAAGAAATCCAAAGACTACGAGATTTATTAAAAGCTGAAGGAATTGAAGTTCAAGAAGGTAAATAAAAAATAAGTAACTTCTGTTGACGTCTTTAGGCTTAGGTTTTTAATCCTAGTAATTTGGTTACAATGGTATTTCTTTTTATGAATAATAGATGGTAAAGTGGTTTATGGAAAAATTAAAGAAAGCCGTAAGTAGGGATCTGCTTTCATCCTGATTTTTTTTTTATAAGATTGCCTGGCTTAATCAATGATGTATTTTTTTTTTTAATAAATAAAAAATAAAAAACTTGCTTGCCTAACATAATTTAAGATACAGTTTTAATAAATTTTAATTGTTATTTTTATTTTTAGGAGATGATGGAGTTAAGATGTTGAAAGATGGGGAACAAAAACCAAATATTCCATCATCAATGATTGCCGAAGAAGCTGTTGAACAACTGCAAGCTAGTGAAAAACTAATTGCTGGTATGAAATAAATATTTTTAAGTTCAGTAAAATTTGTTTTATAAATAATCTGAATGAAATCTTTTTTTTTTAAGAACTGAATGAAACTTGGGAAGAAAAGTTAAAGCGAACAGAAGAAATCAGAATTCAAAGAGAAGCTGTTTTTGCTGAAATGGGAGTAGCTGTTAAAGAAGATGGAGACACAGTTGGGGTTTTTTCTCCTCAAAAAGTAACTCTTATTAATGGTTTTATTTTAATTCTATTTTAATTTTTGTTACTATTTTAAGACTCCACATTTGGTTAATTTAAATGAAGATCCATTCATGTCAGAATGTCTAATTTATTATATTAAACTTGGAGTAACTCGTGTTGGTTCTGCTGAATCTAATGTTACACAAGATATACGATTATGTGGATCTTATATCCAAAGAGAACATTGTAGATTTGAAAATACTAATGGCATTGTCACTTTAACCCCAATGAATGGTGCATTATGTTATGTCAATGGAAGAGAACTAACTGAACCTATAATACTTAAAACAGGTTCTAGAGTAATTTTAGGGAAAAATCATGTTTTCCGTTTTAATCATCCTGAACAAGGTGAAGAAATTATACATATAAAAATTACTTTATTATATTCAATAATTAAATTAATTTTTTTTAGTAAGAGAACACAGGGGATATAAAACTAAACCAGAATCCACAGTGGAAAATATTAAAGAAAGTAAATAAATTATAAAACAAATTTTTGAACTCAATTTTTTTTTTTTTTTAATAAAGGCCGTAGCAACAAAGGCCATCGTTAAAAACAAAAAATAGAAATTTTTTAATTTTTTTTTTTTTTTCAAAAAAATTAACAATTTTAGGATAAAAACTAATGTACTTGTATTCTATATATTATAATGTTTGTAATTTAATAAGTACTTATCCTAAAGTAGTTCTTGATTCATGAACATTTTTTGTAAAAATAGTGCTAAAAAATTGCTTTTTTCAGATTAAAAAAAAAAAAATTTTATTTATTATTTTTATAGACAAATAATAAAAAATATAATTTTGACATAGTCTAAAATTGATCATTTATTAAATTTAGTAATATCAAAACCAGAAAAATCCTCTCCTGTAGAAACTCCTATTGGTAATGAAAATGTTGATTGGAATTTTGCGCAAATTGAGTTATTAGAAAAACAAGGAATTGATCTTAAACAAGATATGAAACAAAAATTAAATGCACTTGAAGAACAATTTAGAAGAGACAAGGAAACAGCTGACCAAATTTTTGAGGAACAACGAAAAGTATTGTGATTAATGTATACATTTATTTAGTATATCATAGAAATAATTTATTGTAGAACTATGAAGCTCGAATAGATGCCCTTCAAAAACAAGTTGATGAACAAAGTATGACTATGTCAATGTATAGTTCATATACTCCAGATGACTTAGTGCAAGAAGAAGACATATTTGGTATTTTGTTTTATTTTATTTTTAAAATTATATTAATTTAATTTATATTTTTAGTAAATCCATTATTTGATGCTGAGTGCAATTGGTCAGATAAAGAATATCAGTTAGTTTTAACAACATGCCGCAAATGGAAGTACCATCAATTTACATCATTAAGAGATGATTTGTGGGGAAATGCTGTATTTTTAAAAGAAGCTAATGCTATATCTGTAGAATTAAAAAAAAAGGTAAGTTATGTAATTATTGAATTTTTTATGCAACTAAATAGTTTTAATATTATTCAGACTATCAAGTAATTTTGACACTATTTGAATAGACTATCGAATAGTTATTAAATGACTGTTGCATAGTTTGAGTTATTATTTGATATTTCCCATCAATTTTAGGGTAAAAACTTATGTACTTGTATTCTATGTATTAAAATGTTTGTAACTCAATAATTACTTATCCTAAAGTAGTTATTGATTCATCAACATTTATTGTAAAATTAGTGCTAAAAAATGGCTATTTTCAACTTAAAAAAAAAAAAAATTATTTATTATTTTTATAGACAAATAATAAAAAAATTAATCTTTTGTCTAATTGAACAATTGTTAGGTTCTATGTAAAAACAATTATTATAAGAGGTAAGATAATTCTGAAATTTTTCTGGTTTTAAAACTATTGATAATTTTCAGGAAAAAAATGTTCCATAAAAATTTGTTTAAAAATATTTAAATAGCATGTTATTCCTTTCATAGCTTCAATTAGTAATAGTTGAAAAGTAAAAAACTAGAGGTTTTTGTAAAGTTTTATCAAAAATTTTAATGTACAATATATAAAACATTTTTGTGCAAAATATTTATTGTGACAGAGAAAAATATTGTTGTTGATATGTATATAAATATAATTAAATTTTTATCGACCCGTTATTTTCTTAATTACATGCATTATCTTTTAATTAAGCTAGTTGTTTATAAATGTATTCATTTGAAAAATAAAAGTTGACACCTCTATAAATTACAAGGGACGACTCTAAATTGTAATTATTAGCTGATAAACTAGTGGTTTATGATAAACCGATCATGCTTTAAAATTCATCACTATCTATCTAGTATCTAATTTTGTTACTTGCTAATCAAGAAGTAAATTATTATCAATCTAGCTATATAAGATACCCCAAACTTCAAGTATATATTTTTATTTAAATAATTTCTTACTAAATTAGCTAAAAAAATAATACAATTATTTATGAAATTTAAATATTATACTAAATAGTTGATGTAATATCAACTGCTTAATTTTTCTTTAAATAATTAATTAATTCAGTTCTTGTATTTAATATGACGTCTAATTTAATATAATTAAAAACTTTTAAGGTCCAATTTCAGTTTACTTTATTGACTGATACATTGTACTCACCATTACCCGTTGATTTCATTACTGAAGAAGATGAGGTAGATCGACCATTTCCAAGAACATATGTTGCCATTGAAGTATTAGATACAAAAAATGGGGCTACACATTATTGGACATTGGAAAAATTAAGGTAATAATTATGTAATAAATTTTTAAATAATTCGGGAGAGAGTTTCTAACGCTTTTCTTTGTGTTAGAACTAGACTGGATCTAATGCAACAAATATATAATTGGGAGATTGAAAGTCCCCAGAATTCGCCTTGCAAGTTCAAGGATGATTTCTTGCAATGTTTTACTACTTGCACCCTTAACAAGTCTTTCTCCTATTTAATACCTTCAAGGTTAGTGACCCTTGTGTTAGGTTTGTTCATAAATGTTTGATTGCACTTAAATTAACGATAAATTTTTTTTTAACTTTAACTTTATACAGATATGTAAAAAAAAAAGTGATAATTCTATTATCTGTTGTAATATAAAATGTTACATAAATAAAATCAAGAAAATTCTGATATAGAGAACTCAATTTCTAATAATAAACCTAATAATTCATAACCAAAAAAAATTTCTTTTACCTGTGGTAAACAACTTCAAGATAGAAAATTTCCATATTTTATTCACACTTACATAAATAATAAGTTACCTTGAAAAAAAATTAATTTTATATTACAACAATTTCAATTTAAAAAATATTATACTTCATATTTTTAGTCCTTTTATTTTTTTTGAATATTAAAATCATAATTATTTGACTTTTTTATACATTTATTTCATTAATAGCTTTTTTTAATAAATAAGGTTTATTAAAGCTTAAAATATTTTGCAACTTGTTCATAGTAATAAATACATTGTATTATAAAATAAATTAAAAATTATATTATTTATTTTAATAAAATTTATTAACTAGGACCATAAATTAATATTGAGGATATACATAAGAGGTCTTTCATAGAGTTTTTAAATGCAAGTATATTATTATGTATAGTCATTATGTAATGCTATAAGTTCTCTTCTACCCTATTTATAACTATTAAATATTTTAAAATGCAAACATTAATTAGTATTTTAAGAATAAATTTATAATTTTATTTCAAAATACTTAAAACCACCTTTAAAGTTATAATTAATTATTTATTTCATTATGAATAACTTCTACTATATTACCCTGTCAAAGTTAAATGTAATAACTGACAATTTTATTAAAATGATGTAATAAAAAGACTGTTGTTCTTTATAAGTCATCTAAAAATATCAATATATTATTATAATATCATTATTATTAAAGAATTTGTACAATTATTTACAAAAAAAAGGATAATTAATGAAAATAATTCTTAAAATAATTAACTCATGTTAAGTTAGGTTAAATAAGAACAATGTCGATGAATTAAATATTAAATTGATAAAAATTATAAACTTAATTCAGTTAAAAAAATCAATCTACTTTTTAAATCAGTTTGAGGACTAAAATTATAAAATGTAACATTTTTTCTTTTTGATTTCTTAATTTATGTGCAACATTAATGCAATAGTAGAGACTAACTCACATGTTCAAAAAAAACTCCACACCTTTCACAAAAAAAATTTAAAGAATTATATTTATTATTTTATAAATATATTTTTTAAGGCGGTGTCAAAGTCAATTTAGTTAAGCTTCATCCTATCACCTATAATAAATATTTGTAATAAATTTTTCATTATAATCGATGGTTGTATGTACAATAAGTTGTACAATATATCAGACCTTAGAATGAATAACTTTGATTGTTATAAATTTAAAGTTCATCTTTATAAATGAAAATGAAATATCATCATGTGATTAAGGATTCAGCTACTTTTAAATTAAGTTCTTATTTTTTAAAAACTAGAATTTGTTTTAAAATAAATTTGTTAATGATGTATTAATGAAAATTGACTAAAGAAGATAGGATAAAGAATGAATAATTAAGAATGATTATAGGTTTAGTGTCAATCGTGAATAAAATGAAAGAAAATAGACTTAGGTCGTTTGGTCATGGTATGAGGAGAGAGGAACAGAAACTGTGAGAACAGTTATGGAAATGAATTTTAAAAGAAGAAGAGGTATGGAGGTATTATTTGGAAGACAAAAAAGAGATGAAGCGATGTTATTGAATACAATATAAGGACGGCTGATGTGGGAGATTGTATCAAGTGGAAGTTTAGGATAAGGGTGACCGAACCCAAGTAGTTTGTAGAAAGGCAAAGAAAAAGAAGAAGAAGATGAATTCTTGAAAATGTTAATACCAAGATCAAGATCTATAGACCTGTATAAAAGTATAAGGTTTACAAAACAATTAGTTGATTAATAATAACCTTATTAGTGCTAAAATGATATAAAAAATTTTGGTAATCATTAATCAAGGTTTAAAAATTATAAACTTATTATCTAAAAACCTTACTTTAATGATATATGAAGTTATTTAAATTTTTAAATACTATTTGATAACAGTATTTTTAAAAATAGCTAAGTGTCAATATTATATGAACATTGTAAACATTAATCCCTTGTCATCAATAATTAGTGTAGTGTTATACTATACTAAAGTGTTTCACATTGATAAAGCAGTACACATATATAAACTATTCATGCTTTTTAATTTTATGTTTTACACATATTTATTTTTAAGTTTAAAATAAAGTATTCAAAGTAATTCTTTTATCATGAACAATATGATTTAATTGATAAATAAAAATATTATTAATCATTTTTTTTTAGTTTCATGTTTTTTTCGATTTATAAATTATAAAGTATCTGTATATTCATCTCCTATATATTATAAGGGTATGAACTATACATAATTTTATTATGATATATTTATTTTAAATTATTTATTAAATTATGATCTAATTAAGAAAATGACTGGTTAATAACAACTATTGGACCAGTGTTTTAAGAGTTATTTTTATACATATGTGGGAGGAGGAGTGAGGCTGAAAAAAGTCTAGTGAAATAGTAGCACTTCCCTCTTTTCACCTTCAGTCAGAATTTTGAACTGTTAATTTCTGAAATACTGTTCCAAAGTTGTTATCAACCAGTTCTCAATTAGATTATAATCTATTATATAAGCTAGTTAATTATGTATGTTGTCATTTAAAAACAAAAAATTACCATCTTTTTTAAGTATTAAAATGAACATAAAAAAACATCATGATTGTTAAATTGAGAAAAACATGAAACTAAAAGAAAAAATTATAAATAGTATTTTTATGTTTTGATTAAGTAAGTAGTTGGTTCATGATTCTCACAATGAAAATCATCTTTATTTCAAGTATAGTTGTAATTTATTGAATGAATGTTTTTCAGTTTTGACTTGATACTTTTATAAAATATGATTTTATTAAATTAGAAAAATAATATCTGTTTATGATTGTTAACTATTAAAAAAAATAAAGTTTCATTAAAATAAAATGTATAAATTTTATTATGAGTAATATTAAACATTCATGGTATTATGAGAACAGTTAACTGATTTTAAGTGTATTAAGTGACTTAATTATATGACTTATATTTGAAGTTATGTATATATTTTTGTTTGACAGACAAAGATTAGAACTAATGCGTGAAATGTATCAAAATGAAGCAGAAACATCACCAACATCACCAGACTTCAATATTGAAGCAATCACAGGAGGTGATCCATTTTATGATCGATTTCCATGGTTTAGATTAATTGGCAGAGCATTTATATACTTGAGTAATCTTATGTATCCAGTTCCATTGATTCATAAAGTAGCAGTGGTTAATGAAAAAGGTGATGTTAAGGGATACCTTCGTGTTGCAATTCAAGCTGTTTCTGGTATGGGGAATAAACTATAAAAAAAATATTAATTCATTTTAAAATACTATCATTATTTTTAATTTAACAGAAGATGAAACTGGTGATAATTCATGTGGTGTTCGACAATTTGCTAAGATTTCTTTTAATGATAAAGAATTATTAGGTCGCTTATCATTAAAGAAAAATTCAATTTTGAATGAAAGAATTATTGTTGGAAGATGTAGTTTCAAAGATGAAGGTACATAATTTTTAAATTATTAAGGAGAATTGGAAATTTTATTGTTATAAAATACTTAAGTATGGGTGTAAAAATTTCAATTGTATGTAAGCTTATTGGTGTTAGTGACATTTGCAAAATTGTTAAAATTTGTTTGATTAGAAGTATCCATTTTGTGTTTTTAGCATAAAAAAAAGATTGAAAACTGTATCACTTATATTAATTAACCTACAGATAGTCAATATTATTAAAAAATGAAGTATGCATTTACATTAGGATAATAAACAAAGCCAATAATAATAATATATTCATGTATTATACATTTTTTAAATTAATTAAAAGTTTAATGATAGTATTTAATTTATAATAAATTTATAATTCAAACTAGTGTTGTGTAGGCCCACGTGGTAAAGGAATTAAACTAAATAAAAAAAACGAAAACACTCACTTTTCAATAAAAATGTAGAATATATAATTTGATTGAACAGTAAATAATACAATAGAACGTTAATTATTAATATTAATACAAATGAAATAAAATGATGTAGAATGAGTGTAACTAGCGCATACTAAACCACGACTGACTGTAGGGTACCTACAGCGGGAATCCTTTGCCCATGGTTACCCTAAAACCCTTGGTCAGCACATTTTTGTGTCCGACGATAGTCGGACGACCATGTATTCTATACTCTACTCTATTATAAAATAATATTCAGGGCTCCTAAACACTAGTAATTACCAGTTTTTAGTTAATATACTTCTGGTTTAAATTAGTTTTATTCTATAAAAAATACACATAAATTCAAAAAGTATATTTTGATACTTTAATAATATTTGCGACATTATATTAAACAGAAAAGTAAAATTTTATTAATCTCTATTATTCTGCTCTTTGATCATAATAATTCAAAATAACTAAATTATAAGTTTAAATTTTAATTATCTGATGTTAGAGAATGAAGGAGATAATGACAGTGGGCATGGAGACAGCTCTGTATCATCGGATATAAAAGATGAAGAGCTACCCAGTCATTTAATAATTAACAAAGAATTTACATTCAGAGTTACCTTATTACAAGCTGTTGGAGTTCCTAGTGAATACGCTGATATTTTTTGTCAATTTAAGTAAGAAACAATTATGTATATATATTTATATTACTTTTTTTTTTTAGATAGAGCTTTGACAGATAGATCATAAGCTTATAAAACAATTTTAAACAGAAGAATTCGAAAAGAGCTAAACGACAAGTTTGACGTTTAAAGTGTTAATTTAATTTGTGTATATATTTTTATGTCTATGTCACAGTCCTACCAACATGCTAGAGTTCTGAATTTTTAAAGTGTTTTAGTAGATCTATTATCGGTTTTAATATCAGAAGTAAATATTAAACTATGTAATATAAAAAAAGTGATATTGATCCAGTCCTAATTTTAAATATAATGATATAAAATAATAATATAAACCAAATCAAACTCAACATGTATAATATTTATTCTAATATGGCCTGCATTTTAATTGTTTTAATTCTAATAAAATAGATTTAATTGCTTATTATATTTAATATTTAAAAATGATTAAATTTATAAATTTCAATTAAAAAGCGTATAATAAATCAATGTAATTATAGTATGAAAATTAAGAGAATTTTTTATTTAAAAAATATATATAACCCAACAAGTTTAAAAAATATATCAAATCTTCAAGTTTTTCATCTTACATAATTATTTTTATCATGGCTATTAAAAAAATTTTATATGCTTTTTCAGTTTTCTTCATAGACATGATGATGCATTTTCAACTGAACCCGTAAAAAATGTTGGAAAAGGTACTCCTGTTGGATTTTATCATGTTCAAAATGTAAGTTTTTTATAGATAATATTTTTTTCATTTCTTCGCCAATATTTGATTTTGTATAAATTTATTTTTATTTCTAATTTAAAGATAACAGTCTCTGTTACAAAATCGTTTCTTGAATACATCAAAACTCAACCAATTGTATTTGAAGTATTTGGTCACTATCAAAAACATCCATTACATAACGATGCAAAACAAGAAAGTAGTTTGTAAGTTAACTAGTTAGATTATAAAGTATATTTTATTAAAGAAATTGTTTACTTTTATTAATTTTTTTAGTATTAGGCAACCTCCTAGACGAATGTTACCACCATCTATACCTATAAGCCTACCAGTACGTTCACCTAAATTTGGTGTAATGCCTTCCTTGTGTACATCACATATTCATGCAAAACATGATTTATTAGTTTGGTTTGAAATATGTGAATTAGGTAATATTTTTAATTTTAATCCTTATAATATATTTATTTTAAACAAGAGACCTTTTTTAGGGCCTGATGGAGATTATGCACCATGTGCTGTTGATCACAGTGAGGAATTGCCATGTCGTGGTTTGTTTGTGCTTCATCAAGGTTTGCAAAGAAGAATACGCATTACTGTAGTACACGAAATTGCTCCTGAAATACGTTGGAAAGAAATACGAGAATTAGTAGTTGGTCGCATTCGGAATGTACCCCAGTCTGAAGATGAAGATACTGATAATTCAGTACTTTCATTAGGTCTATTTCCGGGTGAATATTTAGAGATACCTGGTGAAGATCGTTGCATGTTTCGATTTGAAGCTGCCTGGGATAGTTCTTTACATAATTCAGCCTTACTTAATAGAATTTCTACAGGTGGAGAACACATATTTATGACTATATCAGCTTATTTGGAGGTAAATATTTTATTATTGCTTTAATTTGCAATATACTATACATACATAGACTTAAAATCATTCATATTTTATTAATAATTTTTTTCAGTTGGAGAATTGTGGATGTCCAGCTATTATTACTAAAGATTTGAGCATGGTAATCTATGGCCGGGATTCCCGCACAGGTCCCAGATCATTAAAACATCTCTTCAGCAGTGTCTATAAAAACAATGAAGCGCATCGTCTTTCTGGAATTTATGAACTTGTGCTTAAGAGAGCTTCAGAAGCAGGTAGTCCAGGTAGTTTTCGTGACAAAAAAAAAAAAAAAAAAAAAAAAAAAAAAAATATAAAAAANAAAAAAAAAAAAAAAAAAAAAAAAAAAAAAAAAAGCAGTAGAAAATATTTGCCAGCTTGTGTTGTAGAAGTAGTAATTTAGTAATATTTATTTAAATGAATTTATATTTTAATATATGACACTTTTTAGGTGTTCAAAGGCGACAGAGACGTGTATTAGATACTAGTTCTACTTATGTACGAGGTGAAGAAAATCTTGAAGGTTGGAAGCCACGAGGTGACAGCTTAATATTTGATCACCAATGGGAATTAGAAAAGCTAACTAGACTTGAAGAAGTTGGACGTACTAGACACATGATTCTTCTTAGAGAACGCCTTGGTCTTGATAAAGTACCAATTACAAAATCAGAAAAGGTTATTAAAAATTTTTTAAAACACAACCATTTATTTTAATTCTTTAAATTATTATAAGTTACTATAAATAATAATTTAATTAAATAATTACTGTAGGAAGTTTGTAATATAATGGCAAAAGCTTCAAGTTCTATCAAAGATATTATGAGACCTCCTAGTCCAGTTGCAATAAGAAATATTGACCCAAGTGTTTATGAACCTTGGGAAATGACTGAGAGAGAGCGGTATTTAGCAACCAAGTGTATTAAATTAATTCAAGGGAGAATACCTTCTAAAGTAATTTTACTATCTTATTATAAGTTATATAACTATATTAAATAATTAATACTTTACCTTACTTTCTATAAAGAGTGATAATACTATCAAAATCTACTCAATTACTTACAAATAAAAAATAAATTCAGACATTTTTCTTTTTTATATTGTTAATTACATATTTGTGGCAATTTATAAGTAATTAATTTTTTTTACTTTTCAATCTTTCATTATACAATCAAATGTTTTTTATAAATATTACTTACAATTGAATATTTTCCAAACCTTCAATAATATTTTTTGTATCAAAAACCCTTTTCATGATATTTTAAATGTATTTAAAAATATATAGACTCATACTTGGAAATAATTATTTTTATACTCATATTTTATTTTTTGAAGACTTAAATTTTTTGTTCTTACTTTTTTATCTCGATTTTTTTACGTTTCCTTCAAATTTAATATTATTAATGAATAACTAAATAAATAAATTAAATGTAATTCATTGTAATTTAAAAGTTAACTTTTGCGTAATATATAACAAAGTGTATTTATTAAATAGAAAAAAAGTTATTATCAATTAAAATTACTGAAAAAATGTTTTTTCTTTCGCAAAAAATGATGTCTACTTTAATAAATATACATGTTTAATATAAATATATTTATATGAATTTAAATTTAATTTTTTCTTAGGAGAATACTCAAAATCAATACAGTGAAATTCTCTCACCAAGTGATGAAAAAATAATTAATTTGCATAATAGTAATTCAAGCAACACTATTAATATATCAAATCACGAGTAAGCTAATTTTTTGTTTTTTTATTTCATATTTTTAACCTCAGGTGTTACATAATATATATTTACAATAACATAATTAATTATTTTAAATATAAATATTTAAAAAACTTTTATGCTTTTATTTAAGATTGTTCTCTCCTGATCGTAGTTCATTGCGAAATTCACTAATTGGAGAGTCAACTTTCCATATTCAAGATATAATAAATTTGTCTCAAATTTCATCTGAACCACAACTTGTTTTGTATGTACCAGAAGTTGAAGAAATAAGAATCAGTCCAGTGGTCTCGAGAAAGGGTTATTTAAATATACTAGAACATAAAACTAATGGCTGGAAAAAACGATGGGTGGTAAGTTTATAAATTTAGGTTAAATTTTAGTTAAATTAATTAATTTAAAATTCAATGTTCATTCAATATTCTATTTCAAACATTACTTTTCAGACAGTTAGACGCCCTTATGTGTTTATATTCAGAGATGAAAAAGATCCAGTTGAAAGAGCTTTAATCAATTTGACTACAGCTCAAGTTGAATATTCGGAAGATCAGCTTGCCATGGTCAAAGTACCCAACTCGTTTAGGTAATTTAGTTATAACTAGGAAATAGATTTATATGTATTTATTATAAATATTTTTAAGTTATACCCAGTAGAAGAATTTGAAATTTAAATTTTGATACATTTTACCACCTCCTTATAGTACTTTCATCTCTTAGTAAAAAGAATATCTTTAGGCGATAAAATTAAAAAAAAAAATTTTAATTACTTAAGAATGTTTGCTCTAGATTTGCAAATGGCTGCTCTGCAAATTAACAAAAATAAATTGAAATATATTAATAATAAAATAAAGCTATAAAAATTAAAATGTCTTTTGTTGAAATTATTTATACATTTAAATGTTAGCATTTTTATTTAAACTAGAATTTATTAATACATTTTACTCTCATAATTTTTTAAGTGGGTTAAGTTAATTTCTATGTTAAGAAACAATTCATTTAGTTTTAATCTAAATTGCCATTTTCAATTGTCAATTTGTTAAAATTGTCAAAGAGTAGCCTATGAAATAATTTTTGTCATACAAGTTTTTTGGAAATTATTACTTTACATATGAAATCTCATTAATCAAAGCCCTTACTTTTAAGACACATTTTTACACACGGTTTAATTAACACACCTATTAAGGTCAAGTTGTATCTCCACACATAGAGTTGATCCCAAATTATATTTACTGATACTTGGAACTTTTGTTGCAAAGTAAAAAATAAATAAAAAAATTTCTGATTTTATTTATATGAATAGTATTTTAAATTTACTTTTAAATTGTTAAAAATAAAATTTTTGACCTCCAAATATCATAATATAGTAAAATAAATAGCTTCTCGGCTTAACATTTTAAAAATAGGAAAAAATATAATAATTATTTAATAGAGTAATTTTAAGAGCTTTAAACGGTTCTTCTTCTTCTATAGTGACCCTAAATACTTAAAACTTTCCACCTCTCCAATAAAGTCCTCGCCTTTGTCACCGATCTCCTCATTTCACCTACTTCGTGTTCTCCTTTGTCAAACTCGTACTCTATATACTCTGTCTTACTCTTACTTATTCTTAAACCCTTTTCTTCAAGAGCTGATCTCCACACCTCTAGTCTTTGATTAATTTCCTCCCTATTTTCTCCTATTAACACTATTGTCAACGAACAACATGAACCACGGTACCTCTTCTTGCATTTCTTTAGTAATTTCATCCATAACTATAGAAAATAAGTGAAGGCTTAAAGCAGAACCTTGGTGCACTTCTACTTTTACCCTAAAACCTTCTGTTACTCCTCCTACACTTTTTACCCTGGTACAAGTGCCATCATACATATCTTCTATTATATTAATGTAGTTTTCGGGACTCCTTTCTCATTAATGCCCACTTTAAAACCTCTCTCGGTACTCTGTCATATACTTTCTCCAAATCTATAAATACCATACACAGTTTTTTTTTCTTTTCCCTAAACTTTTCTATTAGTTGCCTCACACAAAATAATGGCTTATTTATGGCCATACTTAACTATGGCCTACCATTGTTGACTTACCATGCATTAATCCAAACTGGTTTTTAAATACCAATGTCTCATTTTTTATTCTCTCATCTATTACCTTTTCCCAAATATTCATACTATGACTCATAAGCTTTATGCCTCTATAATTTCCACACTCCAGTATATCTCTTTTACCTTTAAAAATCGGCACCACAATACTATTCCTCCATTTATTTGGAATTTTCCCTTCTAATAAGATTTTATTTAAAAGATCCTTACACCACCTAATATTTTCCATACTTCTACTGGCACTTCATCTGGTCCTACTGTTTAATCTTTTTCATTGATTCTACAGCCTCCCAAACCTCTTTCTCACTAATTAAATCTACCAGTTTCTCGTTCCACGAGATATCCTCTGAGTCTCTTTTGGATACTCCTCATTCAGTAATTTTTTAAAATACTCTTTCGACTTTTTTTCAAATCATCACTAGATAGTACCCTATTATGAACACTTTTTATACACCTTACATAATGATAATCTTTAGACCTTTTTTCTCTTACTTATGCAAATCTTCTCTCATTTTGCTCTTTTACCATACTTTTAATTGCTTTTTCTTATTTTCTGTGTTTTTTTTAATGTCCTCATCCCACTACCATGTTTTCTTGTTTCCTGGAATTCTACTTCTACTCTCACCAACAATCTCCTTTGCAGTATTCTTTACACAACTAGCAAATCTATTCCACACATCATTTATGTCTCCCTCGACATTCCACGCCGCCCTCTCATTTGCCGTCTTTATAAACTTTTTAATTTTCCCCTTTCAATTTCCACCACCGGATCCTCGATTTTTCTCCTGTATTCATTATGTTTTTGCATATTCTCATCCCACTACACCACAACTTGACACGGAATTGTTAAAGGGGTCAATAAACTTTTTCCTTTTAGGAAACAAAAAAAAAATACGTTTAAACAAATAATGTCGCTACACTAGCCGAGAGAGAAAAAAAAAAAATTTTAAATAAGAAATATATATCTATGAATATATATTTATTTAAAATTAAACAGCAAAATAAAAACTGAGAATGAATATACTAGTGCAATAGAAATATATATAAAAAGGAACTTAGAAGTACGTCGCGAGAAAAAGGCGGGTAGCGTTAGTTCACGTAGGACGTTGAAGACAAGATAGAGCGTTCACCGCCGGCGCTCGGTGGTCGATCGCGCTCCAGTAGATAGACTTTGTACCCTAGATAGATAGCGGGGGTACTCTAATCAGGCTGAGCTCGCGATGTATAAGGCGACTGATGGATGAGACGAGGTGACTGTGTATTAAACGTATCACAAAATATACGGTACCGTGTCAAACTTCATTATCATCAGTCTATATTGTGTGTAACTACACAACATAACTCTCACTTGGTAGAACTTTACAATCTTTTACTCGTTTTACGCTCTCTCTCTTCCACATAAAGTAATCATTCTGTGATCTATTATTCCCACTCTCATAAGTTATATAATGTTTTTTATTTCTAAAATACGTAAGATCATACAATACTGCGAAATTCAGGATTCTTTCTCCAGCCTCATTCTTCTCACTAAAACCATACCCTCTATGTACTCTTTCATATTCTCTCCTCTCATTGTTTACATGTCCATTCATATATTCACTTATCACCACTTCCTCATTACCAGGTAATCTTTGCATCACCTTATCAATCTCTCTTAAAACACTTCCTTGTCTTTTTCATTATATCCTACTTGTGGTGCATAGTCACTTATTACATTCAACACTTTTTCCTCGAAAATTAATTTTACGACTATAATCTTGTCACTTTTCCTAGCTACTACTTTACTTTTCATATTCTGATCCATTATTATCCCTACACCATTCTTTGTATTAGACTTATCTGAGTATATGATTTTATAACCCTCACCTATTTCACTTGCTTTCTATCCCTTCCACTTAGTTTCCTGCACACAACAAATGTTCACTTTCCCTCTTCAATATTTCTACTTCTACAAGTTAATGTTCCAACATTCCAAGCACCTATTCTTTTTTTCTAAAAATTGCCATAACTTATTGAAAATTGAACAAATCAAAATAGTTTTTTTTTTCATATTTAAACCTTAGTAATTTTCCTTTCATTATGATATCATTTTTTTGAAAATCTGACCTTTTATTTGCTCACAGTGGGGATTCAAAATAGCAACTTTTGCACAAAAATTTTAATTTTTCAACTTAACTTTTGAGAATGTTTCGGTAATACTGAGTATTTTAAATATATGTTAAATTAAAGATAATGTTATTCACTATAAATTAAAAAAAAAAAATTTGTCCCGACAATTTATCTTTTATGTGCAAATGGTTGCCGTAGTTAAAATACATACAATTTTGGTGTTAAAATTTATGATTTCAGATTTTTTTAAATTAAACACTATGTACAGATTTGCATCGAAGCGTTTTTTATGATAGTGATTTTAATCACTGTGATTAAATCTAAACTGGTCCCAACTATGTCACGTCTCTACTGTAACCGCACTGTGCTGGTTTTTTTTATTTTTAAGGTATCAATGCAATCATAGAAAACAAGAAAAGTACAATGAGCAGAATAAATTGTGCCTTTTCTAAACAACCTTTTATTATAAAATTAAGTAGACTATTTTTCCAGGAAATTTTCACTTATCGGTATTAAATGATATATTAGTTAGTCTTAAACTTAGCTAATCTTTCTCTATTTCAATTTAACTTGACAGTTTAAATAAAATATGTTAAATTATTTATCCTTAAAAATTTAATTGAATATAAATACTATGTAGAGTGTTCAGTAAGTAAGGAATAAGGTTTTCCTTATTTTTTGAGCACTCTGTATATTGCACACGTATATAATAATAAAGAATCAAATAATAGTGTTCAATTAAATTATGTTTTAATTTTACATTTATTTCATTGTTATATTTTTATTTTGAAATTTAATTAAATGAATCTAGTAAAAATCGCGTATTCATAGACAACACATTATGTGCCCACCTCCATCTACAATAGTGTGCTAATATAAAAATGTTTTTGGCTCAAAATTAGTAAAACATACTCGCAAAAGTTATTATGACATATTTTTAGTTGAACCTTTTGTTATCGCTCCCGCCTTACTATAAATTTCTAAATTTGCCTTTTAATAAAATCTCATTAAAATATTATTGGTATTGTATAACTATTATTACTGATTTAATATAAATAAATTTCATATTTAATGACTGGACTTTTTTTGTGATCATTTCAGCACATACAAAACTACTGTTTATCTATTTTAAATTATGGTTTAGTCTCTTTGTTTTAAATGTAAAAAACAATATAAATAACTTTTCCTAATTATTAGGTTTCATTAATACAAAAATTTCAGCCAAATATATTTAAATTAGTTGTTGTAACTATGGATGTAAAATTCAATTTTATGTTGATTCAAAGATATTTTAATATTGCTTATTATTTTATTTTTTTTATCAATTATAATCTAATAACAATAATAATAATTTGTAATTTACATACAGTGTCGTAACAAAACATAGAGGATATTTAATGCAAACCTTGTTGGATAAAGAAGTTTATGAGTGGCTCTATGCTATCAACCCTCTTTTAGCTGGCCAAATCAGGTATATAATTTTTTTTTTTCATTTCTCACTGATTTTTTAACTTATTTTCAGGTCAAAAACTTCTCGTCAAGTTATGCCAAATGGACAAGTTCAAAAACCAGCTTTTGTATCAAATCCTACTGACACTCATTAATACATTTATTTGCTATTTATAGAAATAATTGATGTATTCTTGTGTACAACAAATTGGATGGATAAAAATTCATTTTTTGCTATGTATAAACATTAATGATAATAAGCACCATAATTATTCAATTTAATTTGTTTTATTTATGTGCCATTAAAATTTAAAGCTTTATTTTAATGCTGCCAAAAACTGAATAATTGCTTTTTATAAAAATGGTTGTGAATACCATATCTATTGGTTGATGTCAACATCTCCTCAGTTAATACTTATTATTTAAAAGCCTAAAAAACAATTTTTCTTTCAATGATCAATCATCAATGTGATATTTATTTATTAAACATGTTATTATTATAATTATGTATATTTATATTAAGAATATTGTTATATTGTATCTAGTCAAAAATAATTCAGTTAAAATAATATATAATTTTAAATATTACATGCCAATTTTTTTTTTATTGCCCATTTTTAATTAAATTTTATCCTTTTAAAAAATCATGTATAATTTTTTACTATTTTGTTCTATGATTAATTTTATTCTGAGTTAATATAACAAATAAGTTAACTATTATTATACTGCTATCAGATAACTTCATTCATAATAAAACCCCATTTTTTCTTTGGTAAATAATGCTTAAAAAAAAATCCAATATACAAAACTATGTTTAGTCTCAATATCCAGATATATAAATTGAATCATTGATAGAACTTCTTATGATAATTAAGTTAAAATTTTAAGAGGTAAACTATATGTAAATCTTTAATATTGTATATTTTTTATTATTGTAAAAAAATAGGCATTCCATGAAAAATTAAATTTGCAAATAAGGCCAATGCAAGAGATTTATTAAGTGTGCCTTAAATAAGGTTCCACACATAATAAAACCTTACAATTACAAAAATCAGACAAATCTTAGAAAAAGATATTTCAATACTGCCAAATCAAAAAAAGAGCTGAGAAAGATAATATCCAATATCCTGAACTAAAAAACTTAAAATATTTTATCAAATTTAAAATTTCTCCAAATTTTTTTTTTTAATAACAATATTTTGAATATATTATATAGCATTGAGATTTTTAAATTTTATTCAATATTACAACAAATGTTCGTTAATAATAAATAATTACACTAAACTATTTACAAATATACAACAATTGAAATTTTAAGTAGAAAACTTAAATTAAACATGCAGGAATATAACAGAAATTTAACAAATTGAAAGTTATAAGTTCAGCTATTAAAATGAGGAGGTTTTTCAATAACTGCTACTCCAGCATAACTACGGCCAATATTCATAGAAGTTGATAACATAGACCAAGTGTTTGTATTTGGGTTATAAACTTCGACAGAAGATAAGTTACAAGCTCCATCATCACCACCAACTACATAAAGTAACCCAGCTAATGCTATTACCCCTAAAATAAAATAAAATGGTAAATACCATTGAAATAAAAAAATCATTTAAAATATTTATTTACCAGCGTTTCTTCTACACAAATGCATATCTGCTATTGGTGTCCATACTCCAGTACTTGGTCTATATGCTTCAACACTGTTACGAACTTCAGGTCCATCATGTCCACCAACAGCATACATAACACCATCTAAAACTCCAACACCAGCACCACTACGACGAACACTCATTTCAGCAACTGGTGTCCATGTATCAGTACTAGGATGATAGCATTCAACTGATTTTAAACATTGACGAGATAGTCCATCATAACCACCAACCTGAAAGATATAACTAATGTCTAAGAAATATTTAATAAAAATTATTACATTTTTTACTATTAAGTAAGAATAAAGTAAGAAATTTATTTTAAAGAAGTAATTAGTGAGAAAAACAGTATTAAGTTAAATTTATGTCTGAGTAATAAAAAGTACTAGGAAAGATAGTTATTATAACTTTAATACGAATCGGAGAAGGTAATTATTTAACAGTAATATATCTTTATTTTATATCCATTACAATGATATTTCAGTTTTTACTGATCTTAGACCTATCTAAACTTCTTTAAAATACATTAAAAGATCATTAACTGTATCTGGTATGACACAATTAAAATATTATAATTTGGACATTTTAGCTCAATTTCCTTGAATGGGAAAAATTTGTTTTTTGATAGATTAAAAATATTTCTACTGTGATTTTTCTTTTTTTGTAAACAATTTAGTGTTAATAGAAAATAATTTTGATTTATCCTAAAATTATTTACAGCTACGAAAAATGATTTAAATTATCTACATACAAATTTTCATTGTGTTTTATGATAATCATTTAAATCACTATCAAAGAATATAATATATAATGTTTTTATTTAAAAATATTTATTTATTGATACTTGACAAAAAGTAATATATATTTATTTACCGCATATAATAAATTGTTTAATACTCCAACCCCAACGCTACTTCTTCGTGTTGACATACTCGATATCATTCGCCATTCTTGTGTATTACAATCAAATACTTCAGCACTACTTAATCCATTAGTTCCATCAAAGCCACCAACCTATACCAAAAGTTTATTTAGACTCGTTCTCCATTTAATATTAAACTAATTATAATAGGTTTTAATTTAACTTTCAAAAGTTACCCCTAAAAATTATCTCTAGGCATGGTTATTTTGCAATAAACTTGATATATTCAATGGATCATAAAAATAAATTAGATTTTATTTAGAACATTTTTATAAACATAACATTGTTTAAGAAAATAACTGTGGGTAGCATTTTTAATAAATCATATTGTATATCTCTGTGTAAACTATAAAAAAAAAACTTACTGCATAAATACAATTTTCTAAAACAGCTACCCCTAATGTGCCTCTTCTAGTTAACATAGCAACAGAAGGGACCCAACAAGGTGATTGTGAAGATAAATCTAACATATCAACAGTACGGACTCGTAATGAACCATTGAATCCTCCTACAGCATACACACGACGATCTTTCATTACTGCAAGACCAGCTCTACAACGCCGTGTACTCATTTCAGGTCCAGATTGCCATCGGTTGTTTTCTAGATCATACCATTCAACACTACGAATGGCTTTTGGAGCTTGACCACCTACTACAAGAATAACCTAAAAAGAATTAATAAAAGTGAATCATTTATGCACATATTTTACTGTGCTCAAGAAAATTGCATCAAATTATAAGAATGTTTTCTGTACTATGAATAACTACTGAATAAAATGATAATATACAAATATATATAGAGTATCTATTTTAACGTTAGCCTTTCTATTTCAATAAAAATAATGATTTTTTGTTCTTTTTGTTATGTCGTCTAATAGTTACATATGCATTTATATTTATCTGTTATAAAATAAGTTTTATTTTTATCCTTTATATAAGGGTGACAACTAAATTTTTTTTATGGCAACATAAAAATGTATTAAGCTTATAAAATAGAAAATTATGTAATTGAGAAAATAGCTGGTCAATAAAAACTTTTAGATCAGTATTTCAAGTGTTATTAACATTTTTATACCTAGGTGGGAGGACAAGAGAGGTTAAGAAATATGATATAAATAGCAGCACCTGCATCTTACCTCCGGTTATTACTTTAAGTTGTTAAATAAGAAACTAACAATCACCAAAATAATATTCACAAAAAATTTTTTAAGAGAAATCAAGTAACTAGTGATAAAATAATCACTCTATATAAAAATAACATGATTTACTTTATGGAGAATAAATGTTTTTAAAAGTTTTTTCTTTTAGAATATGGTAGTTTGTGTAATTATTAAATGTAGTTGTGTTACATTAATGATCATAGTATCCCAAGTATATTTGATTTAAAATAAAAATTTAATAAATTTTTCGATACATAAAAAATTAAGAGAATAATAACTATTTTAAAGTTACAAAATATCAGTTGAAAAATTGATACTTTGTAACTCTAAAATAAAAGTTTGAAAACATTCACGAAGTAAATCTGATATTTTAATAAAATAATAACATACTTTAGGTAAACCTACTGGCTGTCTAGGCTTTGTACGAATTGTTTTGGGAATAGTACCAGGTTGTTCAGACTTCAAAAGATGAAAATTCAATGCTTCTATAATGAAATCTTTACCTGGAATAGTCAAAAGTGTATATGTATTAAATCAAAAAACTATTTTTATGCTTTATGCAATAAAAAAAAATTTACTTACATTGTAAACTATTTTTTAAAAGGGGTTCTTCTTCAACTCTTTTTAATAAATAATCTTTAGAAGCCAGTGGTAAACGAACATGTTCCATAAGTTTTGGTAAATATTCTTTTCGTGTATTAGGACTATTGTTGACCCAACATATAACACATTCAAAAACCTAATAAATATTGAAAATTAATAAAAATTTTAAAAAATGTTTTGATGATGGTTATATTTTCTTTAGGTTTTAGGTTTTTGCATAAATATACTTCAAAAATATAAAAACATTATTTTTTAATCAATTTTATAAGTGAAGATAAATGAAACAAATATAAAATTTTATTATTATTTTTAACTAATTAATTAGTTAATTAGTTTTCTTTTTAGTCACCAATATTCAGATGTAAAAATTTACCTTTCTTACTTATTTTGTTAAAGTATTTTTTACTATTATTTGTATTTTTAATTATTAAGAGAAAAGTTTTGCCTTTATCTACATTTGAGGAATAATCTATCAGAGTTAAATAACCAAGTATTTTCATCTTTAGGATTTGTCTTTAAAATATTACTTAATTGATAATTAAAACAAAAAAAAATATGTATTTAAGTATATTTTTCCCAAATTGTAGATTTAAGATAAAAAAAATAAAATCCATAATAACTATATAAAATATCTACATACTAATCTTTCCATACATGTTTCAATTCTTTCTGTATTATAGAAATATTAACATTAGCATATTTACATGTAAAAAATTACCAAGAGTTTTGTAGTTATTAGTAAAATAAACTTTTGTGTTTTTTGTAGATTAAAAACCAAAAGTATTCAAAATACATAATTCTTATTCTTTCACGACTGCTCATGTTGATTATATTATATCATGGTTAAGTTGTATTTTATAAATTTGATCAAAATAACTATGTTACTAATTAATTATTTAATTAAAAAAATATAATTAACTTTTTAATTTATTAAATTATTTTAATAATTTGATATTTAAGCCATACATGTAGAAGACTATGGTGGGGTTTATGTGTATTATCCTAGTTGGTGGTTTCATACACTTAAAACTTTTGGTATAAGAGTAATATTATAGATATAAAAATTAAAAATAACATAAAAGAATTTCAGAAAATATAAATCAGTCATAATATTTTGACTTCTTAAGACATTATTTTACTAATTGTTTAACAGATTCAAAACTATATTATGTGGGTGCCCAGTTATTTATATTATATTCAAAAATACAAATAGCAGAAATGTTTATTTTTGGATTGACTCATTTTGATAAAATAATAAAATACTTCTCAAATATTCTTTATATATCTATATAATAAATTTAATTTTAACTATTTAATATCTAAATATAATAATACATTTAATTTATTTAATGATTAACTACTATAGTTTTTATTAAATTCACTTTTTACCTTTTCCTCAGAAGGAACAGTAAGCTCATCACTTGATATCAATTTAACAACTTGCTCAGAAGATAATGAAAGAAATTCATCTCCTTCGACAACCTCTCTATTATTAATACAGATTTATTAGTTCAATTTAAAAATATATACTTAATCAACACATACGAAAAATGCTGTTGTATATATGATTCAGAACTTGATAACAATTCCATACAACTGTGGAGATCAGCAAATGCCTTAATTCCAAGACAGTTTGTAGGATGCAGTTGGGATTGTAAAAAATCACAACATGCATCTTGAACATCATGTAGTTGTAAAAGGTTAGCAGCAGGTAGTAATACCTTAAAATTTTGAATATTTCAAATAATGAAATAAATTAAAATTACTTAATTTTTTAATTACTTGAACATTTTCTTCAGTTACCATAATTTGAGCTGTGTAAATAAAATCGATTAATAACTTTAATGCATTAGAATCTAGTTCTCTGATAATAACATGATTTTTATTGCTCTCTCCAAAGCTGGAAAACATTGCATGGAAGTATGGACTAGTTGAAGCTAAAATTATTTTATGTCCACAAACAATTGTACCATCATCTGTTTCTAACTTAATATCACATAGTACTTCATCTCTAAAATTGAAAAATACAATTTCCATCAATTGTTCTTCAAATTAAAAATTTTCTGATACATATTACTTTCGTAAGGACTGTAATACTTCAAATGCACGAACTATATGAGAATTATTTCTGTAAGGAGTTCGCTCAGTTCTATTCGACCTTGGTGTTTGTTTTTGAGAGCTTTCATCTAAAGAATTTTGACTAGCATATCTCAATAATAAGCCTCCGCTAATAAACCAAAAAAACAATGATTCATATACATATTCAAAAATGGGAGTTATAATCTGATATCCTTACCCTAAATTACTCGAAATACCAATATCACTTTCCATTAGACTATATTCATAAGTTATAAATAATAAGATAAATTAAGTTGATAATTAATTATTCAATATAATAACCAAAATATTTTAAACAAATTGTTAGATGTTTGTTTAAATGTGTAAAACATTAGGAATTGATAAATATTTTAAATTCAATAGTAATTATATGTTGTAATTGACATAAAATGTAATATTCAATGGCAACACTTACAAATATTTTTATAATTAAATATGATAATTTGTCAATTTTTGTTCGCACATGATAATGAAAGTAATATTATTAATACACCACTTTATATATCAGCTGTTACTCGACTATATGAATCGTTGATCTAGTTTTTGTTATCACAAATTGTATTCTACATCACGTGCTCTGAAATATCGTATAATACTTTTTGTTTATTTATAATGAATCATGAAATTGAAACACTACAACTTTTTCTGAATAAAAAATTTACTAACTTTAAGTATTTATTTGAATTAAAATCGAATTTGAATTTAAATGTGACTTAATAAAATAATTTTATAAATATAAATTTGTATTATTATTTTTTCATCTTACATTCTAGCTAAAAATTAAAATGAATACTGTAAAAAACATATTTACAAAAAAAAAACCTTTATTGGTTAATCGTACTAAAGAAATTGAAGAATCTAGATCAAAACTTCCAATTATTGGTGAAGAACAAGTTATCATGGAGGCTATCAATGACAACGATGTAGTTATAATTGTTGGAGAAACTGGTAGTGGTAAGACTACTCAGCTACCACAATTTTTGTATGAAGCTGGATATTCAAGGTATCAAATTTGTTTGTAGCTTATACGATTTTAATTTATTGTATATCTATTTGTTATTATAGTGAAAATCAAATAATTGGAGTAACTGAACCCAGACGTATTGCTGCTATTTCAGTATCACAACGTGTTGCTGAAGAACTTAATGAATCATCTGAAGTTGTTTCATACTTAATACGTTTTGAAGGAAATACAGGGCTGAATACAAAAATTAAATTCATGACTGATGGTGTATTAATTAAAGAAATCCAAAGAGTAATTAGAATTAGTGAGTCAATTATGATTTTTTATTCTAATTGATTTGATTTTTAGGATTTCTTATTAAATAAGTACTCAGCAATTTTACTAGATGAAGCACATGAACGACGTATATATACTGATATACTTATTGGAATATTATCTCGTATAGTCCGTTTGAGAAGTAAACGAAAAAATCCACTTAAATTGATTATCATGTCAGCAACTTTAAAAATTGATGATTTTTCTAAAAATGAAAAGCTTTTTTTAATACCACCTCCCATTATTGAAGTATAATAGTATATTTATTATATAGTTATTGTAATAATCAAATTTTTTATTTTTTATTTCCACTTGATTTTATAATTCATAATTTGATTTATTTAGTTAAGTTCAAGACAATATCCAGTAACAATACATTTTAATAGACAAACTCCAACTGATTATTTAACTGAAGCTTTTAATAAAATATCTAAAATTCATACAAAATTACCAGCTGGAGCAATTTTAGTTTTTGTTACAGGTAAATAATACATTTGTTAAATTTTATATTCTTATTAAACTTAATAAAGTAAGATAATACTAGTTTTTAAATAATTGTATCATTTTATTTTCCTCTATTTAGTACTTATTACATTCTATAATGATTAAAAAAAAATGATTTATTAATTAAATAAGTAAATAAATAAATAATCCTTGTTTATCTCATTATATCAATTAAAAACTTGTTTTTTGTTTATTTTTTTTAAATTCTCTTGAACAAATATATTCTACACCAAACTATAATTAACACCTTTTTTTATTAATATTTAATTTAATTATGATTAGTATTAAATTTTAATGTTGAAAAATGAAATATTTTATTAATAAATATTTTAAATGTCTTTCATATAAATGTAATTGTCAATAATATATTCATTTAACAATAAAAAACACCAATAATCTTGCTTTAATTGAACCATATTATTTATAGCAAATAATATATTTATATACATTTATATAATAAATAATATATAATTTTAGGAAAGCTTGAAGTGAAACAACTAGTATCTAAACTCCGTAAAACATTTCCTTATAATGAAAATGTGCCTGGAGGAAAACAAAATTCTAGTAAAAAAGCAAAAATAAAAAAAAAAATTATAACTTCACTTCCTGATATCAACTTAGATGATTACGATATTGAAATTCATTCAGAGGATGATTTAATACTTTCAGATAATTCTACTGATGATGATGTAGAGGAAATACCTAACAAATTTATTAGATCTAGTTATTGCCCTCTTTGGGTATTGCCTTTATATTCAATGTTACCAGCACATAAACAGAAAAATGTGTGTATTTTTTGACAATTATATCAAAACATACTTATATTTTTAGCTAAGATACGAAACTGAGAAAGTATTAATTTTATAATGATGTTTTATGCCTTACGTCACTTTTTCTCAGCTCTCACTTGACAGATTTCACTCAACGATACATCAAAAGATCACAAATCTTATCAACTTGAAGATATTACCCTTAAAGTTACAAAAATTCTCTCACTCTCTGTAAATAGGGAAATCCCCAAAAAACTTACAATTTTTAAAATCATTAAATTTTATTATATTCATGACGTTTTTACCTATCATTTTGTACATTTTTTTACAAAAAATTAACTTTTGATAGTGTTCTGTAAATACTGACACTTTTATATATATATATATATATCTTAAATTAAAGCTTATGTAATATACTTTATTATGGGAAAAAAAAATTCGGACTTTACTTTGATTTTATGGTAAAAACAGACATCAAAGTTATCAAAAATAATAACAATTTTGTAAAAAATTACAATATTAAATTATTAAATATCAATTTCATGCTATATTTAATTGCTATAATAAATATTTATTCATATATTACACTTATAAATCATAAAACTTGTAATTAGGATATAAATCAGAAAATAGGAAATCATGTTGCTTTTGGAATAATCAACCAATTTCTTAAAATTAAGCACTAACTACAGATTTGCATCAAAGTGTTTTTTTAGGAAATTAATTTTAATTACTGTCAGATATCATCTATACTGGACCAAACTATGCTACGTCCCCACTGTGCTGGTTTTTTTTTTAAATGAATGAATCAATATAATTTTTTTTATCTAAAAACCTTTAGTATTTCTCTTTTACTTGATATCTTTTTTTTGAAAACTTGACTTTTTATCTAGCCACAGGCACAGAAATTTTGAAAATGTTTTGGAATTACCACATCTTTTAAATATATACATTAAATTAAAACTTATTTTACGTATTATAAGTTAAAAAAAAAAATTTTCTCAATATTCTGTCTTTTATGTGCAAATGGCCGTAAAAGTTGAATAAATTTATTAAATATTTATTCATGTATTATATCTTAAATTTTGTAATGAGAATATAAATAAAGAAATAGGATTTTCTTTTTCTTTTGGAATAATCCACCAATTTCTTAAAATTAAACACTAACTACAAATTTGTATCGAAAGGTTTCTTATGATTTTTATTTTAATCACTGTCAGACATTTTATTTATTTTATAAAATTTGAAGATGAAAATTTTTTTTGTTTTAATAGATTTTTGAACCTCCTCCTGATGGTTGTAGACTATGTGTTGTAAGTACAAATGTTGCTGAACTATCTTTAACTATACCAAATGTAAAATATGTTGTTGATAGTGGAAAAACAAAAATTAGAGAATATGATCCTTTAACTAGTATTTCAAGGTTTTCAATAGTTTGGGAAAGTAAAGCATCTGCAAATCAAAGAGCAGGGCGTGCTGGAAGAACATCACCTGGTCATTGTTATAGGTAAACACAAATCGAGGATTCAATCAATTTTTTAATTTTCAATAGAGCAAAATTAAGTTTCCATTCTCCATTAATATAATAATAGTATACCACTTTCACATTAAAATATATTTTATATTTTGGTTCAAATAAAGTAATAGTTGCAAAATCTCAATTTTGGTTGATATGTTGCTCTTAAAATATTTCTTATTACTTTTATATATTTATATATTAACTCCTATTGGTATAATTTTAGGTTATTTTCTTCAGCTTTATTTAATGATGAATTTCCAGAATGGAATTTACCTGAAATTCAAACTACTCCAATTGATAATGTTATCTTACAAATGAAAGCTATGAAAATAGATAAAATAGTTAATTTTCCATTTCCAACGCCACCCAATAGACAAACTATTATTGAAGCTGAGAAAAGATTAAGTTTACTTGGAGCTTTGGAAGCTGACACAAATATCACTGGTAATGTTATGATTTTTCAAATTATTAGTTAAACAAATAATTAAAGACTATTTTTTTAATTTTTCTACTAGAAATAAACAACATTACACCATTAGGCAAAAGTATGGCTGCTTTTCCATTATCTCCCCAATATGCCAAAATGTTATGTTTCAGTAAAGATCGCAGTTTATTGCAATATATGTTATATATAATATGTGCGATGTCAGTTCCAGAATTTTTACCTGGAGATAATGATGAAACATGGAAAAAAACTAAATTTTCATGGGTTAACAATGGTGAAAACTTACGCTTGGGTAATTACTGTAATACTTGTATTATATAAGAAATTTTATTTTAACTATTTATGAAGTTGGCTTTTCTTTTAGAATAGTTTAATATCTTAATTATAAAATTCTATTATTTTTTAGCTTCAATGCGAAGCTGAAAAGGTTTTAATTTTACCATGATGTGTTTATTATTTTTTTTTTTTGTATCAATTACTACTATATCTCAGCTCTCACTGGACTGATTTTTCTCAATAATACGTCAAAAGATCACAAAACATTAACCTCAAAAATTGAAAATTTTTGTCTCGTTCCCCATAAATGGTGGAAAACCCCCAAAAAATTACAATTTTTAAAATGTGTAAATTTCGACTTTTTTTCCTAAAAATTGTCATAACTTATTGAAAATTGAACAAATCAAAATAATTTTTTTTTTTTTTTATTTAAACCTTAGTAATTTTCCTATAATTTGATATCATTTTTTTGAAAATCTGATACTTAACTTGCTCCCAGGGGGATTAAAAATAGCAACTTTTTTACAAAACTCAACTTTTTCAACTTAACTTTTGAAAATGTTCCAAAAATACTGCATCCTTTAAATATATGTCAAATTAATATAAATTTAAATATGTTACATACTATTAACTAAAAAAAAAAAATTTGTCCCGACAACTTATCTTATACTTTCAAACAACTGCTGTAGTTAAAATAATGCTATTTTGTGTTCAAATTTTATTTCTTTTTTAAATACCTTATAAGGGTTTGCCATAGTAATGAATCCATCAATAAATATAAAATTTACATGAATCTAACTTATTTTAAGTATTTTGCGTCCTCAAAGCTATGAAAAACTTTTTTGAAATTGTGAAAACTTGTATAAAAATTTCCTGTGTAAATAGTGAAAATTCCTCAAAAAATTACGATTATTAAATTCGGTAAATTCGACATTTTTTAAACTTTTTTTTCTAAAAATTGCCATAACTTATTGAAAAATGAATAAATAAAAATAATTCTTTTTTATATTGAAATCTTAGATATTTTACTTTCATTTGATATAAATTTTTTGAAAATCTGACCTTTTAATCTGCCCACAGTGGAGATTCAAAATAGCAACTTTTGCACAAAAATTTTAATTTTTCAACTTAACTTTTGAGAATGTACTAAAAGTTCAAAAAAAAAAATTTGTACCGACGACCTATTATCTATGTGCAAATGGCAGTGGAAGTAGAACAAAAAATAATAATTAATCTTGCTTTTGGAATAATCCACCAATTTCTTAAAATTAAACACTAACTACAGATTTGCATCAAAGCTTTTTTATGATAGTGATTTTAATGTCAGATATCATCTATACTTGTCACAACAATCTCATTGTGCTACGGTTTTATTTTTAAGAAGATAAAAATAAGATTTCATAGCTACACCTTTTTAAATTTTATAACAATGATGTTCAATTATTTGTTGTATTAGGTTTCTTAATCTTCCTTTATGTTCACCTCAAAAATCAATAAAAGAATAACTTAACTTTAATAAATTTGCTAATTAGGAAAATAAAATTTATTTAAATATTTCAATGTATAGTAAGTATTATAAACAATAATAATGCTTGATAATTTAACTATATTTTACTATCTTAGATTATAGTAATACATTTAGAATATTTAATTTGGTATCATTATGTTTAGGCGATCCAATGGTTATTTTACGTTCAATGGGAGGAGCTACACATGTCATGAAAACAGTTGGATTTAATGGACTTTATGACTATTGTTTGAAAACTGGATTACATCAGAAATCTATTTTAGAAGCATGGAAACTTATTAATCAATTGCGAAATCAGTTGAATATGAATGTTCCTTCTTTAAAATTAGATTCTGACTATGAAATGGAACCACCAACATCTATTCAAGTATAACAAATATAAAAATTTTTAGTGCACTGTTTTATTAACAGCTAGTGACGTAGTAGTCAAAGATCAAAAGGTCCTATAACCCCTAATTTGCCATATGCTACTATAAACAATATATGACTTGTAACAGTATATAATAAACCAAAAAGAGCTCTTAGCTCTTACAGCAAAAATCCTAGCTACTGTACTGCTATTATATTTTTTTTTTTCAATGTATTTTTAGGTTAAACAAATGAGACAAATAATATTATCTGGTATGGTCGATAAAGTTGCTAAGAAACTGTCACCTGAAGAATTAAAAAGGAATGGTATTAGACCAAATAAAGCAGCATACTATACACCTAATATAGCAGATATTGTTTATATCCACAATAGTAGTGTAATGAAGAGAGTTAAGCCAGATTGGATAGTATATCAAGAAATGTTTGAAGTGGAAAACAAAATGTATATTAAAGGTAACTTTTTATTCAAAAGTTTTTGAACTGTAAATTAATAACAAATAAAATGTATCATTCTTTAAAAAAAAAATTTACTATTAATTTATTTAAAATTAAATTGATATATATTCATTGTGAAAAACTATATTTTTACTAAGATAGTATTTCCTAAACTTTAAATTCAGGAATTACTGCAATTGAACCAGAATGGTTGCCAATATATGCTACTAAGTTATGTAAAACCTTAAAAATATTAGATGAACCAAAGCCTAGGTACTGCAAAAACACTGAGAAGATTTTATGTACTGTCAATGCTACCTATGGTAATTTTATAGCTTACGTCATTCATAATTTTTTTTATTTAAGAAGTGTATTTATGTTAATAAATATATAATAGTTCATAATTATTATATATCCAATTAATAAAGAAAAAAAAAGTACTTGGTATATTCTTTTAATTTTTCTAAAACTGATATTAAGTAAAGTACAACCTCTATGAGTGAGATAGAATACATACTAGTTTTAAAAAATTCAATCAGAAAAATACAATTAATTTTTTTTTAGTTTATATTTACACAAACATGAACTATATTAAAAAATATTCTATCAAATGTGGTAAATGTTTATAAATTTTTAAAATCACTTATATTTAATAAAAGATAAATAGATTAATAGATAAATAAATCTATTCAGCATAGATATTTTTTTAGATTAGCCTTAAGTTATTTCAGTGTATTATCATTAAATTTTAAATTGTACCTTGTTGAATCCAACCCTATAATCCACATTACTTTGAAATACTCAAATTTTTTGGTTATTTTATATTTTATTTATATTGTAAATTAGGGCATGCTGGTTGGAAACTCCCACAAGCTGAAATTGAGCTTCCAGAAATGGATAAAAAATATTATTGGTTAGCATTCTTTATACTTAATGGTGAAATATTTCCAAAATTGTCAAATTTTACTCAAAATTTATTGTCAAAACCTGAATTAATATTAAAACCTTGGATGAGATTGTAAGTTCAATATAGCTAATGGGTATTTTTGGTATTAAATAAATATAATGATTGTTTACAGTTTAAAAGAATCATTTTATTTCATCACACAAATATTACAAAAAAACCATGATGATTCGCCCAAAAAGATTAAAGAAAGATGGAAAAATAATACTAAGTGTAAGTTGTTAATAAAAAACATATACATATATATTTGTTTTATGAGTTTTATAAGAATATTTAACAATGTTTTTAGATTTGTTAGAGGAATATTTAATATGGTTACCCCAGACAGCTCATGATGAAGTGAAACTATTATGGCCACCAAATTAACATTTGTATATCGTAAAACAATTTCAAATATTTTGACTTTCTATGTGTGCATCTTCTTCATTTTCAACAATTTTGGAATCACATTTTTCTGATGTTTTAGATGATTTTTTCTGTTTCATAAAGAAATTTTAAAATTTATAAATTAAAATTACTTGACACACATACCTTTTTATTTACAGCATTTCTTAAGCCAGTTGTTTGAGTTTGACTAATTGATGTCATTAATGATAATGATGTTGCTGAAAGCTCTAAACTTTTAAGTTCATTTAACATTTCAGATCTCTAAAAATAAAATAGGTTTCTAGCACAAATGAAAATTTTTATTTTATAAAAAATCAATTTCAGTAAAATAAATATCTATTATTGATGATTAAGAATTAAAACAACCCTTATTCTAGTTAAGTCTATTTTTAATAACTTTACTAAAAAGAATTATTTTTTAGTTAATCTTAAAATTTTTCCAATATTTCATTTACTTGGGGTAAAAATTTATCATTATCATGAACCTTTTTAAAATACATGTTTTAGTAGCACTAGTAAAAAATACATTTTTTTTTTAAATTTAAATTATTATATTTAACATTACTACTTATAAATAATTGTTATTAAACATTTATATAATGTTAAAAACAATCTTTTTATTAAAATGTAAAAATTAATGATCGTTAATTTTATATAAGATTTATTATATATTAAAATTTTTAAGCATTACATTATTCAAAGTAGCACTGTGTGTGTCTTCCATCTTCTAAAAAGTAATAATAGTCATAAAAATTAAAAACTAACAAAATTTAAGTTTGGTTTGACTGATACACTTTGGTAATATGATGCTTTGTGTATGCTTTAGGAATTTACTGAAAATACAGCACGGATGAAATTAATGATAATAAATGCCTTACGTAGTCATATTATAATACCATTGCTATAATAATATAAGTAGCCACGTAATGTGTATATTGTAACTATATTATATATACGTATGAACTGGACATAGCAAACAATATAATTAAACCCAAATTAATCATTGAAGAAATTCTATTTATACACTTATTTATAATTTAGTATATATAATATAATTATTTAATATACTTATTATAATATTTAGTATATGTACTGAACAATGTAGATATACTACTTATCCGTCAATAATTTAACAAGCATGTGAAGTTTACTAGGATAAATTTTTACATTGCAAAAGTAGTATGTGGTTAAAATAAACACGTTTTTTTTTAAATAAAATCTATAAAAAAATTTTAGAGCAAAAAAAATTTACCAGCTAAGTTATTACACTAATATCTTCAATTATAATGTATCATAAAATATTTTTTTTATAATCTATTTTAAGTTCAACTTGCATATTTTTCTTTTAATATGCTACAGTAAAAAATAAAAATCAAAATAATATTTACTTTTGATATGTTTAGGCGATTTCATGAGAAGGTTGTCAATGCAAATTTTATATAACATTTTTTCTGCATTTAAAGGTATCAATAAATTTTTTATTATAATTTGAATTTGAGAAGATCTATTGACCACCATGTAAAAATATTTTGTTATCGTCTTCTGATAAATTACCTTTTATGATTTGACCCCTTTGAATAAAATCTATTCATTTATTTAATGATACATAAATTATTCCATTGATGCCTTGATAAAATATTTATCTATACTTTTATTTTTGATTTATTATGATAATTTTAATAACAAACATAGCTATGAAATTAGATAAGTATAACTATATCATTAACTAGTTACCTTAAAACTCTTTTGTTTTTTTTCCAAAATTTTTGTGAGTGCTTTTCGTTGTCTACTAGTCAATTTTTTCTTTGTAGGATTCATAGATGATTGTTTGTCAATTTCTTTACTTTTATTATTCTACAATAAACAATTTTCAAACTGTAATCACTTTATTTTGACATAAGACAACGTCAAAAAAATATAATTTTGAGATAACATAAATATTTGACCATTTTTAATAAATCATATATATTTTTTGATGTAAAATATTTTTGAAAAAAAAGTTTGTTTACTTTCTTAGATGAAATATGCATCGTTAGGTGTAAAATTATTAACAGAATTCAGTGATAGTAAAATATCATGAATTGTGATTTTAATTGATTATAAGTGAGTACTTAAAAAAAAATTTGTGATAGCTAAAATAATGACTGTACTAGGAAATGTAACTATTTCATAATTTATTAAAAAAAATACAGTAAATTAAATCAAAATATTCATAATTTCATGGCACTTTTCCATGATAAGAAAGATTGTCAAAAGTAATTTTAAGTCTTAAAAGCAATAGTCAGTATTTAAGTTTTAAATGTTCAATAACTTACAGAATTTTTATTTTTTTTCTTTGACATTTTTAATAACGTACTAAATCGAAACTCTAATTTTAGAATTTATAAAATTTGAATTATGATGTAACTTCGTATTGCCAATTATGAATATATTTTATTTAACCAATAATACAGTAATAAATAACAGTAATAAAATCATTTTTTTATCACAGAAATAATAACGTGTGTTGCATACAACTACAGTTATCTATGTTGGATCACTTTTATCATTTGTCGAAGTGCCGACTACAAGTACTAATAATATCGTTAGTTTCATTTGGTCCTATATTTATTAATTAGTTTAGCATGAAAATTTATCAAATATATTCTATAAATTAGATAAATTATCAAATATTTCGATTTATAGTTTACAAGCTAAAATACAAATATTTTCTAAAACTTATTGTATACCCGTAGCTAAGTACGTGTTATGGAAATTGCTATGAACTAATCATTCCTCTGACATTTTTAAGAAAATCCTCTAAATATATTTATTCCGATAACAATTGCTGCAAATACCTAATTACAAAAATTTGAGTTTTACTTCGAAGATAATTACTACGAATAGGACAATTAATTGATTGCTTCGAATGAAATTTACTCTGAATGTCAATAATTCGCAAAATTGATTAATAAAATTATCAAATTTCGGAGTGGATAAGTATTGTAGCCATATAAATAACTAACCCTCAGACTTTCGAAATAACAGGTATTTTAGGGTAAGGAAGAGGGGTTTCAACTAAAACAATCCCTGTTATAAAATTGGTGAGCCCTTAATTTTTTTTTTTTTAGGAAAGGAGCGATTTTAATTAATGGACTGAAGTGTTTTTTGCTTCTCCTTATTAGCGTTTATTATTATAACCTCTAACATTTTGTTAGTTATTGTGTTCTTATTTGTTTATTGGTAAAAAATATAGGGGATACGTGTCACTAATAATAGGATTCGGCATTAAACAGATGTTTTATAAGGGCATTCGGTATCCCATTCTCTAAAATTATCACTTCAATTAGTCTTATATGAAAACAAATAAAAATATGTGACTTAGTATAATTTCATGGTGTAGGTGGATTATGAAACTAAATAAATCCAGTCTGAATTTGATCTTATGATTGGTTGCAAACAGGAGAGACTTGAGAGGGCTTAGTCTCCTAAAATTCTGTCATGGCCCCCTGAAAATAAAATAATATGCATTTATTGTTGTATAGAAATATTTTTTTAAAGAAAGAGAAAAAATTATGTAAGTAGAGCTCCCAAATAATTTGTTGCAATACACCTACATTCCAGTCAATTTAAGTGAACATAAGATAATTATAACTTAATAGTTTATGATTATGCAAACACTTACTTAACTTTTCTTTTAAAGTAATTAAATTTTAACTTGAGTTAAAAATGTACAGTCGATTCATTAAAAAATTGTTGAGATATTTTTTTTATTTGTATGATGATTACCTGAAGTTTTGTCAGTTGTACTCATGGTTAAATATTTTAATTAATAATCAAAATTGGCAATAAAACAAGTATTCATTTTTTCTTAATAGTTAGAAATCAAATAAAATAATGTAATATTAAAACAGTACGACTTTTTTTAAAAGATATACATTTATATAAAAATCTGGCATTACATTTTCGTAAAACATAATACATTACATTATTATACATATAATAAATTAAAACATTTATCCTATTGAGTAAATACATGTTATTCCCACAGTGGGATCTGTAAGGAACACGGGCTTAACAACCCGGTGGACCCTAGATAATTCAGTGGGGGTGGCAACACATACCACTGCTCATAGCCGGTCATGACTGATTAGTTGAGACCGGTAGGCCTGGGCATACCTACCACACTGTGGACTTACAACAGAGAAAGACATGGGGTTTTAAACCAAGAGTTATGTATTAGCTGTACACTTCAGTGATTAAACCTATGATATTGTATGGTGCCCTAGTCTGGTGTACCAGAACAGTATTTGTTATAGCTAGGAATGAACTTAGTCGCATACAGAGAATGGCTGCCATAACCATCACTGTAGCAATAAGAACTACACCAGCGGTCGCATTAAAGGCACTAATAGGATTACCTCCGCTGCATCTAAAGGTCAAAGCTCATGCCAAAGCCACAGTACTAAGATTCCATAACTTAGGTACTTGGATTTTTGAGAGCGACAAAACAGAAAACGGTAAAACAATAAGAGATTGACTAAGGCTTTGTGGAACGCCCCTTGGACTATATCAAACCGGTTCTTAAGAATAACATTCTCTACAAAGTGAAAATCACTATACGTAGAGAATAGAACATTAACCAACTGACTGAGAAAGGAGGATTTGTAATATATACAGATGGATTCAAAAAAATAGGAAAGGTAGGTGCTGGCATTTGGGGTCTAAAGCCTCGAATTAATATCAGAATGCAATGGACATAACACTCTCTGTTTTCTAAGCAGAGGTGATGGCGATACTGGTAGGGGCTCAGAACCTGCTGGTATATAAGAAAAGGAAGATAACTATCTTAAGTGATAGTCAAGCGGCTCTAAAAGCACTCTGTAACGACCAGGTTAATTCAAAGCTTGTCCTCGAATGCAAAGGAACTTAAGAATCACTATCGAGGTTTAAAAAAGTTATACTAGCGTGAATACCAGGACACAACGGTGTCACTGGAAATGAAAAGCTGACTTTCTAACTAGGAAAGGAGCAGAGAACATCTATGTTTGACCAGAACCAGTGGTAGGACTCACTGAACAATCGCACAAAGCGCTACCCAAGAATTGGTGCAGAGAACAACACACGAAAATCTGGAAGTACTGAGTAGTACTTAGACAATCTAAAATGTTCATTAAGACCCCCGGTCTACTGCTAGGTGATCTTAATAGCACGACTAGACATCAAAGAAGCACTGACTGGTCTACTAACAGGACATGGTCACTTGTTTAAACATCTTTACGCAATGGGGGTATCGGAATCACCAAGTGCAGGAAGTGTGGAGTAGAAGAGGAAGACTCTTTTCACATAATGTGCGAATATGAAGCCTTGTCCACACTAATATCAAACTACTTGAGTAAACCTTTTCCTGGAAAAGAAGATATTAAAAACCTAAGACCCCGCTACGTAAACACAATGAATTCCTTGGTACTTGTTATCTCATTGTCCGCCAGAGCACTCTTATTAGTCTGATGCACGGTGTCTATACTATCATAATAAATTGTACTTGTAGATTATATCTATGAGCATAGTATTGTAATTATATTTTAACGACAATGGTAACAGTATAATTAAGCATGAATTTTATTAACCATCGTCATATACAAGTTCAAATACGTAAAAATCCTTGATACTTGGCAGACAAATATATTACTAATTAAATTAAGGATCTAATTGTACATTTTTACAAAATGCGCTTTTTTATACTGAAATGGTTTATCTTAGCTATTTGATAACGTGTTAAAATATTAGCTATAAATGCATACTAATAAATTGTGTAATCTACAGAATAATTATATTATAAAAAGGACCCAACTATTCTAGTTGAGACATTATATCACTCAAATATTGAATTTTTATTGGAATAATAGCCCAGTTTAGCTTTTCCGCATTAATTTTTGATGAAGTTTTAAACTAGTTAAATAAAAATATAGTATATCAGACATGAACATATATTTTCTTATTTATTAATTATAAATTTAAAAAGTGAATAAAATATTTATTCGAATAAGGCTCTAATTTTACCATTTTAAATTGATTAACTCTAGAGTTAAAAAATTTGAAAACGCATGTATTACATTTATATATATACACACATATATATAGTTTTATTTTCTTTATCAATAAATTATTGATAGAGAAAATAAAATTAATAAATAAAAATTATTAGTATTAATTATTTTATTATAGAATAATATAATAAAAACCACGTTATTGTAAAACAAATTTGAAATTTTATATGGATGCTGAAAAAATCAGTTCATTATTTTTATATAAACAAAAATAAAACAAATTTAAAAAATGTTCGTATAGAGTAAATAATGTTGTGATTTTTCATATAATTAACATAGCTAATATTTATTTGTTTTTTAATTTAATACCTAGTTATAAATAAAAAATTGCATCATTTTTTGGAAAATGAAGGTTATGCCTTATGTGTCCTTCAAGTAAACAAAAAACAAATAGAGGCACCAGATTTTTAACACCCCCCCCCACCCCCAAACAACAAAATATTACTTTGCCAACTTTCCCGCTAGTTGCGCTACTGGTCTAAATCAACTCGTGTCGATAATACTACCAACATTGGTAATTTTGGGATATCATCGACTGAACATTTCAAATAAATTTACAGTAAGTATTAAATGTTTAAAAACTTATTTTTTTAACGATATATTCTGTAATTTAAAAAAGTATCAGAATAAATACATTTTTTTATTAAAAAAATTGTAATGAAAATGTTCGAAATAAAATATTTTTGTGAAAAATATGTTATTTTTCAAATTGATACCTAAAACTTAGTTGCATATTTAAATTGAATATTTTATTATCAATAATCAAATATTGTAATTCCGCTTTTCGAGAACTTTATATTACTAATTTATCCTAAAATCGGTAATTTAGTTAAGGAGATAACAGAATATAATAACCTGCAATATCTTGGCGAATAATTTAGCATAACGATACTGGAATATTAATTTACGGTTAACATTTTGGTTTTATCAGTTTCTTGTCTTGATACTTATCTGTGGATTAGCGTAAAAAAACAGAGGTCATTATTACGTCGATAATATTGAATATTTTATAAGTCAACGCCGGCATATAAAATTTACTAATTATACACTTGAGGTTAAAAATAATATCTTATTTTGAAATATTGAATAGAAGAATAGAAATACCCAACAACTTTATTATTTATTTACACTTTTATTTTTCTGAGAAAGATAATTTTACCAATGTTTCACTTTAGACCTATTTACGAAGCTCTTCATAAATCATTACAGAGTCATCCAGTGAATTCGGTTTTTAAACGACTTATAAGCACCAATAATTATTCAAACATGCCTGTCAAAGTAAGTGATTAGAAACTTGATACATTTTTTAATATTTAAAAAGATTATAAGAACTTGTAATAATTTTATTTTCATTTTTCATTAGAATAATATTTGAAGTAGTTTAAAGAACAAATTATAATTATTTATATTTTAATAAATTGTAAAGTGTTAAAATACAATAGACTAGAAATTTTTAAATAATATTGATATAAGAATGTGTTGAATATTAAAATTATTGGAAAATTAAGATGTCAAAATTACTATTGTATATTTTTTTTAAATTATGCCCATCAATTAAGTTGGTTAATTAATCAATCATTATGCTTTGAATTTTACCGTCAGTATACTGAAGTATATACATAATTAGTTTATTTAAGTCAAATCTTCTTTTAATTATTTGACAATTTTTTTTAAGTTTACACATTTAAATGCAAAACTAAAAATTTCTTTACTTTACCAATAATACTGGTAAAATATGACTTACTAGATTTTGTTACTTCATAAATAACTGAGGCATTTATGAGTAACAAACCTTTATAAAAATTTTAGGTTTTGTAATTTTATATGATCTGTAATTTTTTAATTTTTAGAAATGTTGAGCAATTTATTTTAAAGATTAATTTTGAATTGCAGTAGTAACTCATCCTGCCATATAATATTCTAAGTATTAAAATTAATAAACCCTATGAAATACCATCTTATTCTCAAATTATATCTTTTGGAATACCATAAGTTGTTCCAGAATAGTATTAAAAAAAAATTAAAATTAAAAAGATTAATTTAACCAGTTTTTTTTTTTTTTTTAGAATTTGTGAAATCTACTCTTATTGAACACTAATTTGTTGTATAATATGCTAAAATATTCTATATAATTAATTAATTAAATTCCAGCAATTTATATTGTTTTTAACTGATAATAATAAAATTCAAAGCCATCCTATTTTTATCATGACTTTTTTTTTTATTTCATAATTTTTATAAAATATATTAATAAAAAAATGATGCTACTTAACATTATAATAGGTTGGAGATATCATTCCAAATGTTGAACTAACAGAAAACAAACCTGATAACAAAATAAATATTTTTGAACTGTGTAAAGGAAAAACTGTAGTGTTATTTGCTGTTCCTGGTGCATTTACTCCTGGGTGTTCTAAGGTACATTTTATTTCAGTTTGAAGTATTAAAAAAAAAAACGATTTAATTTTAATTTTTTTTTCATTATTTTGTAGACACATTTACCTGGTTATGTAGCTTCAGCTGATGATTTAAAAAAAAAAGGAGTTGATGAAATAGTATGTATTTCAGTCAATGATCCTTTTGTCATGGCTGCATGGGCTCAAAATCAAAATGCAGAAGGAAAAGTATGCAAAAATTCAAAAACTTTAAATTAAAAATTTAACATAAAATTTTTTTTAGGTACGTTTGTTAGCTGATCCAAATGCAGAGTTAACTAAAGCTCTTGATTTAGCTATTGATTTGCCACCATTAGGAGGGATCCGATCAAAACGTTATTCAATGCTTATTAAAGATAGCAAGGTTGTACAGTTGAATGTTGAACCTGATAATACTGGTCTATCTTGTTCATTAGTTAATAATCTTACTTTATAACTAATATTTGTTACAAAAAAGATTTTTGTTTTATGTTAAAATACTATACTTTATTAAATGATTTCAACTTAAAATGTTTTACTAAATATCAATTAATATATTCAAAAAAGTTTTTTTTATTAAATACATAATTATTCATAACATTAAAATTGATTGGATTTATTATTTTGATGATTTCATAACAAGAATAAACTTTTAGATTCTAATCAAAGGGTCAGCAGTTGGTTTCTAAAGTGGGCCATTTATTTTCCATCCATAGAAGAGGTCATATTTGGTTACTTATAATAAGTTAGGGGTTCAAGATAAATTATTATGTATAAAGATTATTTCAGTATATCATTCTCATATACCCTCTAAACTTGTACCAAACATTTCTACAAACCGTTTTCTAAAAATAAACATTAATAAATGATAATTCTTGAGCTATAATAATATAATATGAATGACCTCAAAATGGAGTTACCTCTTTTTTACAGCAAATCCTTAAATTATTGAACATAAAAATAAGGTTGTCTACAAAAATTTGTCTAGATTGGGGGCAAAACATTTTTTTTTCTCAATATTTGGTAAAACTATATCCAAAGTTGATATAAGAATAAGGGAGGCTTTGGTCAAAAAATTACGCTTAAATTTTTGAAGTAGGTGCCAAATAATTATGTAAATTTAACCCCCAAATTTTTGTTAAACTTTTCTGATGGTCTTTGAAACCTTATTCAAGACAACACGCTTTAATGGAACCTAAGAATTATTGGAAAAAGTTGTAAATAATGTGGTAGTATACTGTAGGGGATTGTGTATATAGCCATAATTTTCATTTAATTAAACAACTTTTATAATGAAATAATATATCTTTATGTTTTAGTATTATTTTTTATATAGCTTCTTCTTTAATGAAAATGTTTTTGAGATAAAATGTATATTTTGTAAAAAATATAAAGTCCATCTCTGAATAAAATATTTTGCAGAAAACTCAATATGTACATTTTTAAATTTTTATTTAAGTAATACAAATAATAATAACGTAACTACATAATTAATGTTTTTAAGGAATTATTTTTTTGTACCTTTAATCGCAAATTAATATTATCTTATTTTTGAAGTAGAAGTTTTGATAATTATTGATTAGTAAGTTTTATGTTTATTGAAAATTTTTACATAAATCGATTATAAATATACTTGTAACATTTTAATGTTAAATATATAAGCAATAAATTATTGGATTATTAAATAGTTAATTTTTGTTGAAAATGCTCTTTAATTCAAAGATTTATGGTTTAACTAAAGTAATTTTGAACCATAATTAATAAATACAGAAGTTGTTGATTTTTTAAAATAAACATTACATATAATGAAGAGATTAAATCTATTGCAGCGAATAATGGTATCCTATTTTAGGTACTTAAATAATAAATAATTTGTTTGTTATACCTAAATGTAGGAAGTAGTGAAAGAAATAAGTGATTGCAAGTAATGTGATAAATAAATTTATCTCCCCCCTTCACCATTGATTTGACAAATTTCTACATATGGTGTTTGTCGGGAAATTTGATTATTCTGACTCTCATGAATTAATTATAATATTAGTTGTACTTTAAAGTAAACCATAGATACCTGGAACATATTTTTGAAAAATACAACTCCTTTTTAATCAACGTAATAAATGATCATTAAAAGCAATACAAATATATTGTTTGATCTAAAGTATAGATATAAATAATTGAAAAAAATTGAAGTAGTAACTTTACATGGCTTTTTTACACTAAAATAAATTTTTATGTTTAACTTCGGTGATTATTTGCATAAAGAAGACATTAACATATGTTTAGAGTTATATCTAGAGTATATCCAGAACACCTCCAAAAGTTAAGTTGAAAAAGTTCTACTATGTATGTTTCAAATTTTGAACTTTCCATGTATAAAGGAAAATGGTCCGTTTTAAAAAAATATATTTAATGAAATAGATATGTATAAAGTACTTATTAAAAATTTATTTTGATTCATCCATTTTTCAAAAAGTTATGATAGTATTAATTAATAAAAATGTTTAAATTTATTGATTTTAATAATTGTACTTTTTGGTGGATTTCTTATATTTATGAGGAAATGAGGAATTTCTAGCAAACATTTTAGGGGAATGTCTTTATTTTTAGATACCATTTGTGATAATTTGACGTATCGTTGAAAAAAATTAGTTCAGTAGAACTGAGAAAATGTGGCAACAGACACAAAAAAATATATAAACACAACATAGTAAAATTAATACCTTCTTAGCATCGCATTAAAGTTAAAAAGAAATATATTTGATAGATAAAAGTTATTAGATTTGTTAAAACGTTGTAGATCACTATCTCTCTCTCTCTCTCTCTATATATATATATATATATATAAACATTATACGTACATATAAAAATTAAAATTTACTCGCATCTGTAAATAACGCAAGTTATTTAAAAATGGAGACTACTTTAATTGTTATTCTTATGTCTATATCATGATTATTATAAATAATCATGGTCGATGTAAAGGTGGATTGATCCTTTTTACCATTTTCTCGCGCAGTCTAATTTATTTTAGTATTAATGTTTTAGAACAAGAACATTTTTCTATTTAACAAAATAAAACATTTGTTAATTGAAATACCTCTTTAAATATACTTGAAGTATAAATATCCATTTATAAGAAAAATTTTAATCGACTTCATGGGATAGGATTAAAAATTTCCAGTTAAAACTAAGTACTTTTCATAATTTACTTCACTAAGTATATGATCTACAAATATCATGCCTAAACTTGCAATATTAATTTCAGTGGTTTACACTTGTGCACATATTATTTCTTTGACTTATGTTATTTTATCTGGTCTATGTAGTTTTATTTCCACAATATGGTTAGATGTAAAAAAGTAATTACTTGAAAAGAATAAATCTTCATTGAGATTTATATATGTGTCTTTACCACAGTATCAACAATAGGTAAACAAATGTGTCTCTAGTAAATATGTTATATTTTACAATCATGCTATTTGTCACCTACGAATTTTATATGTAAAAAAAAAATATAACGTTAATAATCATTATAAGATCATGGAAGCATCTACCTTGTTTTTTATTTTTTCAATTACCGACGCTTAGTTTTTAGAAACTCTTTGGAAAATCGATGTTTGATGTGAACAAAATGTTGAAACCGTTACTGGAATGATATCTGAGGCGCCGGTGCGAACAAACTATGAAACGTTCAAAATGTTAATAAAATTAGGGGTTAGGGGCCAGAATACCTCTTGATCAATGAAAATTTTAACTTTTTTTCAGTTTGATCCGATAAATTTTTCTAGAGACCTACTAATGTTGACTTACTGATTTACAAACATTAAGGCTCTAACTACGTTGAGCGATTGACGAATTTGTATTGAGTTATTTAATATAATCATACTTATAATTAAATAATGAATATTCTTAATAGTAATTTTTTAGTCAATATATTTCTCTATTGTAACTCTATCATAAAATTAGCAAAAAATTCAAAAGTTTCTCAGTGAGTTATGAAAACAACAAAATGTTGGTATTTATTAAAAATTGACATAAATTTTTGAAAATATTTGTTTTTTAATGTAATTTGGTAATATTTTTTTATTTTACAATTTTAAACTACGATTTAAATGAAAAATCACGAGTTACATTATTTGATGATTTGTTTGATCAAAACTGTTTAATATGAAAATTAAGTTCTCTTTATCTTGAGTTACGTATTTTGATAAAATTCATTATACACACTTGCACAATCTTATCGAAATGTTTTTTTAACAATTAGTTTTTTTTTAAATAAAAGTGATAGTAAACTTTTATCCGCTTTATACAAATCAATTAATCCATTAATTATTAACGAATCTGTCTTATTTTTAAAATAATAATGCTAATAAAAAACTTTAATTGTTATTACATTATAATTTAAAAATGGGAATTTTTAAAATTTGGATTGTCAATATGTGTTCTATTTTTATGACGGTTTTGATATTTATTTGAGAGTAGAAAATGTATGATTTATTTAGGAACCGTTCTATAATTATTTGGTGATACTTAAAAAGCTAATTCTTATATAATTAAACAATAAAGAATTTTAAAGTATTCTTGTTTTTATAATTAAAAAATAAATAAAAATACAATATATGTTTATGATTGGTTCAAAAACGTCTTCTGTGGCATATTATTGTTGTTCAATATTAACGTTAAAAGCGTCCGTCATTAGCGCTGTTGTCCGTTTTAATCTCATCACCATTGTCAGTGCTCGTCGGTTTTAATCTCAAACCCCTCTCGTTTATTTTTTAATTTAATATATTATTATTTTAAAAGTAAAATACACATAAAAAAGAAATTTTAAAAATTATTTAAGATTTTAGAAAAAATTTCTGTAATTTTAAAATTATTAAAACATTAAGAATGAACAAATAAAAATTTGACGTTGGACAGCCCCACCAACACGCGCCATCTTCACAAACAAAGAACACCGCCAGCCAGGTCCGTATTCGTTATACGTTAGCCTGACTGTACGTATGTTCTGTCTGTTTCCCGTGCCGACTCGCGTGTAATTTCGATTCGTCGTTTTTACACGATAAGTGTTGAAATATTACAGGTTCCTGCTTTTATAATTTTTATTTCAACAAGCTCAGGCGCAGTTGTAATTTAATTGTATTTTATTATAAATTTCAACCAAAAATGAGTACTAAAGAAGCGAAAAACGATGTTGCTGTAGAAAAAATCGCAGAAAACGACGACGTAGACCCCAAGGCCGACATTAAAGGAACCAAAAGGCCGGCAGATGTAAGTAAAATAATTTAGAAGATAATTTTATAATTAAATAGTATCTAGACTGTGTTCTACGATTATTGGCCTATTTTGAATGAATGAGCTTTTCTGTTTGTCGTTACACAACCGGCGTCCTACCGGCTACCGGTAAGCTGTCATACCCGCCATTTTAACCCCGGCACCGTGTACGGTCGGCGTGTATTCATACTATCTAACTAGTCATTTATGTGATGTTAATTTTTCAGTAAAATATGAGTATGTTGACCAAATTTAATCAACTAGCAATTCGTTATAATTTTTTTAACATGAATAGATGTATGAGTATTTGTAACTTGAAAGATTTCGTGGCGTCCCGCGCTGAACATTTTCGGCAGACCGGCACCACGGTTGTTTACCGGTAACCCCCTCCTTCATATTCATCTACTCCACTCATTTTGGCGTTGGGAAATTTACATTTAAAAAGTTGTCATTCCTGTAAGATTTCGATGAATATTTCTATCGTTATTTTCTATAAGATAATTGACTGATAAACTGCTTAATATTTTTTTTCGTGTTATATAATGAAGTCATCACTAACTTCAGAAGAAAGTGCGTTATTATTGTATAGATCTTAGTATGTAATAATGAAACCAAATAATTAAAATCGAATTTACATTTCAAATTGGTTTATCATTTTTCTTAATTAAATGCAGCATTATTATTATTATTTTATTTCAAATAACGGAATTATTAAATAATAGCTTTTTAAATAATCATGAATGTGTCTGTATTCAACTTATGTATAGTATTTAATCTTTGCAATATTTTAATATGGTTAAATTTTAAATTTCTACTATTAAACTAATAGTTTTTGTTATGAATAATTGTAAATAATTTTTATTTAAAATGTATTTTTTATGTTCTCCTTTGTAACTTAATACTTGTATTGAATACGAAAAAAAATTATAATCTTCACTATTGTAATAAAGTAAAATCCCAGTAACAGAATAGAAAGAAATGGTACTGACTGAGCTATATATTATAGATTTATTTTTACTATAAATACTAGATGTGTTTTAGTATACATGGAAAAATTAATTTACTTTTTTCCTTAGGATAAGTCTGATGAGGTGAAGAAACAGAAAAAAGAGGAGAATGGAGAAGAAGACCTTGATGAAGAAGAAGAAGTCGAAGGAGAAGAAGATGATGAAGAAGAATTAGCAGAAGGTGAAGATGATCTAGATGAAGCTGATGGTAATAATAGTCATCAAATTACATCTTAGTAATTTATTTTAAATATTTGTTTTCTATTTTTATAGTTTGTTCAGAAGAAGATGAAGATGACATTGATGGTGTAGATGAAGACGATGATGATGTGTAAACTGACTAAATGTACAATTGAACAAGTCTCTTAATTTTATATAATTTTTACATAGTGCGCATGTACTCGATGTCTCCCGTTTGATAGAATTTTGATTTCAAAATGTAATTTTTTATACAAATATGCCATCAAAGCTTTTTTGCTACTGAGTGACTTGGACATAAATGGTTTTTTTAAATTTAAAAAACACGTGATTCCTAATAAATTTTTCTGTGTACTTGTTCCAAGTCTTAAGTCACTCACTATCAATTAAGTTTTGTGCATGTTCCTTGTGGAATAAGTTTTTAAACTCCTAACTAACAGTTGATTGAAATATTTAAAATTAACTCGACCACTCAATGTTTTTTTTAATTATTGTAACAAATTACAACACAATAAATGTTTTTTTTTTTTTATTGATTTTACCTATTTATAAGTAAATAATAGTATAAATATTTACAATAATCAATCTTGGAGATACTGAATTATAATTAAGTTAATAGGTTTGATTTCTAAAAAAAAAATGTATGTATATATACATTTATTATAAGTATAAATAAATAATTAAGTATATATACATATATAATATGTATATATATATATGTTCACATTTATCATTTAAAAATTAAGTTACTTTTGTATAAATATTGATTAAATGATAAGATAATCAAAGAAAATTCTCAAGTTGGTTTTTTAATTTTTTTATTTTTGGTGTGTTTAAGTTTTAGATAATTTTTGTTTCTTTTTCAGCTATAAATGATTATATTTTTAAGAACTAAGCTACTAAAAATATGTTTGAAGTAAAAAAATTTAACATTGCACGCTATTACAATGTCAATTGATCTTTATAATAACATACTTTATAAACATGTATGTATTGTTGTCTATATTTGTTGCTTAGACAGTATTATAGTTGATAATTTCACTGTAAATAATTCTAGTACAGTAAATATAGAATTGTTGAAAATTCTTAATACATATTGTCAGTTGCTAAGGCTCAATTATTTTATTTATATAAATCCAAGAAAGAAAATTGCGTTATAACCTATATTGAGAAAAACAATTAAATGGTTTTGAAGTATGGGATACGACCTAAGTTTTTTTTTTTATTTTTAGAAAAATATTTCTGATTATTTTTAAGTTATTATAATTCTGATCATAATTAATAGAGATTAGTACCACCGAGTAACTTTGGTCGAAATGTTAAAATTATTGAATTATAGCATTGCAAAACTGACTTTTATAACTTTCTAATGTTTAATTAGGTAGGTAGGTATTATTTAGTAGTAAAGAATAGGGCTTGTTCCATTTCCATACAAAATTTATAAAGAACTTGGTTTTCTAGTTTGATAATATTAGTTTTCTTACTAAATACTGCAATACATATAAATATTATGTTTTTTATTGTATTAAAAATGTTAACTATAAATTGTAACTTAAAAATAAATTATGTTCCTTTAAATTACTACAGTAACAAAAATTAAATATCTTTTTGGTGCTCTATTTTTCATTAATAATTGTAAGATGATTTTATTAAATTTTCAATTTTTTTTCAAACATAATCGTTGGTTGTTTTGTAAACTCATTTGACTTTCGAGGTTTTTTAGTAATTTTATTTTCTCAAGACGATCAATGCATAACTTAGTTAAAATTTGATTTTTAACTCTATATTTTTTAACCAATTCAGTTAAACATTCAATCTGAAATTTGTAAAAAGAGCATATAAATTTTATGACATTCCAAGTTAATTGTATAATTAAATAATATTTAAAAGTAATTTGTGTCAACAAATGCGAATTCTTGGTAACGCAATTATTAACTTTTAACAGTGTTAAAGTATTTGAGTAATATGATATCTAGTACACTCGGCGTTTGTGTTACGCGAGTTGTGTCGTAACCTACTATGTTGAAAAATTAAATTCTACAGTTTAGGATTAAAATGTTTTCACTCTAGTCCACGCAATCTCAGAGGCGGTACTGTGAACTTGTAAAGTGTGTTTGATGTAACGTATTTCCAAAATTCAGAAAATGTCTACCTTAGTAACTTTAATACAGTTATTGAAGTTAGAAATGTTGATTACTCATTTCTATAAAATTAATTTTTCGATTAAAAATAATAGTTTCGTTTACATGGATTGATAAATGATACTATAGTATCTTGAAAGTATTCCCAATTCACGTTACCGAGAGGAAGATTCAATCTAAATGTTATTTAGATTTAATCAGTGCTCGAATTGGCCAAAAATAAGTAGGGGAGCTCAACTTAACAATTTGAAAACTGCGTCCCTAGTATTTTGAAGACCTTTTTTTTTTTACTCATTACTTTATTTAGTATTTATTAATAAATCATATTTCATTATCATACTAATATTTAAAAAAAGAGGTGGTATTTTCCACCGTCCTCCCGTCTCAATAAAAAAAAGTAGTTGGGGTGCGCAAAAAAATTGAAAAAAAAGTTGAGGAGCTACGTCCCCCTGCGCACCCCCCCCAATTCGAGCACTGGATTTAATCTTAAATATATTATCTTTAAACATCATGCTAAGCATATATTTTATTGTACTCAGTGGTTTATGCCACCCTTATTCTGTTCTAAATGAGAGCAATTCTTGAACTTTGGAGAGTGGTGTTTTCTCAAAAAAATATTTTATTTTATTTTAAGGTGTACGCTGATTTTTGAACACACCTTTAAATATAAACAAGCCATAAGTATTATTTATCTGGAGTATATGTAAATTAGCAAAATTGTTAGTGGATATATGCCCTTTACACTCGTATACACGCCAAAACACCACTGGCCTTATATGACCCATATTTTTTAACATTCGGTTAGTTTTGAACATATTGTATTGAAAAAAACTTTTAACATGTGTTTAAAAAAAAATTCTACTAGCGCCACTGATTTTATTAGAGCCAACAAATTTATCATAATTAACACTTTACCTGAGTATCACTTTTGTAATATTTGCAAATATTCGTGTCCTGTAGACATTTTTTTTCTAATGTTTCCAGTTTAGCTTTTGTATTTCTTAATTCAATCTCCTATGTAATATTACTAGTATTAAAAATAATAAAGAATAACAAATTTATTAAAACTCTCCTCTACTCTTGCTATATAAGTTTTAAAAATTAATTATGACTTACTCAACTCCAACGTTTATCACAACTTACTGGCGTAGTAATTAATTTTTGTAGAGTAAAATATTCGATTAGTGTCTGCTCACTCTTTTACCTCCCAAATAAAGTATTGTTAATTAATCTAATCTTAAATAATTAAATTATTATTTAAAGTACAACATTTTTAAAAGTCTTCATAATAGGAAAATTTCATTAAAATAAAATTTCTTAAAGGTTCTTGCTATTTTAACAAGAATTTTTCATATTGACTGAAAAAGAGGTTTTTAGAATTTTACAGAAATTCTTATTTTAAAAAAAAAACATTAATGTTAATTTGAATCATCTTGAAACTTGATTAAGAAGTGTGCAAACTGATGAATATTTTACTAGTCATTATTTTTTAGTGCGATGATAAAAGCTCGTTTAAATTTGTACACTGTATAAACAAATTAAAAAAATTCTAATCGTTTCTTTTTCATTATAAAATTATTAATATTTTTAGAATATTAATTAACTACGTAAAAGTTTTTAGAAAAAACAAGTCTTTGACATTCAAAAATTAAGTAATGGTAAACCATTTATATATTTATACAATTCCACTAGTGTAATTTGAAAAAATAATTAGAGGATTTACTTAGTTTCTCTCCTCAAATATTTTTTATAAAAATTGAAAATGTTAGAAATTCTCTAAATGCTCATATTGAGGATTTCATGTTGTAAGTTTCTCGGTTGATAAGTATAAGTATATTGTACTTTAGCGAAAAGAAATCCACAATATATTTTAATTTAAATTAAATTATAAAAAAAAACTAATTTATTAAAGTATTTTTTTTCATTGTAACAAAATTGATAAGTAACAAAAGAATATTAATAAAAATGATAAATGGGCAGCAAAAAAAAAAGGAAAATTGAAATAATGAGTAAACGTACTTGATACTTTTTATATTTTTCCAAACTAATGTTTGTATTGGTGGCAGCTCTAAGTTGAGATTGTGCTATAGTTTCCACTATAGTGATTTGATGATCTTTTGCTTCCAATTTTTGTTTTAGACAATTTATTTCTTCTTTAAAAGCAGCTTCTTTGCCTATATATATATATAAATAAATACCTTTATTTTTTATAAAATTTTATCCCGATTATTTATTTGATTTAGAATTATTATATTTGAATAAGTAATAATTATAGTAATTAAATTTAGTATAAAATTGATATTCAATATTTAATGTTTTAATTTTTACTGAGATAAAAATAATAAAGTAGTTGTAGTAGTATATTTCAATAATTTTAACTTGATGCAATACTTTTAAATAAAATTTTTTTATAACAAGGTTATAACTTATATACTGGACTACAAGGAACTTTCATCAAAAACCAAAATATACTTTTCGTGCTGTTTTCAAATGTGCAATTAGACTTTTTTTATCCGTTCTAAGTTTTAATATTATTACTTATAATTAAAAAACAACCCAAACCAAAAACAGTTCAGAGGAGTCGCGGCACAGTGGTGTCGTGGGATAGTTGGATCAAGTATAATGATATTTGACAGTGATTAAAATCACTATCAAAAAAAAAAATGCTTCGATGCAAATCTTTAGATAGTGTTTAATTTTAATAAATTGGTGGATTATTCCAAAAGTTACATGGTCTGCTAGTTCCTTATTAATATCCTGATTAAGATACAGTATGTCAAATGAAAAAGGGATTATTAAAAAATATTTTTTTTTTTTAAAAAAATTGTGTTGATCCATACACATTTCAATAAGTTATAGCATTAAAAAGTTAAAAATTAAAAAATAAAATCAAGAATTTTAACACAAATTTTCACCTTGAAGACAAAATAAAGTCCAAAATTTTTTTTTTTTAATATTTAAGTATATTACATAAGATTTAATTTCAGATATATATAAAAGTCTCAATATTTCCGGAACACTTTCAAAAATTAAGTTGAAAAAGTTCTACTTTCTATATGCATTTTTATGTTTTAAACCCCCCTCTGTATTAAGGAAAATGGTTCGATTTAAAAAAAAAGTATGTCGAATGAAAGAAGTATATTAATATTATTACTTATAAAAAAATTGTATTGATCCATACATTTTTCAAAAAGTTATAACATTTTAAAGTTAAAAATGTAAAATATAAAATCGAGAATTTTAACACAAAACTAGCATACGGTAGCCATTTTCACCGTGAAGACAAAATAAAGTCCGAAATTTTTTTTTCCTTAATAAATTATATTACATTAGCTTTAATTTAAGATATATATACAAGTAAAAGTGTCAGACTTTCCGGAACATTTTCAAAAGTCAAGTTGAAAAAATTATTTTTTTGTGAAAAAGTTGTCATTTTGAATCCCCTCCTGTGGACTGGTAAAGGGTTAAATTTATAAAAAAAATATACCAAATGATAGGTAAAGCATCTATAAAAAAAAAATTATATTGATTTGTTCATTTTTGAAAAAGTTATGGCAGTTTTAAGTAAAAAAAAATTTCAAAAAGTATCGATTTTTAAATTTGTAATTTTTTTGGAGATTTCCTCCATTTACGGGAAACGAGAGAAATTTTTTCAATTTTTGAGGGTAATGTCTTCGACTAGATACGATTTGTGATCTTTTGACATATCGTTGAAAGAAATCCGTTCGGTGAGAGCTGAGAAAAAGTGGTAACAGACACAAAAAAAAAAACACATCATAGTAAAATTAATACCTACTCAGCTTTGCATCGAAGCTAAAAACAACAAAAAAAAAATTATTTTGAATTAATATTGATATTGATTTTTAAAATGTTAAAAACAGGAAAATGATATATTTAACCTATTTTAGCTTCGATGCGAAGCTGAGAAGGTATTAATTTTACTATGATGTTTTTTTTTTTTTTTTTGTGTCTGTTACCACTTTTTCTCAGCTCTCACTGGACCGATTTTGATGAACAATATGTCAAAAGATCACAAATCGTATCTAGTTGATGACATTACCCTTAAAAATTGAAAAAATTTCCCTTGTTCCTCGTAAATGGAGGAAGTCCCCTAAAAAATTACAATTTTTCAAATCGGTACATTTTTTTTTGTCATTTAAGCGGTAATTTTTATACATTTTTCTTAAAACTTCTATAACTTTTTTAAAAACTAACAAAACAACTTAATTTTATTTTATTGAAACCTTAGATATTTCCCTTTCAATTGATATAATTTTTTTTTTAAATCTAACATTTTATCTGCTTACAGGGGATATTTAAAATAGCATATTTTTTACCAAAACTTAACTTTTGAAAATGTTGCGGAAATGCTGCATCCTTTAAACGTACATCAAATTGAAGCTTATGTCATGTACTATAAAATGAAAAAAAAAAATTTTTTCTTAACACCTTACCTTCTATATGCAAACGGCTGCCGTAGTTAAAAAAATGCTATTTTTGTGATAAAATTTTCGATTTTAAACTTTCAACTTAAAATTGCGATAACTTTTTGATTAATGTATGTATCATCACAAATTTTTTTTTTAATACTTTATACATACCTCTTTCATTTAACATATTTTTTATTTAAATTGAACAATTTTCTTTAATACAGGGGGCCTTCAAAACTTGAAAAATACGTATAATACGTATATACGTATTGAAACTAGGATTTTATAGTTGGACTTTCACCTGGTAGAACTTTACAATCTTTTACTCGCTTTACGCTCTCTTTCTTTCAGATAAAATGATTAATCTGTGATCTATTCCTCCCACTTTTATAAGTTATATAATGTTCTTCCCTCTTTCTAAAATAAGTATTACCCTTACTGTGGTCACCGCATACTTGTTGCTAGGTACCCCTTGCATCACCTCATCCATCTTTCACCAAAACACTTCCTTGTCTATTTCATCATATCCTACTTGTGGTGCATAGGCAATTATTACATTCAGCACTTTTACTACTTTACTTTTCATCTCCTCATCCATTATTACACCATTCTTTGTACTAGACTTACCTGAGTATATTATTTTATAACCCTCACCTATTTCCCTCGATTTCTCTTCTTTCCACTTAGTTTCATGCACACAACAAATGTTCACTTTTCTCCTCTTCAATACTCCTACTAATTCTCTACTTCTACCAGTTAATGTTCCAAAATTCCAAGTATCATTCTTACTTTGTATCTATCTTTCTTCCTTATACACGAGTCCAGCCTAGAGTTAAGTGGTGATGTCTCTACACTGTTGACAATACAAGCGTTAGGTAGACCTATACATATGACTGGTGAAACAGCTACCGCACAAGTTGTCCAGCTAGTATCGAACACTTTATTCCTTAGGCCTTCTCCGTTTTTAACTACTTTATTCCCTCTCACCTGTTGTCCCCGCATTCATCCGAGATGGGAAAATCCGCCTAAGTTTTGTTTAGAACACCTCATACTATTTGACAACAATTTTACGCCGGCTGTCGACCTGACGCAACCTCATTAGTTGACTCCTACGACTAGCAGAAGGGCTGTGAAAGTATTCTTATCCCCTGTCCACAGGGGAAAATAACTAACTCTTAAAGTTAAATAACTAACTATTAACTCTTTTTAACACTTACTTTTACTTAAAATATGAATATGACGCTCTTCTAAATTTTCTTCACTACATTTTTGATCAACTAAGTTTTGTATGCCATTAATTACATTTTCGTATTCATTAATTTTATTTTTAAAAGTAATCAGATAGTTTTGAAAAATATTCAACCGATCATCAATAATACTTAAATTTTTTACTACACTTGTTAATTGTGAAAAGGATGCATCTTGTTGTTTATGTTTAATGTTTGAATTTTGTAGTTCTTGAATCTTGATATTTTTATCGTTCAATTCTTCTTCTAAACAATTAATTTTTTGCTTATAGTTTTCAACAATATTTTCTGATAAAGTTAGTTCTTGTGTAAGTTTAAAATTGTTTTCTTTCAAAACTTCTATTAATTTTTCTTTTTCTTCAAGTTGAGAATTAATACCCGTGATCAGCTTCTTTTTTTTAATTTCATCATTTTGCCACTTTTTTTTGTCTTTGTTATACATCAAATGAAGATTATCGTACTTATCAATCTGTTCAGCAAGATTCGACTGTACGATAGTATGAAGCTCTACTGCATCATTGTATCTAAGTTCTTTTTCCTCTAGTTTATCTTGACATTCGTGCATTAATAACTTACACGAGGTTAATTCTTTAAGATAATCATCAGATTGAGCTTGTATTTTAATAAAATGTTCTTTAAGCTTTAAAATCTCTTGTTCTTTTATGGAAAAAAATGTATTCGACTTTTTATAGTCTTCCAGCTCATTAAGAAGTTTTTCATTTTCATGTTCTTGGTGATGTTGCCATTGTTTAAGCTCTTCGATTTCTTTAAGTAGTTGAAAATTATAGTTTTCGACATCATGTAATTGTTGTTTGTTTTGATATACTAAATATTCTTCTTTTTCCAATATTGTTCTAATTAAAATATTAATTAGTTCACTTAAATTGGATTCTTCAATATTCGTATAAATATAACCTTCTAATTGATTTATTTCTTCAACAATAAGTGATTTCCCTTCTATTAACTCTGATTCAGCAAGGTTATGACCTTGTGTCTCAGATGATTGATCAAACTCATGAGTTTCGCGGACATTTTCTTTTAATAATTGAATTATACAATTTTGCTTAGAATTTTCTAGCTTGAGAATAGCTATTTCTTGTTTTAAAGCAGTCGATTGTTTTTTTTGATCGATTAATGTATTCTCAATTTTTTCAATGTCTTCAAATATTTGTTCACACATAAATAAACCTTGAGCAGTTAATGAATTAAAATTTTTTTTCGCTATGAAATTCAAGTCATTGTTTTCTTCGGGTATAAAATTCTTTTCATTTATGTGTGTTACTAACAAACTATACATATTTTTTAACTGCTCTATATTAATATCCTCATCAATATGACAATTTAGTGTTAAACAAAGATTTTTTTTACGAGTGTCCATAAAGATGTATAAATTTGTTTCAGAAATAGATTCTGTTATTAAATTCAAAATAGGATAAGGTAAAGCTTTATTGTTTTTTAAACTGTACTCAACAATTTTATTATTTGAAGCATTTAAAGAAAAACTTTTAATCGAGCTGACATCAAAATTTAAAGATATAACCTATAACGAAAAAAAAATTATATTAAATAAGTTAAAAATATATATACTTGGACATTTTACCAAAAATCTCGTAGTTACATAATTTTCATTATAGCTTAAATAGTTTTTTAACTTCTTTGTATCACGAAGTAAAATAATAATATTGTAAGATCTGCAAGTAGCTGGATTATTATTTGGCTTTTAAAGAAGCAAATCAAAACAAAGATAATTGTGTCTAGTAGTAATAGTATGTTATAGATTTTTAGAGTAACAAATCGATTTTAGTAACAAATTACTTTAAGTTTGAATAACTTTAAGTACGTTTTTTTAAAAAAGTATTTCAAAAGAAATACTATTGTTTTTAGTAGCTCATATGAAAATCTGTACAAATCTATGAATTCTTAAAAAAGATAGTTATTTTAAAATGTAAAATACTTATAAGTTGCTCTTTCATTAATTCATAGTCCAATACATAATGGGTCATTCATGTGAAATCACCTAATGTGTGTGCTGGTATAGTTAAAAAAATTATGAAATTTATATCATAGACTTCTTAAAGGTCATTGACAACAAAAATAATATATATATTTTTTTTTATTGTTTTTTTACCAGATATCGCATTTTTTATAATTAAAAACATGAAAAAACAGCCTATGTTGTAGAACCTATATCTTCTCATCCAAATAAGCTATCACTGTGGAACTAGCACTGTTTTACTCATATTAAATAGTACTTCAATTTCATTCTTAAGTTTATAAATTTTGAATTTTTTTGAACATCGAAATTTTGATTTTTTTAATTTTGCAGTATTTTAATAGCAAAATTTGAAGGTCAAAAATTTTTTTAATTAAAATTTTTTTTTTCTTTTTAGAAACTTTTAGTAATGTTCTTTTAACCCATATCATATTTGAATAGATTTATAATTTTTTTTGTATCGTTTTACGGTCTTTAACACGCGTGGTTTGCTTAAAATAGCCAATTATATCATCTCATTACACAAAAGTGACTGAACGAATTTTTTTCAAATTTGCATATTATTTTCCTTTAGGCAATTAAAATGTCTGGTGAACATTTTATGATGGAGAAATAATTTTAACGCTACTTATAGAATTTACAAAATTTACAATTTGCGTATTATAATAGATATTGTTGATTCTTCGACTACTATGCTGCAGTATACAAATACTGTATACCAAATATATAAACTCATAAGGATTTCTATTGTTATAAACTCTAAATTTAATGAATTAGTGTGATTTTTAATTAGCGGATCATGTGTATTATATAATATTTCATCTAATGCATCAATAATTTCTTGAATGTGACATGAAACTTTATTGCTTTAATACTATCACACCTTGTTTCTGACCATTTTTTTACTGTGATTTTTTGGCAATAATAAGAGAATATAATTTTATCACCGCTTATAGAGTTTCAAAATTTATCATTTACATATTATGGAAAAGTCATAAACTACGTAATTTTCAACATTAAATTTTTTGCATTTATTCTACATGAAAATAAAATACTATATACCAGCGTTTCCCAAACTTTTTTGACCGCGGCCCGGTACGAAATAAAAAAAAATTTTCGCGACCCACCTTATGAAAAAAAAACATTTATTTACAAAACAAATTTTATTTTTAATAAAAATCATGTTATTTGTCTGTTTCTTTCATGCACAAAAATTGCAAAATAATTATATAACAAAAACAAATTTAAAAAATATCCATTATATTCATGTAAAACTTTGGTAAATGAGCTAAACTTTATTTTACACATTTTGGCCTTAATGCAATAATTTCAAATTAGGATGAAATTATGTTAAATTTATTCCCAAATTTGGTTCGACATCCAATCTGTTCCGATACTTATTTTTTAAGTACACCAAGGTTGAGAACGCAGCTTCACACGTATAAGTGGAGAAAAAAGGCATTAAGAATTGTATAGCTTTTTCGCTTATTCTTGGATACCCCTTTTGACAGCGCAACCAAAAATTAATTAGTGGTGCAGTTTCAAACACTTTTTTAAGATCGGTGTCGCGTGAAATTTCAATTAAATTATCAACTTCTTATTCATTAAGATTAAGCATTTCTTCCTTTTCAATTTTGACAGAAAAGGGATCTTTAATCCATATATTTTTTGAGATAATATCCGGAAAGTAATCTTTAAAACTATTTATTAGCATCGAAAGATGTTCTTGAAATGAAACTGATAGCGTTTCCAGTGGTAAAACTTCTTCATTGCAGTTTAAATGGTTTTCAATAAATTTATGTAATGTTTCAAAAGATTTTAAATTTTCTTTTGAAAGTCGTTGTTTCCACAGAATCATTTTTTTAATTATTGCAGTGACCTTTTCCGATACTTTGAAAATATTTAAACCAAAGCCTTGCAAATTTAAATTCAATTCATTGAATCTAGCAAATATGTCGCAAAAATAAGCTACTATTATTAACCATTCGAAATCGTGGAATCTATCTTTAAATGGAAAATAGTGATGAGCAGAATTACTCTTGTTCTTGCAGTCTTGGCTTGGTCTTGCATTTCTACGAGACCAAAAACAAGACCAAGACTGTAATAATATCAGCAAGACCAACATCAAGACTGTACTCAATTGACAAGAACAAGACCAAGACTTTTTTAGCAAGACCAAGAACAAGAACAAGACTAGACTTGCAAGAACAAGACCAAGACCAAGACTCAAAATGCAAGAATCTTGCAACAACAAGAATAAAACTGCAAGAGTATTGCACTCTTGCAAAAAAAAAAAAAAAAATTGTTGTTGGTTAAAATCGTTAAGATTATTAATGACAGATTCGACAATATTAAATTTTACTTTGATTTTTATTCATTACGCGTATTGTTCAAATTAAATATTACCTATGAGCTGATGTTACCGATTAACTTAAAATTTTACAATCATGTTTCAAAATTTATTGTCATTCAATTGTAATTAATTAATTTTAAATAATTAAAGAAGATTAAAAATAAATATTCCGTGCTTCAAACATTATGATAAAATTAGATAAAATTTTTGTTTTCTTCTAAAGCGGAGACTGAAACTGGTTTTATAAAAACTGGTTATAACAGTTTTTTTCGGTTTTGTTAATCAAAACCAATAATTTTTAAAAACTGTGTCTATGAACAGAAAGCGATTATTATTTAAAACCGGTTTTAAAAATCGATACATAAAACCGGCGACTGGTAAACTCATAAAATAAATATATTCATGTTCATTATTCAATGAAAAAAAATAATTAAAATGCAAAAAAAATTATCCGACTAGGAGAATCGAAATCGCGTCCCCTCCGACCGCACATCCGCTGCGNTATCCGACTAGGAGAATCGAAATCGCGTCCTCCCCGACCGCACATCCGCTGCGTTACCATTCGGACAATATTACGCCATCAGTTTAAAGTGAAAAAATACTTTGTTTCAATAACGTCTTATTTTTTTATAATTTAATTTATTTGTTTATTTTTTTTTAATACCCCAAACTATTCATAAAAAAATCATCCATATTGTTTATGCTAATATTAAGTTCTAACTTAAAAATCCTATGGCATATAAATTAAATTTGAATTTACAAACTGAAGTAGATAACTTCGTTATTTAAACCTTTTAAGTAGAAAATTTTTACAAATATAAATGAATGCAAGATTTTGCAAGAGTATTGTGACAAGACTCACAACAAGAACAAGATTTTATGGGCAAGACCAAGAACAAGAACAAGACTAAATAAGCAAGACCAAGAACAAGAACAAGACTAGATTTGCAAGACCAAGACCAAGACCAAGACTGAGTTAGCAAAGCAAGACCAAGACCAAGCTATCTAGAACAAGACTATGACCAAGACTTTGACAGTCTTGGTCTTGTTCTTGTTTTGCTCATCACTAATGGAAAAATAGCATCTTTTTTAGATGGTGGATGTTCATTCAGAAATGCCTAGACTTCATCTTTTAGCTCAAACAGACGTTTTAAAATGTTTCCTTTTGAAAGCCAACGTGAATTACAATATAAAAAGAGGTGTTTATGATCATTCACCATTTCCTCGCATAATTCGATAAAAAGTCTGCTATTTAATGGACGAGATTTTATGTAGTTTACAAACTTTGACACATTCTTCCAAAGTCATGTTTGAATTTAAAGGCAAGCGTTTTATCACCAAAGCTTATTTGTCGATACTACAGTGCACTCATACACAATTAACTGCTAATTCTTGAATTTGTTTAAATAAACCTTTATGACAACCTGCCATTGCACGTGCTCCGTTGCTACTTAGACCAACACACTTCATCCAATCAATACCCTGACTAGTGACAAAATCATTTGTCGCTTTAAAAATCTCATCTGAGATCGTTCTTGTCGGCGCCTTTTACAAAACAAAAAATTTTCTTGTATGGTGTCTTCGTCAATATATCTGATAAAACATATTAGATTTGCATTATCCTCAATATCTGTGCTTTTATTTATTTGCGAGGAAAAAAATTTACTTTTTTTTACTTTAGCAACTAGTTCTTTTTCTAAATGTTTCGCGCAATCACCAATTCTCCGTTTAAATGTATTATTTGATAATGGGATCGCTGAAAACAAACTTTTTTCCTTTATTCCGCATAAATTATTTACGACAATTTTTAAAGCGGAAAGTATTAATTTTTCTCCAGCCTAATTAGGTTACCCAGTCTCAGCTATTAATTTGGAAATTTCAAAAGATGTCAAAGTGAGGTTTTCATTTACTGGTGAGGAAAGAGTGCATTTTTCAATTTTTTTTTGAGCAGCATCAATTTATTTTTCTTATCAGTAAAAAAGTTAATATGCTTATCAGAATACTCAGAATGAAGTGTGTTTAAATGTCGTTTTAATTTTGACGGTTTCATATTTTGTATTTATACATACACGCGCACTGACGACCTTGAGTCGCACAACGACGCGAACACAACCATTTCAGTGTTTCGATAAAACCGCTAGGCAGGTAGGGTGATCATACACGTTATCACACCACAGCGATCGTTACATTTGACAACCGGGTCCCATAAAACCAATAATAAAACTGCGCTACGTTTTTAATGACACGGTGGGTAGCACAACGCTTATTGAACACACATCACTCACTTTACTAGTGCCAGCCCGAGAACAGAGGCTGACACCACCACCCTTAGCATCAAACATGGAGGAGACATCGTTTTTAACAACAATAACAGCAGCAACAACACAGTAGCGGCAATAACAATAACGGCAGCAACAACACAGTACCGGTAGCAACATCCAAATTAGCTGCGGTGAAACAGCGACCAGCGGAGAAACCCATGAAAATGGAATACACGCACTCACCCCTTAGATCACCCACAGACAACGTGAGTTTGGCGGAATTCACTGCTATACGCGATTGCCTTCCCGGCCGTCATTAAGTAGACCGGCGGCTTGGCGGGGAGGTATTTGACACGGCCCGCATCTCTTCGTTATACACGATGCCCCGCGACTCGTGCCACCTTTATCAGCCGTCGCCTTACTATGAGTATTTGACTGACCAACACCGCGTGTTATACGCTACGGTGCAAAGTCCAGCAAATGCCGCACGGCCGACGACGACCCGCCGCAAATGGTGCGAGAGTCTTCCTCCCGTTGTGAAAGCGACAACGTCGACCAACCGAACCGCGCCCGCGCACTGTCGCCTACAACGCTGCTAACCATTTTGCCGTTCAAGGATTACGCCGGACATCGCGTCGTCGACACCAGCGAAAGTGCCGCGATATTATGCGAAGATTTTTATTACTGTGTTTATCTTTTCGGTTTGTTTTATTTTTATTAAAATAATGTGTTGTCGCTCATTTAATAAACGGCCCACGGGTCTCTACCCTTAAAACCAGTGTCGACCACATTTTTGCGACGTAAGTCGTGTCACATACTTTCATTTGAAAGTTGCTCATTGCAGATAATACATAGCGGTAAATTATTTTGACTGCTGCCGGCAATGAACCCAAAGCGTAAATATTCGCCACAATATTTGCAAGTCCAATTAGCTTTACGCTTGTTACTTCAGCGCTGTATTTCTGCTTTAGGAGCTTTAGGCGAAGTAACTCCACGATCATAATGTTTAGCTTTGCTTGTACTTGGTTGATCATTATCATTATCATTTAAATTTTGTGGTTTTCTTGATTAACCATTTATCCATTTTAAAAATGGTGGAAACTTTAATAAAAAGAATTTGATTATTGATGAATTATAAGAAAAAGTATTTCTTGTACTTACCGATGTGAAGTTGCTATTGATAATAATAACTATTGCCAAATAAAATTGAATTTCCTTATAATTTATTCTACATTATAATTTAATTCTATTTATATATTAAATATAATCATACCTAATTATAATCAAATACAATAAAATACAAAGTTATATAATAATAGGTTAGTTCTTAAAAACAAAAAATTATTAGATCTAAATATATGGTCTTGGTATTACATTTTCAATCTGAAGATGAAAAAGATATTTGTGCGTATATTTATTTGAAAAATTCTTAATTTGTCAAAATGTAGTCGAAGAATATCTATTGATATAATTAACTTTATAAAGAAAAGTAATGGAGCTTTTCCGATTTTAGCCATTGCTCCTAGGATTTTTTTATGAGTCCCAATAACTTAATCTACTACAGAACGCAGAATAACTACAAGAAATAAAAATTGAGTGTTGAAAATTACGTAGTTTATGGATTTTCCATAATACGCAAATTGTAAATTTTGTAAATTTTATAAGTAGCGTTAAAATTATTTCTCCATCATAAAATTTTCACCAGACGTTTTAATTGACTAAAGGAAAGTACTATGCAAATTTGAAAAAAATTCGTTCAGTCACTTTTGTGGAATGAGATGATAAAGTTGGCTATTTTCAGCTATTAAATTTTGCTATTAAAATACTGCAAAATTTAAAAAATTAAAATCAAAATTTCGATGTTCAAAAAAATTCAAAATTTATAAACTTAAGAATGAAATTGAAGTACTATTTAATATGAGTAAAACAGTGCTAGTTCCACAGTGATAGCTTATTTGGATGTGAAGTTATAGGTTCTAGAACATAGGCTGTTTTTTCATGTTTTTAATTATAAAAAACCCTGCACAAGGGGGTCGTGGCACAGTGGTGACGTAGCATAGTTGGATCAAGTATAATGATATCTGACAGTGATTAAAATTACTATCACAAAAAACGCTTCGATGCAAATCTTTAGATAGTGTTTAATTTTAAAAATTGGTAGATTATTCCAAAAGCTACATGATCTGCTATTTCCTTATTTATATCCTGAATGAAAAAGATATTATTAAAAATATTATTTCTCATAAAAAAATTGTGTTGATCCATACACATTTCAATAAGTTATAGCATTATAAAGTTAAAAATGTAAAATATAATATCGAGAATTTTCACACAAAAATAGCATTCGGTAGCCATTTTCACTACGAAGACAAGTCCAGAGGTCAAATTTTTTTTTCCATAATAAAGTACATTACATTAGCTTTAATTTAAGATATATATAAAAGTGTCAGACATTCCGGAACATTTTCAAAAGTTAAGTTGAATAAGTTAATTTTTTGTGAAAAAGTTGTCATTTTGAATCCCCCCCCTGTGGGCTGGTAAAGGGTTAAATTTATTAAAAAAAATACCAAATGATAGGTAATGACATCAAGCATCTATAAAAAAAAAATTATATTGATTTGTTCATTTTTGAAAAAGTTATGGCAGTTTTAAGTAAAAATTTTTTTAAAAATTTCGAAAATTAGCGATTTTTAAATTTGTAATTTTTTTGGAGGTTTTCCCCATTTACGGGGAACGAGGGAAATTTTTTCAATTTTTGAGGGTAATGTCTTCGACTAGATACGATTTGTGATCTTTTGACATATCGTTGAAAGAAATCCGTTCGGTGAGAGCTGAGAAAAAGTGGTAACAGTCACAAAAAAAAAACACATCATAGTAAAACCAATCGAAGCTAAAATGCGATATCTGGTAAAAAAACAAAAAAAAAAAAATATATTATTTTTGTTGTCAATGACCTTTAAGAAGTCTATGATATATAAATTTCATAAATTTTTTAATTATACCAGCACACACATTAGGTGATTTCACATGGAATGATCCTAATATAATAAACTGCAATAGTCACACTGTCGACTTATTGTTGGCCGCCATGGAATTGATGTGAGGCATAACTTTAGGGCGACCAACGTCGTAATAAGACTCACATCACCACGTTAGCCGAATCTTAGACTGAAATCCGTTACCCGGATTGTTTCACGTGGTGGTAGGGTCAGGACTTCATGCGAGTAAAAAGAAATAATTCACAGACAAAAAACGTATAAAAACAAATTCCTAAGGCGTCGGCCTAAACTAGCGCTTCAGGTCCTCCTATACTGGACAGTGTCGCTGAATCTGTTACAGGCGTTCATATATAATATATATGAATAAATTAACATATAACTGATTTTTTTTATATAGTGTTTTTAAATAAAAATTTTTTTGTAAAATAAGAATTGTGTAATGTGTAATAATTATATGGACCGTTTAAACTATTTGATAATTTGTATCAGTGATGTTATATTGTAAATGAAAATAACGTTCCAAATACATTTAACCAAGTTGAAATTAAATTAATTAAATATTTTTGAAATGTTTCTTTCCTATACATCCTCAAATCATAATGGTGATCTAATTTTTTTTTGTATGTACCCGTTACTTGAAGTACATATTTTTTTACGAAACATACTTTAATGGTAATAACAGTTTAATACTTTAAATTTATATATATATATATTTTTACTGCTTTTATGGGCTCATTTAATGGCCATAGCGGCTTATCCCAAAGGAGGTTTTCTTAACCATATATACTCCGGGACGGGTGGTTAGTCCGTCGATGGAGAGAGGGGGATGGCGACTCCAACTACCGAACAGATCATTCGGCAAATGAAACCGCCCGTGACCGAGTTTTGAACCCGAGGCAGTGCGTGCCAAGCACTGCTGTGTTACCGACTCGGCCACACCGTCCTCATTTCAATAAACATATACATATACAGGGTGTTCAGTAAGTCAGGAAACGGGTTTCTATTGTTCTCATTGTTACAAACAATGAGAACAATAGAAACCCGTTTCCTGACTTACTGAACACCCTGTATATTGATTATTAATCTTAATGGGCATATTTTTATTATTTATATTGTATGTTCTCTTTTAATAGATTTTTACTTATGCCATAGAGGACGGGAAAACTCACAAATACAATTATTTCTTTTATGTGCAAAAATGTTTAGCATATTTTGATACTTATATAAATAATTTATTATTTAGTTATATGGCCGATTAATATAATAAATGTATTTAACAAAAAAATGTATTATTTTGCTGAACAATTTTTTTTTGTCTGCTTAATTGCCATATGATTGCCATTGTCTGCTTAACTGCCATATGATACAGTTATACACAAAAAAATAGGGCATTACTAAAAAAAATATATATAAGTACATTCAATAATTTTTTTATCAAATTAATTATACTTATGTTATCTGAAAAAATAATATTAATTATTTAGTAAACAAATTATTTTGTTTATAGAAAAAATAATTAATTAAACCAAATTATCAATAGACCTATAACGATAAAATATTTAATTAGAGAATGTTTCTTTAGTGTTCTTTTAATTATAAGAAAAGTAAGTAATGATAAATTGTTCAATAAATAGTAGGCATTTGTATAATAGTAAATCTCATATTAGTTTAATATTATTCGAACATTTAAATTTAGTTCTACTAATAATTATGTATCTTTTAACACAATACGTTATTTTTACTAAAAAATAATGGTTTTTTAAGATTAGTTAGATTGATGTATATAAATAATATATTCAGTCAATTTAAAGATACCCAAGGTTATAAGAATTAAGTTCAATTTAATAGATTCTAGGCTTTATAATATAGTAAATTGCATATTTTATTTTACATTTGGCTTGCTTGATTATAAAATGTTCATATTAAAAATATAAATAAATACTCACGAATAAATTTTTGTAATCTTTTACAATTTATAATTTAAAACTGTTTTAATATAGTCACTAAAATGAAAATAAATAACCAAAATACTACAGTTGTTAGATATAGAAAAACAAATTATTTTAGTAAAAACTACTAAGTTGACAACAAAAATTAGTTGATCATCGATTGAAAATATTAGAAATGATAATAGACTATAGATAATAGCTACAAAATTAAACGATGAATTATGTAATTATCATTTACTCTTCAACAGGGATGCTAATTGTTATATCATTTACAGTTGTCGTATAAAAAAGAACACTAATAAATTTTGAATAAGTTATCGTTTTATGAAAATTTAATTGAGTTTATATTCCATGAAAAAACATTATCATTGTATTTTAATTTATGGTTTAGGTCATAAACAGTTTTCAATTTTAAAAATACCATAATTCTTCGAAAAGTAGTGCTTAACTATAAACATTAATAGCAATGGGTTGTATGTCATGTTCACTATTTGTATTTTTTCAACCGTAAGTTAAAAGATATTTACATTAACATATTATTTATAATATGAAGAACAATAACTTAAAGTATACCATTGAAATATTTTAAATTTTCTGTACAGTAATAATTATATTATTATGAACCTTATAGGTGAATATCTTGTTAAATTAAATTTTGTATTCAGTAAAAGTAAATTATTTATTAATATACATGAATTTATTTTGTAAATTATAACAATTAATGTAATATATTAGATAAGTTTTTCAATTTTACTCAATCGTTTAATTTTAGAGATTTTTTATTTAGCAATAGATACAATGTCTGAACAATTAGGGAAACCGGGGCAAGTTACCATATGGTTTGGTTGTTAAATATTTCAAAACTAGATATCGATAATCATAAATCATCTCGTTCGTTGTTACAAAATTCCAATATTTTAGTTTTAATTGCTTATCAATTGCTTCAATATATGGTCCGTTAGTTATATTATTCGCCAAAAAATAAAAATATTATATAAATAATATTTAATTGTATCGTTTTCGACTCTACGTTTTATAGGCTAGTCAACAAAAGAGTAATGGCGGAAAAAATTCCCAACCAAATTTTTTTTTTTAAATTGAATTAAGATATGTATAATGACATACTAAAAGTCCTCATCGATTGGACTTGAGCTTTTTTTTTTACAGCCTCGCAAAAGTTAAAAATATGAGCTTATTTAACTTTCTCAAAAAATATTTAACTTACAAAAAAAAGTTTCGTGTAAAAGTTGTTCAAAGACAATTTTAAACAAAAAAGGTATCTTATATTTATTCATTTAAACAAATATTTTTCGNGTATCTTATATTTTTTCATTTAAACAAATATTTTTCGAGTTACATTACATTTAATATGAGTACTAAAATTTATTTTCCAATTTTTTTCATTTTACGGTTACTTTTTATCATGTTATACTTACATTAGACACAATGTTATAAATACATATGTGTGTATGTGTGAGTTTATTTATTTATAGTATCATTAAAATGTAGTGTATGTTAAGATACAACAGATAGAGTAGGTAATTGATTTGACGCTATATTGTTTAAATCCAACTAAACGCTAAATTGTACATTCCCAAACAACAATTATATTATGTCAATTTCCACCAGAATTTCTGCTAATAATAAAGATAATTGTCATAAAACGGCCTTTAGTCAGGTGCTGGAGCTGGTAAAAATTGTGGCTTCCGAAAAACATGGCTTAATTGATCTATTATTTGTGAACATTGCAAAGGTTAATGGCGTACAAATTCAATAGAAATAAAGATTGAAGATTAAGAAAATTGTACTTTTGTTGAAGATATATTCTATCAAAATTTAGAATAGGAAAATGATTAAGAAAATGGAAAAAAATTTTGTTTCATACATTTGTCAAATAACTTTATAGTAGAGAAATCATCCATCAATTACAGTTTACTAGAACAAGACAATTTTAGACACTTTATGACAATTAATTTTATCATTACCAGAAATTCTGGCTGGGTTGACAAAAGAGAACATGAGGTAGGTGAAATGAGGAGATCAGTGACAAAGGCGAGGACGTGTTTGAAGAGGTGGAAATTTTTAAGCATTTAGAGTCAGTTATGCAAAAGAGCGGTGGTATTGACGAGGATGTAACACACAGGATTAAGTGCAGGTGGTTTAAGTGGAGAGATACGTCTGGTGTCTTATGCGATAAAGGAATTTCAATGAGACTAAAAGGTAAATTCTATAAAATTGTAGCGAGGCCAGCTATGATGTATGGTTCAGAGTGTTGGGCGGTTGATAAGAAATAAGAGCAGAGAATGAGTGTAGCAGAGATGAAAATGCTTAGTTGGATGAGTGGAGTGACTAGAAAAGATAGAATAAGGAACGAGCATGTAAGAGTAAGTATAAGTGTAGCGTCAATCGTGGATAAGATGAGAGAAAATAGACTTAGATGATTTAGTCATGTTATGAGGAGAGAAGAATCGGAAGCTGTAAAAACAGTTATAGAAATGAATGTTGAAGAAAGAAGAGGTAGATGAAGACCAAAAAAGAGATTAGGGGATGTTATTAAATGCGATATGAAGACAGGTGATGTGAGCGTAGATGTGGAAGTTTAGTTGGGTTTAAACATTATAGCGTCAAATCAATTACCTACTCTATCGCTTGTATATTAATATACACTACACTTTAATGATACAATAAATAAATAAACTCACACATACACACATATGCATTTATAACATTGTGTCTAATGTAAGTATAACATGATAAAAAGTAACCGTAAAATGAAAAAAAATGGAAAATAAATTTTAGTACTCATATTAAATGTAATGTAACTCGAAAAATATTTGTTTAAATGAAAAAATATAAGATATCTTTTTTTTTTTAAATTGTCTTTTAAACAACTTTTACACGAAACATTTTTTTGTAAGTTAAATATTTTTTGAGAAAATTAAAAAAGCTCATATTGTTTAACTTTTGCGAAGCTGTAAAAAAAAGCTCAAGTCCAATCGATGAGGACTTTTAGTATGTCATATCTTAATTTAACTTAAAAAAAAAAAAAATTTGGTTGGGAATTTTTTCCGCCATTCGCCAAAATTACTCCTTCGTTGACTGGCCTCTTATAGCCAGGTTAAGGATCAGGTTAAAAATAAAAAATACACCAAATAAATTAAATATATCTAAGGTATTAATAATATAAAATTATTTTAATCTTTTTCAAAAAATTATGGTTATTTTTATCAAAAAATCATGAAGCGAAAATTTTTTTTGTGGAGTTCATATTTAATATTTGCCGGTCAATGAAAAATTTCTATCCTTCTAGAATGGATCTGATTGAATTACAGTGACCACTATTACATCAATAAATTTTGTACTTACATTGAATTTTTGTTATATGTTTTTAGAACTAATTGACGAGTAATTTTATTTTATTAGAAAATTTTTTTATAACTTTTATTACCTATTTAAAAAAAAGTACAACACCACATTTCAATAATAATCTTAGCCAAAATGCTTGAAAATATTTCGTACAACACGCAATAAGCAGGGTTGCAGTAAATACGACAAAATTAGTTTTGCTTAACTCACTCTAAGCACATAAAGCATAGTTCGGGACCCCAACTATAACTTTATCCCCAACTTGGAGATAAATTTATGATTTTTTTTAATAAAATAAAAGGACTTCAAGTCCTGGACTTGGGTTAACAATATCTTTATTCACTAGTAATAGGAGAAATGCAGATATTGTATTGTCATCAGGAACGATATTAAATTAGAAACAATAAAAAATTGTTTTTATATTATTACTGATTTTGATTTTTAATATATTAAAAAATAATCAGTGCTAAATATCATAAGTAATGTTAATAATAATAAAAAAAAATAACTTAATCTTTTTTAATTTTTAATTTTAAATGTTTAAGAATTAAGACGTCAATTAATTTTGTATTTTATGAGTTGTTCCGATTAAGAATATTTTTAATTCTTCTATTGGATTATCTATTTAATAAGTGTATTTCGAAAATTTACCTTAGCACATCAAGAGGTTAAAACTGTTGGTAAAACGATAATTTATGACATGTCACTAAGGGGATCGTAGAATCTATCTTAAATTTAGATAGATAAGTATTTGATTGATTGTACAAGATACTGATGGTTTGTTGAAATCATTACCCTAGAACAGACATGACCAACGTGCGGCCCACGGCACTGTTCTATGCTACCTCGAGTTTAAATTAGAATTTAGATTTCGAACTTGAATAAAACAGCAGAAAGGTTTGATAAATGCTTTATTTCAAATAAAATGAATAATTGCACTGTATCACGAATATCCGTGCTTTCGTCCAAAGCCAAGAAAAAAAAGATAACTGTTCTGCTTTTGTTTGCAACTGGTCTTGTATATTTTTACCAATGTCTTCTATGCGACGAGTGATGGTGGGTCAAGATAGACTTATTTCTTTGTATGCAGAGCATTTCTTAAAAGCGATTTCTTCAACAGCTGCGATGATGCACTTTTTAATAAACTCGACACTATAAAGCTTTTGTTGGTCTTTCGCAATAAGATTTGCAAGCTTATAACTTGCTGTAACGATATCGTCCTTTCCTTTTACTTGTCGCAAAAACATACTATTGACACCTTTTGTCTCTGCACGAACTTTTTGTCCGCGAATTTTTTTTTTAATAACTGAGATTCACGAGCCTTATCTTTGATACTTTCATATTTTGATTTGTGTTTGGTTTCATAATGCCTCTGAATATAGCCGTTTTCACTTTATAAGCAGGGAACTAACTGACTTAAGTGTGCAAAGGATGCATCAATTGATAGTAGGCAAATGTTTGTGTTTATATTTATTTATAGTATCAATGCTTTCTATCACCTTTAATCCCTAAGTGAAGTAATACTTCAAGTTTAACAATTTTTATAAGATTATAAAATAAATAAATAGATTGAAGTCAGTACTTTTTTTTTATAGTGATTTTAATCACTGTCAGATATCATTATACTTGTTCCAGCTATGCAACTGTGCTACGACCCCCTTGTGCTGGGTTTTTTATTTTAAAGTACACAATATCACTAATTTAATGTAGGTTTAAAAAAATTAAATTTTTTAAACATTTTTATAAATTGAAGAAAAAAATTTTTATGATTTTTAAGGGTCCTAGTAATTTTAATGATGATTTTCAAAAAAAGTATATAATTGGCAAATGTTTAAAGAGTTATCAGTAAAAACTGTGCAATAATCAGTCCAGTTTTAAATTATTTCAATAAAAAAAAAAAAAACAAAATATCAACATTGACTATTTTAAAATAACTGTAATTTTTTAGGACATTTTACTTTTTTACGGTAATTGGTAGAAAGGTTTCAAAGTTATAGTGTTGATGGCTTCAAATAGATTTTTTTTGTGATCTTTTGATGTACCATTGAGCAAAATCAGTTGAGTTTGATAGAAGTAATTATGTATAGTACGTAAAAAAAAAAAAATATTTAACATAGTAAAACCAATAGCTTCGAAACTAAAAGTAAAAATAAACATAAGCTTTTTAAGGAAATTAATTTTAAATTCAATACTTAAAATTTAAACAAATATAAAAATAACATTTATATTGAGAACTAAAATATCTAATTAAATCAGTACATATCAATAATAGTTCTCATTTGTTATACAATTTGTGTATTTAGTTGTGGTTCAAAAACAAAATCTTTCATTGTTAAATATGGTAGACCAATTTCTTTTATTTCTTTGGGTGTTTCATACATCTGATCGTCAATGTTTTCATTTTGTATACATATTTTTTTGTTCAATTCCAAATCATCATCTAGAAAATAAATTTTCAGTATTGTATTTTACATTATTATCTCTATGAAAGTATCAAATATACCTTTCATAAAGTAGTACATATTATTAACAAATGGTTTAAAGTCTAATTGTAAATAATCATTTCCATTTTCAAGCATTTTTTCCAAAGTTAATGTTAGTGATTTAAAACTAGGTCTTCTATACTGATCTTGTGCCCAACAACTCAGCATTATTTCATAGCTAAATATTTTTAAAAAGAGACAGTTTTTTTAACAGCTTGTTAAAATTATAATTACCTTTCAAAAAAAATTATGATCATAATACATAGCAAATGTTTGTTAAATATAAATTATCAAATTCTGGTGTACAACACAATTAATGTAATATTTGTGATACACTTCCTAGTCCAATTCCTTTAAAGAGATAAAAGTGACCTGAGAGAATCTGCTAGAGCTTAACCGATTATGTTATGTGTATTAGTGATGGCTAATATCTATCAATTCACATACTGAAATTTTATTTTCACTATAAATCACTTACAAACGTAAAGACATATCCTTGCATGACAAGGAATTTTTAACCATAATTTTTATGTATTTTTTTAAATTTTATCTTAATAAAATGTATGACAGATAGATATAACACAGATAGATAATTAATATTTTATTTATCATTTAAACTCTTTATACATAACTACTAATTATATTTTTATTTTATAAAAATATAATCAATTAAAATACAGAAAAATATAAAATGTGTGTTTATTTTAAATAAAATATTTCATATGTTACATATCATAAAAATCATGATATAATTTTGATTTAAAATTTTATAATTTAATTTTAATTTTGTTAATTATTTTTCAAAATTCAACAAATTTAAAGGAAGTAATTGAAGAATAATATGAACATTAGCACTTTTTCATACTTAAATGTTTATATTTTTATAGCCTAGAGTATTTAATACTAGTTGGCAATTAAAACTATTTATATTTAATAGATAATATTTTATAAATTAGTTGAATTAAGTAAATATATGAATATTTGCTTTATAAATTGTCAAGTATTCATATGACAATAACAATAAATACTTACAGTTCATCTGAACAGTTGTTAGGTTTTTCCATTCTATAACCCTCTTTTAGTAATTTGAATAAATCGTGTACAATTATTCCAGGATATGGAACTGATCCTAATGTAACTAATTCCCATAATAATATACCGAAACTCCAAACATCTGATCTACTTGTATATATGTGATCAGATAATGATTCAGGTGCCATCCATTTAACAGGAACTAAAAATTAAAACTGAATTAATTAGAAACATTTTTGTAGTTTTTCATGGAAGCTTTAAATTTTTTATGTTCAATGAGTAAGTTTAAAAAGTAACATTAATAGTTAATTTTTTTGTTTCGTTTTAAAGTAAATTACTGTAGTTGTTTAAAAACAAACCTCTTCCTTTTGTTTTTTTTAAGTAAGCGTTATCTTCATAAACATCTCTAGTTAAGCCAAAATCAGATATTTTACATACTTTTCCTTCAGCTATTAAAACATTTCTAGCAGCCAAATCTCTGTGAACTAACTAAATGAAGTAAGTTATTATGTTTGTAATTTTTATTTTCAATAAGGAATTATATTTTAAATTGATAATTTATTTTAAAAATATATTACTTTAATTTCTGCCAAATAGGTCATTCCTTTAGAAATTTGCCATGCAAATTTTAATATATCTCTGGGTGTTATGGGATGTAACGGTAACGCAAAAGATTGCCTTATTTCATTTTGAAGTATTTCACCCGTTTGTGATGTTATACCATCGAAACTCTTATCTATGATTCGACTTTTCCGAAGATATGATCTAAAAATTAATTGTTAATGTGAAACTCAAATAATGATAGATTATACAATCTAATATGCATGATGCTTATTAATAATAAGGAAACAGGTAAATTTTTATTTTTAACACTAAAATATTTTATATTACCTATTAAAGACATTGAATACATGTTATATTATTTTATACTATGAAAATGTGACTAATCAAAAGTTAGTTAAACTTGTATGAAAAATTGGTATTTTGAATTTCCTCGTGTGCAGATAAAGGTTCAGATTTCCAAAAAGTTTATACCAAATGAAAAAGAACCATCTAAGGTATTAATATAAAAATAAATATTTTGTTTCGTTTATGTTTAAAAGTTTTGGTAGTTTTAAGTATTAAAATAATAACACAATAAACAATGATGTCAACAAAAAATTTACATTTTTTGTTTAATTTCGGCGGCCATTTGCAATAGTAATTGAGGTGTCGGAATAATTTTATTTTAGAGTATAACATAAGTTATAATTCAATATATATTTTAAGCTGGAGTTTTCTGGAATATTATCAAAAGTTATTGGACTATTGTATTTAGATTATTAAAAAAAAACATCAATTCCTATTTCCTTAATTATATCTTGATTTGTAAGTATAATATGTAAATCATTATTACTATAGTAATAAAATTTAGTTTGAAATTGATATTTAATAATTTTATTACATAATTTAAAAAATTATATTATATTAATAATTATGGAGAAATTGTAAAAATTATAAGGCAGTTTTATATTTAGTTATTTCAATGACAAACGTCTTTATAAATTGACGAGCTTGATGCAAAAATTACAGAAAATAATTAAAAATAATTAGGTCTAAACAGGTCTATAAGGAATTAACATTAGGGATAAAAATGTTCTTTTTTAATACAATTTATACTCTGATTTCAAAACTGCAATTAGAATTTTTGAGATTATTACTAATTAGAAAAAACGAATATTTACTTATAAAAAAATAATAATATCCAAAAAAATCTCCGTTAAAATGAAATACAGCCACATATTAGCGGGCACAATGTGACTAGATCCGGAATATTTTTGAATATTAGTTTATTATAGAATACAACTATACGTAATATAGTTATAAATATTTTAATTGTAGCATCTAAGTTACTAAGTCCAGAATTTTAGTATATTATAGAACTACATCATAGTAAAATTATTACCTTCTCAATGTCGCATTGAAACTAAAAATCCTATTACACTTAATAAAAAAATTATCATGACAGATATTAAATAAATAGTTCCTATGAAAGTATATCTAGATCCATAAAGAAAATGATATACAATGTACATAATTTGTATATATATATATATATACACACACACACACACACACACACACACACACACACACACACACACACACACACACACACACACACACACACACACACACACACACACACACACACACACACACACACACACACACACACACACACACACACACACACACACACACACACACACACACACACACACACACACACACACACACACACACACACACACACACACACACACACACACACACACACACACACACACACACACACACACACACACACACACACACACACACACACACACACACACACACACACACACACACACACACACACACACACACACACACACACACACACACACACACACACACACACACACACACACACACACACACACACACACACATATATATATATATATGTGTATGTGTGTGTGTTATGCATATACATTTATTTTATAAAAAATTTCAGTAAAGTTTTACCAACTGTTAAGACTAGTACCATAAATAAAGTTAACAGAATACTTGGTTTAACGTATGTTTGTAAGTTTCAAAATTACACATAAAAAATGTTTGGATGTAATATTAGAAACGAAGATTTAAATATTATAAAAAAATAATCAGAGAAGTTTTTCTTTTATTTTAAAGCTCAACTATTTGAGATATAATATTTTGTATTTAACAGTATAGTACGAATCTGTATTTTTCTGATTATAATAACAAAGATAATGACTGTTAATAAGATTGGTACATTTTGTATTTTAAATAATTAAATATGAAATATCAAGCCTCTTTTTTATCGAATAAAAATTTGTTTTCATTACATTTCTTAGATTATTATAAGTGGGTTTACAATGAGGAATGGGCTTACTCAGCAAGAGTGCAAATTTACAGGCCCTGATTTCATTAAAAAGTAGACTGGGACAAAGTCCCAAGTTGTCACCCTTGAACAGAGCGCCTGTATGCTGATTTCATAATCAAGACAAAATGAAAAAAATTACAAGTTTTGAAAAAGTAGTTATTATTAGTTATTGATAAACAAATAAAATCTTAAATTTTAATGCTACATAAAATTTAATTTTAATAACTGCTTAAAATATGTGATAAATGACAAATGTTTAATCCATATCATTATCTGTATTAGATAATAAGTAATGAATATTTAAATCTTAAAGTATCGATTTTGACCCATATTTCCCTAATACAAGATATTATTGAATTTTTGTAAAAAGTAACCCAAAAAAGTGTTTTGTTACGATTAATGAATTTTTCAAAATACCATTTATTTTTGTTAATATCGGAATAAACTTTCAAAACTAGTAAGTATAATTAAAGGTGTATATATGTAGTGCAAAATCACCTTAATGAACCATATTTAGCATATTCAATTATTAAATAAAATGGGCCATCGTGTGTCGTACAAGCTCCTAATAGTTTGACAACATTTGGATGGTTGACTTCTTTTAATAAATTGTACTCAGATAACAAATCATCTTTTTCTGTTTTGTCGGATCCATTTTTGACAGTTTTGACTGCGACTGTTGATATGCCTTTAAATATATTATTAATAAAAATGTAAAGTCATAAAATGGCATTGGAATGCAAACCATTAATAATAATTCAGTATAATTCAGAAGGGGGTTGAATACATTTAAGCATATAGTATTTTAAATGGGAACATTTATATGCGCAAATATGTACATAAGTATAATATAATTTCAACAAACTGACTGAAACACAAGAGCATAAATTTTAGATAAGGAAATTAAATAACAAAGGATAAAGACTGATTTCAGAAAGTTGGAAACTTGTGCTAAAATTATTTGGAAATTTACTCTATCATGTTTGAAAATTGAATATCTTTCTTCTATTCACATATTTCATCAATTGTTCACGTAATATTTATACAATTTATGTTAACTTGTATAATAATATTTATTAATAGTTTTTACAGTAATTTATTTTAAATAATTTATTAAAATAATTTAAGGTTCTATTGACAATAAAAATCTCCTCTTCTAAGAGAGGAGGAGATTTATCTTTTATAGTTCATAAAAGGTTAGCAAATAACTAATTAAATACATTTTATATTCAATATGGATAATTAGACCGTCGCTGAAAAAGGTGCGGTGACTTAAACTTTAAAGGAAAATCTTAATAGCTGGAAAAACCATTTATCTCAAATTTAATTGGAAGGTTTTAAAATTAAAAAATTCAAACTAGTTGAACTAGTTAATATTAGTTAATATCTTATCTGATCCAATAATTATAACTAAATTATTTGTTTTTAGTTTTATTAAATTAATCCCTCGCTCAGCAAACGGAGCTCGTGTCATGCCTCATATCCGTAACAGTTCGCGTAAAGTACTTTTACATTATCGAAACAATTTTTCTATACCTATTTAAATAACTTTTTCATATAATAAAAATATTGTTTTTCACCTTTTTTATCAAAAATGTCTATAGCTTGTGCTCTTAAAACTTTTCCAAATTCTCCTTCTCCTATGATTTGTTCAACAATAAGTCTACTTCTAGGAAATTCCCATTTTGGATCAAATTCCTTTAAAAATGAAACTAGAATTTATATTTTATAAAACTTAAATCTATTTAATATTCGATTTACCATATTGATAAATGAAGTGTCTCTATTTCCTGGACTATGCTGATAATCACCAAGATCGCGATTTGGAATCAATCCACCTAAATCTCTCATATTTCTATTCAATTTTTTACTATGAAAAATACTTGAAAATCTAAAATGTTTGATTTATTTCTTAGTATTATTTAGATATTTTTTATTTTCATTAATATAATTTAAAGTGTAATAAATAAGAATTTTATTAATAGGCACAATTAGAATAAATTTTTTTAGCAACTAAAATCATTCCCATTCTTAAAATTATTTTTACATTTCAATAAATATAAAACTTAACAAAAAAAAATTCCCCATTTTCACATACATGTATAGGAAGTTTTTATTACATACAATGTGAGCGAAAATGTGGATAAATAATAATAAAAGTTAATTGTTAAAATTCAAATACACATAATAGATATTTTTATTTCACATTAGATAATATTAAAAAAAATTGTTCCAATCCTTACCCTGAAACAAAAAGTGTAGTAGAAGAATACTATTAATAAAACGTAATTCTGTTATTGAAATAAAAATTATAATGTTTAAAAAATAATTTTACATAATATTGAAGTTTGTTTGTCTTTTATTAATAGTTACTTCCACTAGGTTCTATATATTTTTATTTCACAATGTAAACTTGTATAATTTTCATAAATAATTCTAAGATACGTTTTTAACCTTTTGGATGAAGTAAAATAAAGTCATCATACCTACTCCGGCAGAAGTATAAAATAATCCCAGTGGTCACAAATAAAATTAGAATAATTGCACTGATTATGATGCTTCTATCACACCAATTATTATAGCACAAATCAATACCTAATAATATATTAAAAGTAATAATAGAACGTTTATAATTGGAATTTAAAATAATGAAATGGTTAATTTTTGTATGTAGCTAACCTGTTGTTAAAGGCGTATTATTATACTTATATTCTGGTATTATTTTCTTTGATTTAAATACACCTTTAGTTTTCTTTTCACAAGTACACTTTCCAATATCATCACAAGTACAAACTCCAGTCGCAGTATATATCCCTCGTTTTCCCTTCATCATTCCAGTACCAAAAACATCTTCTGTATACGATATATATTTATTTTTATAAATTAAATTTACCAACTACTAATTGTTTTTTTTTTATTTAGATTTTTTATTTTAAATCAATGTATTAAATATTTATTTTTCATAAAAAATACCAGTACAATCTTGAGGGCATATTAATAGGTTTTTTCTTTCTAAAGTGTCACAAAATCCGTCAGGGCAAGTATTCATGTCTGGTGTACAAGTTGAATAATTAACTGACAATACATCAGGATTCGGAGATTCTCGCCATTGACATTTCAATGGAGATCTATTATGTTAAATTTTTTTAATTTCATGGTTAGAATGTATTATAATAAATAATAATAGATAAAATAATTTTCTTAAAAACTTAAATTGTTTAAAATCGTAAAAAATCAACTTACAACACTATTTACAATAACATCAGTGACATATTTTTAATGTGCCATTATTAGTATTTGAATATTATACAGGGTATTACTTTAATGTCTGTCACGAGTAGTAAGATGATATTTAGTAGGGACTAAGAAAAGTGAAAACGAAAACCAAAATTTCCTATTTACAAAATTAGTGTTTTCCGCTTGTCCTTTCTAATTTTATTTAAATATAAAGTAACACCATTTCTGTAATTTTCATGAAATGCTCATACAAATTGAGGGGTCACTCATTTTTTATAAATTTTGGTCAACTTTGACATATAGTTAGAAATAAAATTCACCTATCAATTTGTATTGAAATTTCATTAAGAGCCCTATGTGTGGTTTATTTTTAGTTTTGACGATTATGTAACGAAATAAAATAGGAAACCCCACGAATAATTTGTTATTTTAAAGTTTTTATAAACTGATTTTTTTTTTTTAATAATTAGAAAGATGAAATAAAAAGTAATTTTCCTTATAATTTTATATTAATAAATAATTACATTATATTTTAAAGAGTATAAACATATATGAATAAATTTCATCATATTTTATAAAATTACTTTTTTAAAGTTCTTACAAATATATTAAAAGATATGTAATGATTACCCTATTCCACATGAAGACATACATGACGATTTTGTGTCTTTATTTATGTCAGCACAGTGTGTCATTGGTTGCTGACAATTTTCAGTAGATGAATTCACCAAACGTATTGTAATTTCAATTTTTTGTCTGCTTTCATAACTTATTTTCAAGCTACATTAAGTCTCACAATATTATCATGCATTTATTTTATATTGTCTTAATAAAAATAAATTGAGAGGTTTTTAAAGGATTCATCCTATGGAAATAATATTTACCCCCCTAAAATATAATAAAAATACATTGACGAACAAAAAAAAATAAATCATATGTGAATTATACATGATATTATTATTATATGATATATTTATACTTTTGTATAAATATCGTATTGTGGATAAGATGAGAGAAAATAGACTTAGATGGTTTGGTCATGTTATGAGGTAAAAGGAATCGGAATCTATAAGGACAGTTCTAGAAAAGAATGTTCATGTAAGAAGAGGTAGAGGAAGACCAAAAAAGAGATGGCGGGACGTATTGAATGCGATATGAGGACGGCTGATATGAGTGTAAATGATGTGGGAGATCGTGCTAAATGGAAGTTTAAGATAAGGGTGGCCGACCCCAAGTAGTTGGAATTAAGACGAGGAAAAAGAAGTATAAAAAAATTTAATAATGTTCATCTATAATTTTGTACTGTGGATTGATTTAAGATATTTAATTAACAAAATAGAAAAAAAATTTTTATTTTTAAACAACTAAGAGAAATCGAAGTTATTTAACACACATTTAATATAATTTACTCTCGTATCAATAATATTTCAGATAAATTAATGAATCTTCGTAGATTCCTTACAGAAATTAAAACTTAAATAATATGTAAAGAACTCATAAAAAGTATGATTTATAAAGTCATCCATCCAATTAGATTTTTCTATATAAATTTCTTTATAAGTAATTGATCTATGTTAATTTGCTTCGGTCTCCTTTACTGTAGAAAAGCTAAGTATGTTGGCTACATGATTTAAGTCCTTTAGAGAAAATCTTTTTTTGCCCAAGAAATTTAAAAAACTTTATTAAAACAATAAGTTTTTTTACGGTAGTTGTTTGAAAAATAAAAAATAAAATTATTATTTTTGTAGATTAGTTTTTTATTTTTTTTAAATTGCATAAATATAATTTCTTAAAATTTTAAATTAAATATATAAGGAGTAATTGATGTATTTTTAAATATTAAGGTAAAATTTACCCAAAAAAAAAAAAATAGATTTTAAGCTTTTTTTGGAAAAAATAGTAGTATATGAAATTTGATCCCTAATATAAATTTTAATGCTTGAAAATAATGTTTCAGATATGTATTTTTCATCGCTTTAATAATAATTTATTTAAAAAAATTCCATTATTTAAAAAAAAAATTGAAGTTATCAAAAAAACTAAACGGACTAAGTTGATACATGCTAGTAGAGGAAAATCAATACACGTAAGTAGTCCCCTTAAAACAAAAGCTTAAAAGATATAATTTTAGGCTTATTTTAGTTTAAAACCTATTACTTAATGTAATTTAACCTAAATAATGTCGTTTAAAGACTACATTCATGTATACAATTATTACTTTGAACTTTATTAAGTTTATTATTTGTTTAATAATAGAGAGAGAATGTTTTAAAAACTAATAAATTATTAAATATTAATGAATAATAAGATTATATTAATAGTATATTTTTAATCATAAATAAATTTTTCAACCTTTAATATTGATGTATTAAGTATTGTATCAATAAAACCCGTTAACGGGGTAGATAAGAGCAAAAATTGTACAAAGTATGTCAACTAGCCTTAAACTCCCTTGTTATAGTTATTTTTTGAAAAATTCCATTGTAAAAATCTCCTTAAAATCACTTTCAAAATCAAGTATAAAGAATATTATTGATTACTCACGTGATATTAGTTTGATTAATTTGCTTCAATAGAAAACTATTTGAAACATAAATTATTCCACCAGGTGATGTTATGTTAAAAACATTTGAGTAAAAATAGTCTTCAATTTTAAATTTTTTTTTTTCAAAATTATGACCGCGTATAGGATCGGCAATTCTAAAGTAATTATCAGCATTTGTATATACGATGTAGGTTTTTTGGCTATAAACCTATACTTTAAAGAAAATTTTCAAGTAGTAAGTCATTTTTGTAAGTGTCATTAATAGAGTAAAGGACTTGATGCATTTATAAAGTTTATTTTATTTATCAAGTATATCTCGAAAACATCAATGTTAAATAAATATTCATTTTTGTTTTTTTTTTAATCCTAATCAATGTATAATATTAATTAGGATTTTAGTTTGGTAAAGGGTGCGAGCCGTGGTCATTACTTCTCTCTAAACAAAATTCCGTACTGTATACCTTTGACAAATTTTTATAGAACCCAGATCTAGGAAGAAATCCATTCAAATTTTAGAAATGCATAAAGTCTTAAACCCTAGACATTAATATTCAAAACGAAGTTGTAAAATAAATAACTTACAAAAATAAAGTTAACACCCTTATAAGGTATTAGGGATGAACCGAAAAAGTAATTGATAATTAAATAAATAATACTAGATAAAAAAAATTCAAAATAATAATTATTATTTAAGGAGAATTTTAATGATCAACTATAAATAAATTATATATACATACAAGTTGAATCCTTAACTATGTTTCACAAAATATTTTCAAAAATATTAGAGTTAATCATTACTTAATTTTTTTGAACAATAGTAGATCATTGTTGAGCTGTTTTTTACGAAAAATTAATCTAATGATATCATCCCTTATACCCTAACTCATATCAACTTTTAATTTTCAAACGGTAATATTGATTTTTTCTATATCATCAGATTTATTCAAATGAAATAAAAATCGTATTTAAAAAATTTTGTTTATATTATTTGATTTTTCTGATGGATACAGCTCATTCTGGTGTATTTTTATAAAACATAATCTACATGTGTACATAGCCACTCTATGTATTAAAATACTTTTAACTCAATAATTACTCGTTCTAAAATTGTTATGTACCTATTAATCATTTTTATAAGAAAAGTGCTAATATCTGGCTATTTTGATATAAAAAAGTGTTCTTAGTGTATAACCCAATAAGAAATTTTGAATACATCCCTTCAGTATCACATCTTGTTAATTTCACAATATAATTTAAATACGACTGCTTACGAATGTTATGGTAACCTTTTAACATTATAACTGACCTGTGATGACGTAGATTCAGGTGTCACATTCCTCTTTAGGTGGCCGCTACAAAATATTGAACCTGGTCACGACATAAATACATAAAGTTAATGTGAAGTTAAATACTAGAGCAATTATATATGTAAATTGTTGATGTTTTTAAAAATTTAATTATTATTAATTTATTTTTAGAATAATTAATTTTATATCTAATTTAGTTAAAGAACAAATTATTTAAAGTTTATGACAATATCATCTCTAACAAGAAATGAAGAAGGAAAAAAGTATTCTAAGTAAGTAGTTTCAAAACGACTATTAAGTTAACTGACTAAAATTGAATTATGTAAGTATTCCCCAATCAAAATTTTAATATTTATGAGGCTTATAAATACTGAAGAAATTTAATAAATTCCGACATGTTTTTTTCTTTACTATTTTCTGACACGTAAAGAAAATAATTTTCTTAATGCAATCTATTTGAAAAAACTACAAAAAATAAAAGATAAGAAAGTACGAAAATAATTTATTTATTTATTCAGGAAAAGTAAGTATTATAAGTAAAAGTAGTTATTAGTTCGACAATATTTTTAAAATAGAATTTAAGAAAATTAATTTATTATTAATAATAAATGATTTTTCTGGATTTACTATGATAAATTATATTAGAATCCAAAATAATTTGAATAGGAAGAAAGGACTACTTAATACTAAACTTGCATAAATAAAGTACACCTATAAATTTGAATACATGTGGTCATTTATTGATTATGTGCTAAAAATATTTTAAAGAACTTTAATAAAGTTCTCATTTAATTAACCACAAGTAAAAACAAGAGATAACGGGTTAAAAATATTTAATCATTGTATATTTTTGTTATCTAAGTTTATTGCTTAAAACTAACCCCAAGTAAAATCAATATTTGCTCAGTAATACTTAGTAGGAGTTTTATGATGGTATAAAAACTTTCATAAAATAGAATTTGTAAACCTAAAATTAATTAGTCTTGTAATATTTTACATTAACTATAACCAAACTGTATTACAGTGTATATATGTAAAAGTTATTAATTCATTAATGAAAATATAGGAGATTTTTTAATTTTGTAACGTATTTCATTTTTGAATAAAAAAGTTAAAAATATTTCTTCACAAGTAAAACAATTTTTTAAAGCCAAAATTTACTTTAAATTCATATTTTAATTTAAAGTTATTATTGAACCTTTTTAATTAAAAATAACTTGGTTAACTTTTTAGTTTTTTTGTTCGTATTATTATAAAAAAAAATAAGGGTTTTAATTAGTAAAAAAAAATTAATTATAGATGTTAAATTTTAATCATATTATAGGGATTTAATTTTATGATAAAAATTGAAATTATTAACTTAACATTATTTGAATAAATTGTCTATGTAATAATTAAATAACATTACCACATTAAAGTATTGATCGAATGTTTAATTTCTGATGGTATGTTTTTAGTTTAAGGGGGCGTTTAAGTAAAAACAATTAATTTTGAGATGGCTTTGTTAGAATACACCGAAAAAAGACGTAAATAATTTTAAAAATATAAAAGAAAACACGTTTTGGGTGTAGAGGTATATTAAATTTTATATGATAAAATTATCTATAACCTAAATAGTCGACTTTTTGATAAATTAGTTAAGAAAAGAGAATATTGTCCATTTTTGAAGTCTTATAACTTTAAATAAAATTATTTTTTATTAAAAATCGTGTATGTAAACAACCTAGTCTTTTTGAATTTGTACACTCCCTTGACACGTTTTAATGCGCTAAAAATCTACTTTGGGGCCATTTCAAGAGTACAACGTATAATCCAGTAATGCAGAATGTGTTTTATAAAAATGGTAGCTAATTTGTTATTAGGTTTATTTCATTTACTATAAGTAATATATTCATTATGATAAAACAACTATTTTAATATATACTAATTAATTTCACATATGATTAAAATTGCATTTTCAAAATTAAAATGAAACAGTTAGTGTCTAGTATGTTTGTAGTTGTTGGTAAGTATAAATAATAGATATTTAGCATTTACTTTTAATTTCTTTAATTTATAAATAAATACTTAAATAATAAAATCAGCTGTTAATAATTTTTTCTAACAGAAATATTTTATTCTAGAATTTAAAACTACTTTATCAATATAAATATAGAAATATTAATTACTAATTATACAGAGTTCAATAAGTAAGGAATCAGGTCAATTGTTATGAACAATGGAACAACGTTAGTTTTTAAGGATGACGTTTTTGTATATTTAGAAAAATAATGTTGAACTTTGCTTACCATTAAGATTTTTAAGCTTACTCTAACCTGGATCATTACATAAATCATAAAGTTAAAATTAAAAACAGGTCCAAAATATTTTAATTTTTAAATAATAAATAATAAAAAAAATTGTTAAAACATGAAGTATTATGGGTCTATCTGATAACATTTTTTCGAATAATTAAGTAATATATAAAACTTATACATAATTAATTTGTTAAAATTTACAACGTTCCAATTATAAATTTTCATATAAAAAAAAAATATGTGCTTAAATTTAAATCTAGTGCACCCATTTTAAATTAAAATAATATTTGGTGTTAAAAAATGTATTATTTTTGTACATTGTATTATTAAAAAAGTATTTAAGTGATAAATTTTTACATTTCGCATAATTAATATGTCTACACATTTGTTTTAAATATTATATAAAACTACGTTAGTATTTTCTGTTACCATTATATTTTAAATGTTGAATTTCAGTGTTCCAATTTAGAATGATTAAGTAAAGCTATCCTTGATTAATCAAATTCCTCCAAATATTGTTATATTTTATGACCCTGTATAGTGTTATATAATTAGGAGTTAAAAGGGAAAGAGAAGATTTATTATTATTATACAAAATTAATATGCTTCATTTTGCCTGATTCTATGAATGTACTTGTTTTTTATCTATAATTAACTTAAAAGTACTTGTTATATTTATTATTGAATTTTAAAACAAAGATTTGTCTAGCCGTACTTATATACTTATTTTTTTGTTTGTGTAGTTAGTATAAGCGTAACTTGAAGGGGATTTAGCCATTCAAAAAATTATGAAACTTACTTTTATAAATAATTCTTTTAATGATGGAAGAATTAGATTAGACTTCCTAACATTTTGGTTTACTCGTATCTAAAGTAAAATACTTATGAAATGCTCTAAAAATTCAGCGAAATATCTAACATTTAAAGAGAATTTAATTTTCCGAGTGTATTATTCAATATCTTTTGATTGATTTTCCTAATACTATACAACAATATTTCTGAATAAATAAAGTGTATAATTTTAAGATTAATTTAAAAAAAAATCTATTTATTCTAATTACATACCATTATAAACAGTCCAAATCAGCATATGTAAATTAATAAAACGAACCATAACTATAAAAATATAACAATTATGTGTATGTCAACGCTATTGTTTTATATCGTTGTATCAACTGAAATGTTGTCAATAGGTCCGCTATACTTGAACTGAGCGCCATAATTTAGTTAACGGAATAAGTTTTAAAACACAGTCATGCTCAGTTTTTTTATTTTCCCTAGAAGCATTTGAAATGCTTTAAGTGCATTTAAATGCAAAATGTATTTTATTAACAAATTAATACACACAATATTTTGGCTATGATTAATTAACTTAAATATGTAATAATTTTACTACATGCAATTTTTTGAAGTAATAATTCAGCTTAATTATTTTAGTTCTAAACTTTTGAACCCGATTAATAATGTCTATGTAAGTTTCTATAATATAATTGTTTGAAAATTAAGCTAGAATAATGTTAGGAATTACCTTAAAAATATATATTTTTAATACGATATTTAAAAATTAAATTATAGATTTTATAAAAAAGAAAGACTAGATTAATTTAATCTGTTTTGTGTCTAGTCGGTGTAAATGTTTTATAATAATGAACTATTATGTTTTTAATTTAAAAAATAAAAGTTTTGCATAATTTAAAAATATTTTTGTTCTAAAGAAAGTTTTTTACAACATTTCTCGTAGTTTATTTAAGTTTTTTTGTTAAAAGGGCTATTTGTAAAAGTAGTTTTCAAATTTTGTTTAGTACATTTTATTTACAAATTTTTTTGTAATACGATAAATAGTATGGATTTCGATACAAAATTAATAATATAACCCCCAAAAAATGTAAAATATAGATTTATAATGTAAAAATAAGAAAATAATAGTTATGAATTATTTTCATTAAGGAAATACCTTGTTATGGCGCTGTTGTAGGATAATATTGATAATTTGCGTAACTAAGTGGGATCTAGACCTCTTAAGATTAAAATTGGCTACATGATTTCTAGACTTAGGTAAATTTTATAAATGGCTACTTCATATTTTATTATGGTTAATTTATATTATGTTTAAAATACATTTGAGAAACCTTTAGTAACATAAAATAAAAAATAAATATACACTATCTAACTGAAATTGTATTTCAAATGTTTTACGAGACAAATTTGATTTTGGTAGAGCAGTAAAATATATGGGTTTTACTATAATGTTATTCGTTTAACGCATAACTTAGAATCGGAGTCGTGATTAGTCGATTTAATTGCGAAAGCAAATAAAAATTGTAGAGAATTTAAAGAACTAAATATGCACAAATTATTCACACATATTAATTATTAATGACTTAATAAAATGTTATTTGACCAAAAAATTAAAGAAATATGTAAAGAATATTTTTGAAAACCATATGTTAAATATGTTTTAAATCTAGAAATTCAAAAACATTTAATCCAAAATTTTTTATTTTAATTTTATTATAGTATAAGACAAAGTGTCTCTGGATAGGTCATCCAGAGACACTTATTATAAATATTAAATAATTAAATATTTAAAATTTAAATAAAACTTTTCTCTTCAGTATATTTTCAAGCATTTTTGAACTGCAGTGGCTCACAATGTAGAGGATTTCACATCAATTAACGTTGTAACGAGTATAACGTCCTGAAAGGGAAAACGTAAAAAGTTTCAAATTATCTCCTACATAGTGTAATCAAATTAATTCTTCACAATTTACCTATAGGTTACATGATAACTTAACTGGACACTTGATAAAATAATGATAATTTTTTATTGTGGATCTGGTATAATTTAATCATATCCTCCCCATAACAACATAATAGTGTTTTACATAAAGTGATTTATATATTTTTAATTTATTTTAAAGACAATTTAATTTGTAAGTTATGTAATATACTGTCGGTTAAGAAGCTATTTGCTGTAATTAAACTCTTATATAGTAAGCGAGACTAGCTATACAGTGTCGTAGACGACAATTTGACGATTCCATATATTGTTTTCATTAGGAATCTTTGTCTCGAACCAGGCACGTAGCCAGAAAATGTTTATTGGAGGGGCCAACAATTTTTGGGCCCTTGTATCATTTTCCATAATTTGTTTCCCATGAAAAGCTTGTGGGAGGGGCTCCCTCCACTCCTCCTTAGACAGTATCCTATTCTATGAATCTTACAAGTTCAAAATTTGTGTTTATTTTTAAAAAATTGGTGAATTAATCCAAAAGTTACATGATCTGCTATTTCCTTATTAATATCCTGATTAAGATAAAGAATGAAAAAGGGATTATTAAAAAATATTATTTCTCATAAAAAAATTGTGCTGATCCATACATTTTTCAAAAATTTATATCATTATAAGGTTAAAAATGTAAAATACAAAATCGAGAATTTTTACACAAAAATAGCATTCGGTAGCTATTTTCACCGTGAAGACAAAATAAAGTCCGACATTTTTTAAAATAAAATAGTATATTACATTAGCTTTAATTTAAGATATAGATAAAAGTGTCAGACTTTCCGGAACATTTTAAAAAGTTAAGTTGAAATAGTTAATTTTTTGTGAAAAAGTTGTCATTTTAAATCCCCCCTGTGGGCAGATTAAGAGTCAGATTTACAAAAAAAAAATTATAAAATAAGGTATTGGTTTTACTAAGATGTGTTTTTTTTTTTTTTTTTTGAGGTTTCCCCCATTTACGGGGAACGAGGGAAAATTTTTCAATTTTTAAGGGTAATGTCTTCGACTAGATACAATTTGTGATCTTTTGACATATTATTGAAAGAAATTGGTTCAGTGAGAGCTTAGAAAAAGTGGTAACAGACAAAAAAAAAAAACACATCTTAGTAAAACCAATACCTTCTTAGCTTCGCATCGAAGCTAAAAGAAACAAATTAAAGATAAGATTTATCAAAAAAATTTTCATAGAGTATACTCTATCGAATTTTGTAATCAACTAGATTCTAATCAATGCAGATACTTCGTAGTTTGTTATCATTTGTTGGACCAGAGTTAAAAAAAATTTACCTTCAACCACGTTTGGAGTAATTTCTATTCCAACGTCTAGAACGTTATCTTTTTCAAATAACGTTTTCTATGAATATAAAAATGAAAATACAGCCATAATAATAACTATATTACTCAATAGTAATCACAAATTAATAATAATTTCAATGGCCTAGCACGTTTTTGATAATTCGTAAAAATAATTGAGTTTAAAATTTGGGGGGGCCGGCCCTGGGCCACATTAAATCTAAGGGGGCCCAGGCCCACCCTTGTCTACGTGCCTGCCTCGAACTGATAATGCTTCGACATTTGTCAAAGTAATAATTGTTTCGAACAGCTTCGACAATCTGATACCATAGATTACTATAACCGCGACGGATTTTACTCCAAAATTTAATACAAAATAAAACTTGGTAAAATCTACGACATCATCGATAGTCAAAAATTTTTTTTATTTGAATATTTTCTATCTATATAGTAAGATATAATAATAAAATTGTCAAAATGTAAAACTTTTTTTTTAACAGTGTTGCTTTTTTTCAAGATGATATACTCTTTTTAATGACTTTCAGCTTTGGCGAGATCTAATCGTTCTCGATTAGGGGACAATATCGATCTGGAACTTTACTAATAACCACTGAGATAATTTCTTTAGTGGTCTAGCGAGAAAAAAACTGAAATTTAACGCGAGCCTTCTGAGCTCGCATTAAATTATCACTGTGAGAAGATAATTATTTTGCCATTGTTTTCATGTCGTTAGCTTAACGTGTATTCTGCAAATACAAATGTATTATTATATAAATTCAACATGAACTTTTTTAAAAAAGTTGAATGCTGTTGTTGTACGTATATTATAAAAAATAAATAATTTTCATAATAAAATTAAGGTATGCTATGTTTATTCATTTTATTTATTGTATAAACCTATGAATTGAATAGGAATCATATACATTTTCCATGTATCAATAATATTTTAAAATTCATTACGTATAATTAATATAGTTAATTAATACTTTTTTTATAAGCTCCGAAAAAATTACATTACTAAATTATTAAATATCAATCTCATACTAATTTAATTGCTATAATATATATTTATTCATAGTTATATTTTTAAATCTAAGAACTACTAATCAGGATATAATAAGAAAATAAGATTTCATTTTTTTTTTGAATAATTTATCAAAATTTGAAAATTAAACACTAATATAGATTTGCATTGAAGTGTTTCTTATGATAGTGATATTAATCACTGTCACATATCATCTATAATTGTCCCAGTATGCAACGACCCTACTGTGCTACCGTTTATTAATATGTGATTTAATTAATTATTTCATTTCTTATATTAAATATAAATTCTGAAATTAAATGAATGTAGCTAAATTATGCAATGAAAATATTTCCATAAATTTTAATATTCGCCTTTATAATTGACATAGTATACGTTTTAGGGATGGGTAGTTCGTGAGTGAGTCAACTCTTCGAGTTGACTCTTTTAGGTGAACTGAATGAGCTGAATCGGTGTGCCATGGTACTGTGACTCAATGACTCAGTGTGGACTAAGAATTGAATTTAGTCTTATCAATAAATTCTGAATCATGCGAATTGTGATATATAGATTTAACTTACAGAAGTAGAAGTTGATGGAGTAATATTTGGGTCATCAATCGTCAAAATTTACTAATGGATGCTTAGATTTAATATGTCTAGTTAAATTTGAAGTCGAAGAATGATTATTTTTTAATTTTATACGACAAAGTCCACACTTTACATGAATATTAACTGCTTCAAGTTGAAAAAAATCCCAAATAACACTTGATTTATTCATTTTAAAATGAAATAAAATACCTTCGTAAATTAAATAAAGT
>NW_026099572.1:29027071-29030898 GCF_025091365.1 Daktulosphaira vitifoliae | reverse complement strand
TATTATTAGATACTGTTATATTTTTTATAAATAAACAATAAACTTTATGCAGTAATAAAATAATCTTACAATCATTGTTTTCAAATCGTTAAATCATAAATGAAATAAACGTGAATAGGTACATGTTAGTACTATCTTAATTCATTATAGGTAATATATTAAATACTAGATTGGTTGGTAAACGGTTTATTACGGAAAAATACAAATTACCAATTTCAACAGCTATAAGTTAACCCAATAACTTTCGGTTTCAACTTAGTATGTGCTATATCATTAATTTCTGGTCGATGTTTTAAATTTTGTCAAATGTCAATAAAATTGTTGTGAAATGATAAACATTGTCCTATTTATTTTATTGATATTTATTTATACACTTTGACAGTGTTTTGTCTTACATTTATATTCTATTTTTAAAATGATAATAGTCTCGAGCCATATTTGTGTATTTATAACTTTAGATATATGTTTATATGTGTTATGACTGTAAAGATTAAATAAACTGATAAGAGTTATTCAAAATTTGTGTTTTATGACAAGCGTACCTATATTTGATACCCACGTATTACTTTTTATTTTATTCTTTAGTCTATACTCTTTAACTATTTTATAAATACGTATATGCACTTATAAGAAAACTAACAGTGGGTATACGCCGTATACCCGCGTATACGCTCCACGACACCTCTGCATAATATGTCAGTTATTAGAACAATATTCATTCAAGAATAGACCTGTAATTGCATACAAGAAAATTTTTAAATATATGAGAGAAGAGACCTATTTTTCTCACTGCATGCACTAAACATTAAACATTGAGAATACCTACATTGTATTTGTATACCTAATTTAACACATAAATAAATCTATGTGTTGATGTTAATAATAAAAAATAGTTTTTTTAGATTTTAAATTTACTCTTTATTTCAATAATAATTAACAAATTTAAATATAATTAGTAAAAATATTAAACAATTTAATAGAAAAATATTTTATAAATATCAAATAACCAAATAAATTACTTTTTATGTAACTATTGTGGGTATGTATTGAGAATCTAAAATTTTAACAGAAGAAAAAAGGAAACAAACTATTGAATGATTAGAAGTTTTAACTTAAAATTAGCTCAACCATCTTATAGGTAAAAATCAGGGTTTGAGGCCCATCATCTCATAAAATTATTAATTAGTAATAACCAACTACTTTTTCCATAATGTACACACAATTTGAATTCGATTCTCATTTCTTTCGCGCTTTAATTTAATTCCAATATTTATAAACAAACAATGAATAAAAAATTATTGATAGCAATATTACATTTCATTTTACAATAGTAGTTAATAAATAATAATTATTTACAATGAGTAAAATAAATTATTATTCACATTTGTGTAAAACAATAATTCATTGATATTTCATATTTGATANAATAAAATAAACTATTATTTACATTTGTGTAAAACAATAATTAATTATATTTGATATTAATCTAGCTAAGATAACTATTAAGGCGCATTTAGAAGGCATTCTATGAGTATGCCTTGCGAGTTGTGAGTTGTAATTCGCGTTCCACAAACTTCTACAACTCACGAATCAGAATCGCGCCTTTAAAGATTCAACGATATGGGATTTGGAGTTGACTCACTGAGTCAACTCATTTGAGTGAACTGATTCAAATGAATTGATTCATATCAGTGAGTCAAAAAACCCATCTCTAATACGTTTTAAAAACAGCCCAACAAATATTTTTTCTTTTCGTTATCATGATAATATTGTTAACGATTTCAGAAAATTGAATTTTATTTTTTGTCTGTTATTACTTTTACCCAACTCTCACTGGATCGATTTTTCTCAAAGATACATAAAAAGATCACAAATCGTATTTAGTTGAAGACATTACCCTCAAAAATTGAAAATTTTGCCCTTTTTCCCCGTAAATAATGAAAATACCCCAAAAATTATGTTTTTTAGAATTGGTAAATTTCGACATTTTAAATTTTTTTTTTCCTAAAAATTGTCATATCTTATTGAAAAATAAACAAATCAAAATAATTCTTTTTTATATTGAAACCTTAGATCTTTTCCTTTCATTTGATATAATTTTTTTGAAAATCTAACCCTTTACCTGCCCCCGGGAAAAGGATTCAAAATAGCAACTTTTTCACAAAAAATTAACTTTTGAAAGTCTGACTTTTTTATACATATTTTTAGTTTCACTTGAATTTAAGAATAGATATTTACAATTATAATTAAATTTTATAATACACTTAACTGAGTAATCTTTTTTTTTTTTTATTTTTTTTAGTTAAAGTGAATTATTAAAATTAATTCAATTCTGTATATTTCAATTGTAGAATACTTTTAATGACCAAAAGTTTATTATAAATGATTACTATGATTTACATATGAGTGATCTATTACGATAAAAAAAGTATGTCGAATGAAAGATGTACATAAATACTACTTCTCATGAAAAAATTGTATTGATCCATACATTTTTCAAAAAGTTATAGCATTATAAAGTTAAAAATGTAAAAAATAAAATCGAGAATTTTCACACAAAAATAGCATTTGTTAACCATTTTCACCGTGAAGACAAAATAAAGTCCGAAATTTTATTTTCCATAATAAAGTATATTACATTAGATTTAATTTAAGATATATAAAAGTGTCACTTTCCGGAACACTTTCAAAAGTTAATTTTTTGTGAAAAAGTTGTCATTTTAAATCCCCTTCTGTGGGCAATTAAGGGTCAAATTTATAAAAAAAATGTACCAAATAATAGGTAAAGACATCAATCATCTATATAAAAAAAAATTATATCGATTTTGTCATTTTTAAGTATAAAAAAAGTCGAAAATTATCGATTTTTAAATTTGTAATTTTTTTGGAAATTTCCCCCATTTACGGGGAACGAGGGAATTTTTTTCAATTTTTGAGGATAATATCTTCGACTTGATACGATTAGTGATCTTTTGATATATCGTTGAACGAAGTCGGTTCGGTGAGAGCTGAGAAAAAGTGGCAACAGACATACAAAAAAAAAAAAAAAAACGCTACGATCAAATATGTAGAAAGTGTTTAATATAAAAAAATTATTGGATTATTCTAAAAGCAACATGATCTCCTATTTCCTTATTTATATCCTGATTACAAGTTTTATGATTTATAAGTGTAATATATTAATAGTATATAAATATATAAAGGGAAATGGTTTTATTTAAAAAATTTTTTTGTCAAATGAAAGAGGTTTATAAATATATTTGATTGTAAACATTTGTATATAAATATTAAGTATCACGTAGCAACTTAATTTACTATTCTTATGACCAGAATACACTTTAAGAGTTAAGAATTAATTATAATATTATCAAAAAAACCATACAATTTTCATTTTTTTTACAACATTTGACAAAAGCCGAATTATGATTGTTTAGGAGGTCATGTGAATTTTGATTTTAAATTATAGTCGTCGGTTTGTTATAAGATAAATATTTGGAAGTTATTCAATATTCAATTTTTTGAATACTTGAGCAATCCATAATACACTCTAATATAAATAATCAAATGAAAATATTATTGTACTTTTTCAAATAACTCATAACTTATATATTTTATAATATTTCACACAATTGCTAAATAGTTTTAAATTTTTATCATTGTTCAGTACAAAAACATCCATAAGTGTTAATGGAGTGGTTGAGTCTTTAATTTCTGGAATAACCCAGAATAATTATACAAATTACACATACTATTTTATGTTTGAAATGGTAGTTTTAATATGACTTGTCTCAAAATTAAGGTGTCTTCTAGTTACACTAATTACCCAT
>NW_026099572.1:28860810-29025041 GCF_025091365.1 Daktulosphaira vitifoliae | reverse complement strand
AAAAAAAAAAAAAAAAAAACACATCATAGTAAAACCAATACCTTCTCAGCTTCGCATCGAAGCTAAAAATACATCATAATAAAATTAATAGCTCTTCTGTTTCGCATCAAAGCTCTAATTCTGATAAGTAATAACATTGAGTGCCAGCATAATAAAAATGGTCCACAAGTGTTAGCGAAATTATTCAAAGAAATATCGATAATATTCTCGGCGTCATATCGAGCCACACCACACAATAAAAAAAATAAAACAAACGCATCATAGTAAAACTAATACCTTCTCAGCTTCGCATTGAAGCTAGAAATATTAATCCAAAAAATTGGATATGAAATTTTCTTTTATGCTCTTCTTTATTATTTATATGTAGGTAAATTCAATGAGGTACAATTCTAAAATACATTTTTTTTATCAGTTATCAACTAAAGAATAAATTTAAATCATATAACTAAAACAAATATATTTTACTACTAGATGTGGGTGAAGTTTGATTTATTTTGGCTAAAAAATATAAGTAATAAACAACATAAAATACTATTAAAATTAAAACCAATTTCACAACTAATAATATAAATAAAAAAAGACTTATAAAAAAAAATATATAAATTTCAATGGTTTGTTATTATTAATTGCACACTATCAAGTATGATATTGGTAAATTGTTTTTATCACATTTTGTGAGAGCTTATTAATATTATCTTTTATAAGATAGATACACAAATAATAAAATAATAAAACAAACTTAATTAGATTTAAAACGTACTATATATAGTATATAACAATAAGAATAATTTTACTATTATTGAATTTTTTGCATAAGTAGTTTAATAATAAAAACATTGCTTTTGACCAATAAAAATTTAATAAAACTAGTATTAACTATATATTTAATATAGTTGAAATAAATTGTAATTATTATTTTTTTTTCAACAATTTTTTGATTATTTATGGTTTAAGTGAATAGAATTCCAATTAATTTGATAATTTATGAATTAAAAACAAATTTCTTGATGTAAAATATTTTTTTTTAAATACCTACAATACTTTCATAAAATTTTAAATTATTACATATGGCAAACAGTTGCAATAGAAATAAAGTTGACTAAAATTTTAAGTATATTTTAATCAAAATTAAAAATAATAAATTAAATAATTAGCAATTTTCAATTAATTAAATTTGTTTTTAATTATAAATATTAGGTTAATGGAGTTTTTTTTAAACATTGTATTAATAATGATTTATTAAAATGTTATTTCTAAAATGCAGCTAATTACATTTTTTAAATAATTTAATTTTACTAATAATTAATTAAGTTTCTGATTTATATAAAAAAAGTATGTATATATATATATTTAGTTAAACAAATCTATCCAATAACTTGTAAAATTGCTAATAAAATTTACATTTTGCTGTAATTTTTGTATAATAATCTATGCATTTATAAATTATATTAAAAACATATTTTTTATTATTTATTTTACAGCAAAATGTAAATTTTATTAGCAATTAAATAAATATAAATATATATATATATTTATGTATGTATACATACATACATGTAAGTTATACTATTTTAAGCCTCACAATATCTTACGAAATTGATCACATATTATTAAATGAGATTAACCCTAGCAAAAATAAACATTTCATTAATTTAAAACTAATGAATACATTTTTTCATAAAAAATAGTCTATATTATACACAAAGGATGTCTAATGATGATATGACTATCTTACATACAATATTAATGTGTAATTGTCTGATCAGTAAGAGACACCCTGTATATATAATTATTATTATAACATAATAACATGATAAATCTTAAATAATATGCAAGTATCACAAGTGTTTTTTGTTTTATGAATATTTCATTAAAATTTAATGAAAAAATCAACATTTTCTTAAAAAATAATAAGTAATTATAATTTAAACATAAAATAGCGAATTAGACAGTATTTTATAAAATTAAAATATAGTTGTCATGGATTAATGATTAATGAACTGATCAGCTAGGTGATGCATTATTTTATTTAAGTAGATTTTTTTGTTCAGATAAAAAAATTTTTTGATCCCATAAAAATATTTAAATAAATTTATAAACAAATAATTAATAACACTTGTAACATAACTAAATTTTACATTAACTTGAGCTGGCTGCTTGCCAATGAAAATTACTCTTCATTGTCCATTGTTGACTACGTGATCCATCACATTCATTTAATATGGCAGTATATTGATCAGAAGTCATGGAATGTTCTAGACATTGTTCTGTTGTTTTATGTTTAATTGTCAAAGCCTAAGAAAGATTTTAATTCCATGAAATAATTTAAGTAATTATAACAATTTTATTAAATTAATTTACCTGTTCATCATATACCCAAGCTTGATTACCTTCTAAACCATGACATCTTATAAGATTAACAGGACCTGAGGTATTAGCTGAATCTAGACAGTTATCATCAGACATAATTTGTGAGCGTTTTGTGTATGCAAAAACCTGTAAGTTTTTAGTTTAAATAATTTTCTTAATTTTTTCTATAAAAGTTACTGAGGAAAGTAATATATATTAATTAGCATAGAGGGAAATGAGATGCTGATGTGAACATTTTACTCGTCTGTAGGCTAGAGCTACTTGCGAGGCGTGGGCCCAGGAACGGGACTCTTTGGAGTCTCGACTAGGGTCCACGTTTCGAGTCGGGTCCATGGTAGACCTGATGTTGGGAAGCCGGGAGGCGTGGAGGCTCGTCCAGGCGTTCGCCGAGTCCGTCTTGAAAAAGAAGGAAGAAGCTGAAGGCCTGAGACAGAGGCAGCCGCGCCGCCCGGTACAGGAGGACCTAAGGCGCTGGTTTAGGCCGCACAGTGGGACCAAACGCTGATTTAGCCGGCCAAAAGTACCATTTTTAAATCAACTAATAAAAATTTTTTTTTTAGCAATTTTTTTTTATTATATCCTTATAAGGTCATGTATAAAAATTCAAGGCCAAAAATTGATATAGTAATGGTTGGGTGCTATTTAAATATCATAACACTGTATTTTTTTGTTTTTTTTCTAGGATTTTTATTATTTCTTCAATCATTTTTTCCTGCTTAATTAAAAACCTTAATTTTTTTTTTTTTAATTTAAAATGTTTAAAAAGTCATCGGCTTTCAAATTTACTAAGAAAAAATTTTTATTTCTTTTTTTTTTTAATTTTAATAATTTTTTACACACAAAAAAATGCAAATACTTATTTTACATTGTTTTTTAAAGAGTTTAACTCAAAATTACGCAATATTACGATTACACCAATACATGCATGTTGTAGAAGAACTCTTAAGCTACAATTACAAAAAAAAAAATTTTGCGTCAGATTGCATTTGAGCCCTGCACATAGAATTTCCCTATAATAAACGTGTATTTTTGTAAAAATTGTAATTTTAATAATTTCATTGGTTTTATCAGTTCGATCAACTTTATCAGCTTAAAAGTTGTAAAAATTAGATGTAATTAAAACTAATGATTCGTTAAAATTAAGTTTAAATAAAGTTTTTAATAATACACATAAAATAAAATACTATTATTACCAAAACATTTTTCTGTTTAATCAGATTGTGTTACATGTTACAAACGGCGCGTCACGTCATAATAATTTGCACATATTTTTTATAAGTTTCACAGTGAATTAATTGCAGTTTTGTTTTAATTTAAAAGTTGTAAAAATTATTCTATTATTTTTAAATAATGGATAATCAAGTAGTATGTGGTAAGTGTTAACAATAATAAACTATATTAACAATAATATAATAGTATTTCTAAAATAAAACAATATTTAGTGGCACAGTAAAATTGTATAACTTATTTTATTTTATTTTATGTATATTATTAAAAACTTTATTTAAACTTAATTTTAACGAATCATTAGTTTTAATTACATCTAATTTTTACAACTTTTAAGCTGATAAAGTTGATCGAACTGATAAAACCAATGAAATTATTAAAATTACAATTTTTACAAAAATACACGTTTATTATAGGGAAATTCTATGTGCAGGGCTCAAATGCAATCTGACGCAAAATTTTTTTTTTTGTAATTGTAGCTTAAGAGTTCTTCTACAACATGCATGTATTGGTGTAATCGTAATATTGCGTAATTTTGAGTTAAACTCTTTAAAAAACAATGTAAAATAAGTATTTGCATTTTTTTGTGTGTAAAAAATTATTAAAATTAAAAAAAAAAAGAAATAAAAATTTTTTCTTAGTAAATTTGAAAGCCGATGACTTTTTAAACATTTTAAATTAAAAAAAAAAAAATTAAGGTTTTTAATTAAGCAGGAAAAAATGATTGAAGAAATAATAAAAATCCTAGAAAAAAAACAAAAAAATACAGTGTTATGATATTTAAATAGCACCCAACCATTACTATATCAATTTTTGGCCTTGAATTTTTGTACATGACCTTATAAGGATATAATAAAAAAAATTTGCTAAAAAAAAAATTTTTATTAGTTGATTTAAAAATGGTACTTTTGGCCGGCTAAATCAGCGTTTGGTCCCACTGTGCGCCGGCGCCTTAGGTATTCGTGTTTATGTTCTTTATGTGTTTGTGAGTTATATTACGCCCCCTTCGCAAAGTCCTGTCCCCACCTCCACGTGGTGCAACCCGGGCAACGGATCCCGACTTTTGGGATCCGGCTAACGGGGGAGGCCACATCACGTTGTGAATCAGCTCTTGATTAATTTCGGGCTGATTCACAACGTGGTGGTGTGAGTTTTAGAGACGGCGTGGGCCGCCCTGAGGTAATACCTAACGGTAGTTCCGAGGCGGTCCACATGTAGGCCGGTCGTGGAAAAAAAAGGCTAGAGCTACTGATATTGAAACTAACAAGAAGCAGTAGTGTTTGAATGGCTATTAGTTTTTGATACTATCACTTTTATCTTATTTATTGTGATTATTACTTAACTTTTATTTAACAATTTAACTAATTCCAATGTAATGTAATCATAGCTAAGCAATTCTTTGTCATTTTACTTTACCTATTAACCAACTGTATTAGGATTTAGATCAGACGTATTGTACATTACATGCAACTTATATTTACCTAACATTGAAAATATAACTTTACCTTGTCATTAACATAAAACAATAGTTTAACTTTATTATATTATCACTCATAAATATCTTAAGTACATAATGGCCATGTCTTCTTCAGGTAATTAAAACTTATTTAAGAAGAAAGGGACAACATTTGGGCAAATGTCGTGTAGCTTTCGACTCTTGATTTTAACCTAGATCTCTAAGTATTAAACGGATCTTTAACAAACCTAAGATAAAATTTCTTTAATTTTATCTGATGATTCATATGCCATTTAATTCCCAGTTTTACATAATATAAAATAAAAAATTTAGATCGCTATATTTATTTAATTTGCCAATATAAGCTAACTTATTCTATATTTAGTTTAATTATTTGTTATAAAATAAAAATATTTATATTTTTACTTGATTTCCTCCAAGACCATGACAATAACTCATGCCTACTTTCTCACCACTCTTACGTGACATAGTGTCCAAACATTGTTGTGTATCAACATTCCTTATCTGTAAGTTGGTAATGAATATTACTAATTAAAAGTACTTTAAAATCATAATAATTATATGATTTTCTAACCTCTCCTAGGTAATAGTACTCTAACGGCATTTGTGATTCTGGATAAATATTTTCTAAATACCAACGAAATGATTTACACTTCAATTTTTCTCTTAATGCTAAACGTTCAGACACATCCCCTACTTCAACATTTGATGCACCTAAACATTTTATCATATTTAAATTATATACAAGTGTATAATGAAGTCCAAAAAATATAATTTTATTAAAATTTTATGTATATAAACAAATAAATTTATAATTAAAATAAATGCTCTTGCAAGATTTTATTAATTTTACACACTATACTACATTGTGTTATATCCTATGAGTGTATTTTTGTATCATGCAAGAAAAAATCAAAAGCATTCAATAGAGGGTTTTTGTTCTATTAATAGTATTTGTCAAATACTATTATTATTAAGATTGACTAAGAATATAAATTATTTTTTAAATGTTAATAAAAAATGTAATTAAATAATTTATTTTTAAATTATAATTTAAATTTGAAAAATCTTAACTTTACAGAGTTAAAAATCATAAAATGATGTATTGTTAGCATAAGGATTAATAATAAATTTAATATTTGACATAATCTAAAATATAATTTTTTTGTTATATTATGTTATGATTGCATTCAAAATTCTAATTGGTATTATAAAATTTGAAATAAAATTATAACAAGATTAATTTTTAATAGCAATAATCAAGTAGAAACACAGAGCAAAAATGATTTGCTAAAATTGTAATTTTATCCAGAAAATAAAGCCATTTTAATAACAAAAGCCAGATATTTTATGCTCAAGCACTACTATTTTATAGATTCAATGACATTATCCCTAATAGTTTACATGCAAAAAATACCACTTTTACAATGATAATACAATATTTTTATTTAATTAAGGTTCATGCAATGTTTTTAAATGATAAGAAATAATTTAAAATAATTATTTCCTATCAAATAGATAAACCATAATCCAATTTTAAATTAACATTTGTTTCTCAAACTTTTCAAATCATAATTAGAGTCATAATTAAAATCATAATCAGTATTAGAACTTAATAAATTTTAGTTTACAATAATGCTACATATTTATGTTTATGAATAAAGTTTTAATATTAAAAATATTAAAATCAAATGTAACTCATAATTTAAGAACACAACATTTATAGTACGATACACAAGTAGAATAAATTTTAAGTATTGAACTAATAATATAACTACCCAATTTTGTTAATTTATTTATATTGGAAATTTCAAATAGCCGAATAAACTAGATTATTATATTTTTTAATGTGACTTTAGACTATAAAAAATGCAAATTAATAATTTTTTTAAACCTAAAAACTAAATATAAAACATGACAATTCTACAAATTATGGAATAATTAAATATGTATATTCAATTTATTATTGTGCTATCAGTGAAAAACGCATCACACATAGTGTAGATGAAAGTGCTGGGAAATTAGATTTATTTTGATTAAGGGATACCTGGATTAATAGCGTAGTAAAAATATTTCCATTCATCCATCCAAACTTCAGCAAGGCGCGCATTGTTGTGGTTGACAATATGTGATGTACCACCGGGAAATGTATATGGAGTGGATTTTCGAAAAACATGGCCAACATGAGAACATGGCAATATTTCCAGGGTTCCACCACACATCCAAATCTATGAATATATATATATTTTTTTTTTGGATTGTCAATTTAACAATTGTTTATAAAAATAAAAACGTCAAGGACCTCCATAAAATTATTCAATATACGCTTATGTTCTTTCAATGTATATAGTAAAAGGAAGTCTTGGGTAGTAAAGAAACTTAAATTACTTGTTATTCTTATAAAATCTTTATATAATAAAAAATTTAGGTAATTTAATTACATTTTCTAAAATGACTATATAAAATCAATTTAATTATATTTATTAAGTAGAATTTCAAGTTGCTAATATGTTAAAAATTAAATAATAATAATAATAGTAATAATAATAATAATAGTAATAATAGTTCCAATATTGTTATTTTTCATGAAAATTAAAATTCATGTGTTTATGTACCATTAATTGTTATGAATTATTATTTAATTTATCACATATAGTTTTATGCCTTATAGAAATCTAATTTTTTCTTGAGGATGTGTTAAACAGAGTGGTTCATTTAATGTTAATATTCAATTTTTTAAAATTAATAATTATGTTAAGAAAATTATTCTTGATTTGTTTAGTTTTATATCTCTCTCGATTTTTTAATTTGCTAAAAATACTAAATGATCTTAAACATTTCAAAATTGATGTGGTTAAATAAAAAATTCTATTGATTAATATCAATCATTTAATATATTTTTATTCTATGACTTATATTTTATAAGGGTATAAAATTAATTTTTTTTAATGGAAATATATATATATATTTAGCTAGCTTATAAAATAGAAAATAATAGAATTAAGAAAATTATTGACTAATAACAACTTTTTACCTATTATTTTGGAAATTATTAGCATTTTAAAATATAGACTGGAGGAGAGACGTGGATATGTCAATATTTATCATTAGACATGTCTTGGCCACGTTTCTCTTGCCACCTAGGTATGAAAATGTTAATAAATAAAGTAATTTGCCAAGACTGGTAAATTGTTAGTCATATTTAAAATAATAAATTATAAAAAACATAATTAAAAAGAACATATTATCTAGATTAAATAGTTGAACTTTTTTTGTTGTTACATAATTACTTACTAATATACAATTTAATATTTGTCAATGTGATATTTTTGTAAATATCATGACAAACTTTTTGAGAAGTTACAAGATAATAATAATACATTGCCCAAACAATTATAGGTTATTTTACTTCAAATTATTTAGAAAGTAATACATATACATTTATAAACAAAGTTATAATTGAAATATCAATATCTTTAAATTTGTTTCATATTATTGACTATAAGTATAAGCATACAAATGTAACTTTAAAATTATATTGTCAAGGTATAATATAACAAAACCCATTATGAGTTATTAAAACTTAGGTAATGTAAATATGCCAGTTAGCGAGCAGATTAATGTTAGGTTGATCTACAAAATGTTAGTAATTTTTAGAAAGCAAAAGAGCTTCATATGGGATATATCCTATACCTGGATTCATTGCATAATAGAAATCTCTCCATTCGTCCATCCAAACTTCAGCCACACGAGCTGCATTATGTAAAACAATTTTTGATACACCACCCGGAAATGTATATGGTGACTTGTCACGAAACACATGGCCTACATGTGAACATGGTATAATTTCCAATGTACCACCACATTGCCATACCTAAAAATATTCATATCAACCACGGTTCCCCCAGATAAAATTTTTGGATAAATCAAGTAAACAAAATTGATTTAATATAAAAGTTTGTGGTAGTTGTTATGGTTGTATTTCTGTACATGAAAACTATACTTCTCTTTTCAAAGAATTAAATACGTAAGATATAAACTCAAATGTTTGAAGTTTGAAGAATTATAATTTTTAATTTGAAATACTTACACGGAAAGACATTTCAAGATTTTCTCCTCCCCAAATATCCATTCCTTCATCATAAGAACCTAACTCATAAAAATATTCTTTATCAATAGAAAATAATCCACCAGCCATTGTAGGTGTTCTTAAGGGTTCCGTACGGTCATTATTACGGCGCAACATTTCTCTCTGAGGAACACGATACCTATAACATATACTACGTATAAAACACCTCACAAATGAAAAAGTTATATAAATTAAATTTACCATCTGAAATTCAATTTCCAATTAAATCCTCCCCAAGTCATGTCAGAAGCAGTGACATACTCAAAATTATCATCAGAAATTACATCAATAACAGGGCAAACAACAGTTTTTCTAAATAAAAAATAATTAATTCATAAAAATTACAATCAACTCGATTTTAACAATTAACTAAAATGACTAACCTATTTACAACTATTCTAGCTAATAATGGTTCTAACCACCCATCAGCACATTCACAATGTGCATCTAAAAATGTTATTACTTGGCCTTTAACATGTTTAGCTCCTAATAAACGAGCTCTGATTAATCCTGAACGTTTTTCAGTTCTTAGTACTTTTGTTTTAACAGGCAAAGTAGTTACATAATCTTCCAGTTTTTTTCCCAAAAAGTCTAAAAAATTTTTGTATTTACATTTAAATAATATTGAATAAGTAACTAATAATGAATAATACCTCTTTCACTAGCATCATCAACTAGAATTATTTCTTTTAATAAAGAACGTGGTGATCTATTAATGACACTCCAAACTGTTCTTATTAATGTAGACCACGCTTCATTATGAAAAACTATGACAATTGAAGTTGTAGGCATAAGCTTAGGATATATTTTTGTTTTACAATCTGGTTGACGAACATCTTGCAAGGATCGATTCAATGAAATCATATCACTAGCCATAATATTAAATTGATTTTCTTTAAATTTCTGTTTCATTATGACTTCTTGTTCTGGTCTCATTGTAACTCCTCTTCCTGCTTCACCATGTCTCCCATGTTTTTCACGTACTGGAGGCATAGGTTTCCAGTGTTTCAATGTATGTGATGGATAAGTTGAGTTATCACTATGGTGTTTAAAACGATCAAGCATATTGTTTTGCATTGGACCCCAGCCCATTCTAGCTAGAGGTGTTACTTCAATTGATTCATCTGGATTATTTTTTGATTTACAGTTAGGACCAATGCATTCTGGATAATACATTAGTATTATAATATCGATGAAAATCCATAATAATGACGTAGCTATGACTATTTTACAAGTTTGAAGACGAAATTTGCTACGAAACATGATTAAAAAATTATAATTTACAAAAACCTCCTACTTAAATAAGATCATAACAGAGTTGGTTGGCCAGTATCAGGTAAAGGTGCAAGAGAGCTGTGAAAAACCATCAATGTCATGTAATTAAATAAATTTAATATTAACTCAACATTAAAACACATTAATATAAAACAATTTCAGTTGATAGAAATACATATTTTGTATTTTACAAAAAACGATTACTCCTAGTAGATGAACAGTAGACAACACATCACCAACTTTATTATCAAGTATTTAAATAATCAGTGTAAACAACATAAATTTCTAGGTTAAGTCTTAAAAAAATTGATAATAAAACCTGATAAACTATCATTATTTGTATTAATAAATCATGATAAGAAATTCATTTTTTTTATCGATTATTATCACGCGAATTTAAAATTAGGTGCAACTAAAATTATAAGATTTATAAATGAATGTTAATTATAAGTTTTGAAGTGCAGGCCTCACAAATTATGTATATCATTTATTAACTTTGTTTTTTATGTTTTATATGCATATAGTTGAATTTATATTAACATATAATTATTACTTCATATTTAAATATTTTAATTTATACCTTGAAAAAAATGAATATTTATGATACAGTAATTAAAGGTACTCATGCCAGTAAGTTTATATTAATTACTGGTAAGTTCTAATAATGTTAATGATATATTTATATCGTTTCTAACAAAAAATTATGCTTTAGATTTATTAGGTTTAATATTATTGTTTAGATTCATATTTAGCAAAAGGATCATTTATACTAAAAAGTATTGCTGAAAACAGAAATAACCATGAAGTTCATTTGTTATGTTATGAAAAATTAGTTTCTGAATATGAAATTTCATTTTCACCTACCTTAAATATAAACTTTCATGATTGTATGAAAACTTTTAAAAATAAAAAACATAGTATTAGAGAAATTGCAGATAGAATTTTAAAAAATGCCAAAAAAAAAGTAATATTAATTATTGATTCTCTATCAATATGTTTACTGCATACAAAACTGTGTATTGTGTATAAGGAATTACTTGACTTAATTTCATTAGAAACAGGTAAATAAAAAAAAATTGACGTAAAACAATAATATAAAGAGAGCTACTAATTTAATATATCGTTTCAATATTTAAATTATTAGTGCCTAATTTTGCACAAATAATTTCAATAGTTCATGAGGATATTACAGAAGAAGTTGAAGTTGAACATATAAAAAAGTTATGTAATACTTATATTCATGTTCAATACTTAGGTGATACAACAATGTTACAATTGAATTTAGAACATAAAAGATCTAATGGAAAATGTGCATCGCAAGTAAGATATAACTTAACTGTCTTATTCTAAAAAACTAAATTTTTAAATTATTCAATTCATGTACAAAAGAATTTAAATGGTAAACTTAAATCTGATGGTAATTTCAAACTGATAGTCAATTCACCACAAAATATAGAAGAAATTTCAAATGAAAAAAGTTTACCTGTAAATTTAGCTAGTTTCAAGTTGGTCCTAGAAGAGAGTGAAAGGGAAGCTAAGGACAAATTAATTTTACCGTATACTCAGTAAGTAAACTATAAATAAACAATGAAAATACTCAATACTTTGGAACTTCATAGTGTTAAAAAAATCAAAAAGTTTGTTTTTCCGAATGTTCTGTGTCTATGCTTAAATTCTGTATATGTTTCAATTATTGAAATTCAAGTTTCTCCTTTATTTTATTTGAAATAATATGAATCTTAGATTATAATTTTATATATATGATGTGTACAGGTAAAAATTCACAGAATTATATATTATTCCTATATATAATTTACAAAAAATGTATTATACTAATGATTTTGAATTTATGAATTTTTATGTATACATTTTATGCTTCTAGATTCTATGAGAAATATGCACTGGTCTGATCATAAGATATATTTTTTAAATATTGTAGAGTAAGTTTTGGTCAATGAGGGTGATTTTTCTTCTTTACCTAGAGCATAAAATTTCTAAATACATGGTTATAAAAAAATGGAGATAGTATTTGTATAAATTACACTCTATATACACTTTAATTTTGTTTCTCATAGAATATTAGACACTTTTTATCTTGAAATGTTAATTCAAATTTTACTTTTAAATAAAAAATATTAGTTTGTGGTTATTGACATCACTTAATTTCTAATAAGTTAATAATTAAGTCTATTTATATATAAGACTGAATATAAACTAAATTTGTCATTTTTTATTTGTTCCGATGTTTTTTATTATTGTATTGATATAAATTTTTATTTAAGGGTTCAGAATACCAATTGTGGTGGAATAATTCATTATATTCCTGATGAAGCTGATGATTGGGACGAAGAAGATCCTGATGATGACTTAGAAATATAATCTATTATATTTATAATGTTATATAACAACTGATTTGAAATTTTTATATAAAATGTTAATTCATAATAATATCAGCACTTGATCATTATTTACAATTTCTGAATGACTTCCAGAGAAAAATTGAAAAGGTCCAATGATCAGTGTGTTTAGTGAAATTTATAATTAGTTTTTCTGACCTTTAAATTTTTAAATTAAAAAAATTCAAATATAGGGATTAAAATAAAAAATTTACTGTACCATATTGCAATTTCCTAAAAAGTTATGAAATTATTATAATTAAAAAAAAATTAGTTAATATGTATTACAATATATTTATCTATGAGTTAGTTCCATATAATGGCAATATATTTATGTAAATAGATCATATACAAAATATGATATACAGTGGTGTAGTCCTAAAAATTTTTATGGGTATACACCTATATTATGAAAAGAGAATAACGTGGGGGGCTCTGCCCCCCACACCCCCCATTGCACTTTATATTTTCTACATACAATATTTCACAATTATTTTGTTGAACTTTTAACTTTATACATTATCAACAGTGATATAGTCGTAATTTGATCAATAGATAAGTTAAAAACCTATATGAGGAAACGTGGAGTATTTCACCCCCACACTACTTTTCAAAGGCCTTAACTATAACATAGTTTTGGGGGACGGAATAAAAATATTGTGATGTTTTAACTGTGTTAAAAATATGTATTTTCTAAATATTACATAATGCAACTAAAACTCCTAACCCTCCCAGATACGGCCTTGCTCCTTCCAATTTCCAAACTATTACTCGAATATTTTTACTGACACTTCTAAGTTCTTAAATAATTAAATTTCATAGTAATATAATCGATATGTGTATTATTAGATACTGTTATATTTGTAACGTGACAAAAAGTATCTATTTATTTTTTTGTCTATTTGTATAGACATATATATATATATATTTGTGTTGAGCTGAATGCGTATTGCGACGGCATTTATCAGTTTGTGCGCGCGCGAGATAATCAGCTGTGTACTACTTCGGACCGGTTCATGGACGGCATTTGTGTGTACATTCACCCCGCTCTTTTCCTATCTTGAACGTTATTTGCACTGCTCACCGCATATATTGTCGCCTTATGATTTAAATTGTTCTTATTAATTTCCGGCACTGGGTATTTAGTTTTTTTTTTACCTCTACTTTAAAGGCTAGTCGTGTTGTCGCCAACGGACTGCCGGGTCAAACGCCGGACATTTTGTTGGAATTAGCCATCGTCGGAACTGGTACGCTAATTTTCGTCCGTAGCGGTTTTTTTAGTTGTGTGCGTTAAAACAGATTGTTTTTTTTTATTGGCGCCGGCTATACCTGCCTCCAGTTTCTTTTTATTTTATTCTTTAGTCTATACTCTTCAACTATTTTATAAATACGTATATGCACTAATAAGAAAACTAACAGTGGGTATACGCCGTATACCCGCGTATCACTCATGATTTTATAAGTATACGCAATAACAGAAAAACAAAGAAGTGGGTATACACCGTATACCCGCGTATACGCTCCACGACACCTCTGATTAAAGATAATAAAATTACCTTATTTGGTCTTTAACTAAAAGTGTCTTTTACTCTTCTAATAAATTTAATATACAGAGTGGAATTGATCTAACTGATAACTAATAACTATTGATTCAATAATCATTTTGTAATAATTTTAGAATTTTTAAAGTATGTTAAAAACATATTTTTTACTATTTATTTTTAGTAATAAAAAAAATGTTTGTTATTTTTTTAAATTTTCAAATAAGCTGTTTATTTTAATACGAGTTGTTATCGAGTTGAAGAATTTTAATACATAAAGTATGTAATCTAGATGTGTGTATTTTGTACTGGTATATATTTTTAACATGTTTTCTACTAAAGTTACACACCAACTATGTGTTATAATGCTTGTAATAATAAAAACAAATTTCTTTATTATTTAAAATAAATAATAAAATATATGATTTTAAAATAATCCATGAATGCATAAATTATTTAGAAAAAATTACAGTGAAATGTTAATTGTATCAAAAGTTTTATAAGTTGTCAGTTAGATATGTTTCACACTTAATTTTAGATTTATTAGGTATAAATTAATCTTATATGTGATATTTCCAGAAATTTGGTTTTGATAAACATTATAAGAATTTTTTCTTAACTTTTTTTAAATTTATTTTATTAGTCAGTGGCTTCTTTAGATCAACTTTTTGGGTGCCAAATTTAAAATATTTTTATCAAATAGTTTGGAAATTATTGGCGCAAATATATTTTTGAACTTGTGGGCGGGAGGCTCCAGTTCTTAAATGACCAAAAAATATTTTTCTCTCTAAATAATATAACTAACATTATTTTTCTCTATTGATTGATGTGACTTATTCATGTGGGATTATAAATAAATTACATTAATAGTCATAACATGGTTAGTAATACAATATATCAAACTTAATAATATTAAAACGAAAATAACAATTTTTTTTAGACAGTTCCAACTTGTATCAAATTTTTAATTTATAACCTGAAAATATAATGAATAAGCAATATAATAATAAATTATAGCAACTAAGTACAATACTATTCTATTTAAAAAATTTAGTTTAGCAATGTAAAAAAATATTTTATACAAAATTAAAAATATATACTGTACAGAATGTCCCACCATGATTTACTTTCTTGACTATATAAACTAATGTCGGAATGAATAATTTACTGTGGGACTACTAGTGAAATCTTAAATCAATGTATTCAGGTAAAACCATTATGCCTGTTGACAAGATTGCTTCTACTTATATTGCACTACAATCTATGGGTCCATAGAAATTGAATAGCCCCTAAAAACGAAGTTTTGTTTGTATTTTTATTGTACGTTAGTTTCCAATAACTATTTTTAATATTATTCTAGTTTCTTAAAAAATTTTACTTAATGTTCGCCTATTACTTCAAAAGATTATTATTGTCCAAGTCCTAAAAGCTTTATGTACGGTGCCGTTGCGTCAATATGACTAGACCGAAGCCTAGGTCATCAGAATAGTTAGCAAGAAAGAAAAAAATAAAATATGGAAAAATTTATAAATTAAGTTTTTTTTCAAAAAATCCAAATAAAAAATGGCAAGTTATTTTACTTGTTTCCTCATTATTGGTAGATAGCGCTAGGTACTAGCTACCATTTCCACAAACACAACGTTATCGACTCTACCTTATACATGTTATGTAGCTTGTAGTTATTTCTTATTCCAACGGATTTGGCCTGTTGATTCTACTTGTTTCCATTTAGACCCGTCACGGTCGTGAGGACATTTGTATGTGTGGTGTTTCGTCAGTAATGACTGTGTGCCCGTCAGTGAGAGTTGTTTGTTGTTTAAGTTGTCGTTTTTTAATGTTATTTTTATGATGCCGTGATTTTTGTCAATACCAACGTGGGATGTGTGCTGAAAAATGGTGGGTTGTCGAAGAAGGTTTCGTCGTGGATTGCCGTGGGCTTTAGTATTTGTGTTTACCTCTGGTTTGCTGTTATGGTCGAAAAACAGCCGAGCAAATATAGATCCATCTCTGCAAAACGATTGGATATCACTAAGGTACATGATACTTGACTACCAGGGTCGAGTAACTCAAAATTACTAAATAATTATAATTACATTTATAAATTTTACTGTGTTTATTGATTTATAATTAATTACGTTTTTATTTTTAAATTTGAAATAAAAAATTGAAATGACGCTCCTGTATAATATTTAAGTAATTTGAAATTTGTAACAGTTTCCGTCTTCATGATTCAATTCTTAAAGAACTTAATAGACTTTTTGTTCACTAAAGCTTATAAATGGATTACTACAAAGTTGGGTAGTAGAGTTAATTGTGTTGAAAATTTTGAGTTTCATGTAAAACCCATTTGTTTGGATTAAAATCAGTGTGCGTTACTACACCAAATATCTTGACCTGCCCAAATATTTTGGAAACTATAAAAAATTAGTAAAAATAAAAAGGGTAACATGTAGATATTTTCTTGATTTGAAACAAAATAGTTTCTATACTAAAATGTAAATGATTCATCCTTAAATGATTTAGAAATATTTTGGATACTAGCCATAACAATTCTTTAAAATTTCTTTAACGCACTTAAATAAATTGGTTCAATTATTTTTATTAATAAATAATTAAATAATACAAGTTTTTTTAGGGGGGCGTTAATTTGATTTCCCTTCTTTAATATTCATAGGACCAAATTGACAAGTTTGGAGACCTAGCCCCTTTAAAAATGTTTAGGTATACTAAAAAATGCTTTTTAACGGTTATTGCAATTATAATTTAAAAAATTATAAATTAATAAAAATAAACATATTTTAAAATACCTATTGTTTTATTATATATTATAGGGGAGATCGCGTCATGTTGGTTCCAGGGAAAATTGACACAAATCTATTATTTATTAAGGAATTTATGTTAAACAAAATCTGATAGAGTAATTTCCTTTATCATGAACATATTTAAACATTTTAGATAAAATTTCAGGCGTTCTTTTGAAAATGTAATAGTATATAAAATTTAAATTCTAATTTGAAATACCTAAAAATAACTACAGTTGAATTATGAATTAACTACAGTTTCTAGTTAAAATAACAAAATGTTTATTATTTCTGTAAGACAAACTTTTTAGATTTTTTTTTTTTTTTTTTAATTGGCAAAATTTGAGGAATTTAACCTTCATGCTTTTTATACGAGTGTATAGAAATTAAGATCTATAAATTATTACTACAATTTTTAGTGACCATCATGGACGCATTTAAGGGTGGCCGAATTTATCAGTTACATTTATTATAAAGTCAAAACTAGATTTATGAGATAATGATGTATTTAACAAGAGAGCGAGTGCAAGACGGTCTCTTATTTATACAAATAAAAGAGATGATTTATATAAATCTTTGTAGTTGCAAGAGGTGAAGGGATGAAGCTCTCGTTTTCAGAATACCATGACAAAGTTTCTAAATATTGTAGTAAAAGATCTACTGAAAACTATATGTTAGTGGCTTTTTGCTGCTCATATGTTAAAGTCCTTTAGTAATTTTAATTTTTTGAGTTTAATCGTACTCAGTAATCAGAAAATGGCAGTATAATATTTTAGGGATAAACTATCAAAAATTATCACTAAATTTACGTACAGCATTATCAGAGTCAGTTTTTAGAGGGATATAGGAATGGGATTATTTGAATTAAAAGTCAGTAATTTTGTCCATTTTAGTCCCAATTAATAATTGTATACGCGTTAAAGACCTAGTTTTGTTCAGTAAAATTCTATTATGAGTTATAAGCCAGTAAATATCTGTATGACACCTCCTTCCCAACAAAATTTAGGAATCCGGCTTTATGCATTTTTAGAAATGACAATATCTAAGTATTTAGTTTATAATTTTAGATATTATAATCTTTAAAAGGTGCTTTAAAAGTACTAGTTCCTTGGATCAAAAATATACTACTAAAAATGTATATATCGCTCTGTAAATACAATAAAGACGTATCTTATAAAAAAAAAATTACTTGATAATCCTTATTTATCATTCATAATAGCATAAAATGATCAGTTTCATAACACCTTCACAATGAACACTGTATTTAAAATTACATCTCACCAGATTAACTAAGTGTGATAAATAATTTTTGTTTTTCCTGGATTTATCACAGAGCGAGTAAGGAAATTCATTATTATTAAAAACTTAATACTGTAAAATTATGGATTCCATATAGTTTCCTATTTCAAAAACTTTTAATATAAAGCAAATATATTATTCTTAATTTTAATGACGAATATGTTCTGTAACGTTTTTTGAATTCGATGTTCTATATCTGTAGAATAATTTGCGTCAAAAGGCAGTCTTAAGATTCGCTTTATTGTAATACCTTCATTTTGTTATTCAAAACGTTCTTTGTTATTACCAGTTATCGTATCATCAAAATAATAGCAATAATGGTTTTAGATCACAAATAACTTTCAATTACAGGTCGTTCATCTGACGCAGTCCTTGAGAAAATCTATTTTCTCAAATTGTCCCGTTGCTTAAAAATATTAGTAAGGTGATCACGATTTTAGATAAAATCATGTAAAATAATGCAATGTACGTGCAGCAATATAAAGCAGTGAATAATTTCATGAAGAATTACATTTTTAGTATATAATAAAGGAAAATGATGTGCATTTCTAATTTGAATCAGATTTGATTTACCTACTTTACAACAATAAATTCCTAAAACTTAGATTATGGTTACAGATTTATTCCACAATAGTTTTTTTAAATTCGAAATTATATCATAACTATAGTTTTCTAACTAAAAACAGTAATTTTAATACGGTTATCTCAAATTACACACGTAGCTACGATTAATTTTGGGAGAGAATTTAAAATAGTATTTAGTAAAAAATATATTAGATATTTATCCTTTATTAATTATAATAATTATTTGTAAATTTGTAAATTTATTAAATAAAAAAATATAATAATTAAAATTAATTTCTTCTTTGGATTTTCAGAGTCCGTTGCTCTACAACACATACCTGTTTCTAATTATTTTTACCCTCTGCTACCGATTTTCCATCCAGAATTCCAATTTCCAATTGGTTTTTTGACTTAATCTATCTTTGTTTTAAATCTTTTTCCTTCTGTTGTCCATTTCTATACTGCTTTTATCAAACTATATGATCGCCTTACGTAATTAGCCTACGCGATTATTCTACAGAGTGAATAATTTAACATTATATAATATTAATAATTTTATAAAATATTTGTTTAGCTTATTTAAGTAGTATTTATTTCTCGATTTATGTGGCTTAAAAGTTTTTCAAAATTATTATTTTAGGAGAAATTTAGTAGTTTACAATTATTAAATTACTTTTGTATACATTGTATAATAAAAAATATACATAATTTTCAAAATTATGGTAAAATCATCTTTTTTCTTTTTAATATATTTTTAGCACATTATTGTATTTTTTATATAAAATTAAAATATTGTAGACCCTTGTTGATATTTTGACGTTAAAGAACCTAATCATTTTTTTAGTTGTACAAAAAATACGGTTTTATTTAATTCTAAATTACTTTAGATAAAAAAAAAAAAAATAATCTAAATCAATTTTTATACTAATTTAAAACTGTTCTTAGTTTCTTCCAACTTTTTAGTTGTGAGTAAGTTCTAGTTCCTAAAAAAGTAAAAATCTTTTTTTTTAAACATGCAACAACAATTTTTTTTTATAATGTCCATTGAATTTGAATGACATGATAAAATGATCAAACAGACCGGTTTCATAAAAATCAAATAATAACAATAAGACGGTACTATTTTCTTATGGTATTTAATTCAACGGTAACATAAATCGGTTAGTTACCTGATAAAACGATATTTAATATTAGATTATTATCAACAAAAACAGTAATAATACAACCCCATCGCAAGAAACTTTACGCTGTCGAAAATTGTAAAATTTTTATTCCACGCATGATTTTTTTTTATATTATCCAATCGTCCATAGGCACCTCGATTCTTCGTAGCCACAGTGCCTAGAAATAGCTAATTCGGTATTATTCGGTAATAGTTAAATATTAAATATGTTCATATATTCAAAATTATTCTTAATGTTTTTTATTAAGTAATATTTATTCAACGATTTATATTATATTTATATTATCGGTTCATCTATAAAACCTTATGAGGGTGTTAACATTAATTTTTTAAATGGAAACAGGTTTACAAACTAGTAATTTCAAAAATACATTTTTGTTAGTCATTTGTTTTTAAATTTTGTTTTGAATATTAATAACTAGAGTTCGGGAATTTATGCATTTAAAAATTTATTTGGATTACTTCCGAGATCCCAACTCTATAAAAATTTGTCAACCTTTTAAAACTTTTTAGTTATTACTCCAAGATATGTTATTAAATTTGATTGAATCATTGTAGTTTTAATGCATTAAAGAATGTTTGAATACTTCTTATAAATATATTAGTTACATATTGAATGTATAATCAAAAAAATGTCTACAAGATCACTATGGATGGTTCGTAATAATCATTTACATTGATAAAATGAGAGACTACTGACTACTGTATTTCAAATCAGCAAGAAATTATAAACGCTATTTCTTGTTGTTGAGGATTTTTTTGTTATTAATAGTATTATTATTTGCTCATATAAAATTCATACATTAGTTTAAGTTCAAAAATTTTATGACATTATTCCAGTGAAATACAACCCGGTCAAGTTTTACTCTTATTATTAAGAAAGGGTTCTAAATATTAGGCCAGGCCATGGCTTAGTCGGCCTGATATTTTTTTATGTACGCTATTTTGCTAATAGATTATTAAATTGTCAAACATTATTTTGCATAACTATTATAAAAAAAAAAACCCAGCACAGAGGGGTCGCGGCACAGTGGTGACGTGGCATAGTTGGATCAAATATAATGATATCTGACAGTGATTAAAATCACTATCATAAAAAACGCTTCGATGCAAATCTTTAGATAGTGTTAAATTTTAAAAAAATTGGTGTTTTATTCCAAAAGCTACATGATCTGCTGGTTCCTTATTAATATCCTGATTAAGATAAAGTATGTTGAATGAAAAAGGGATTATTAAAAAATAGTATTTCCCAAAAAAAAATTATATTGATCAATACACTTTTCAATAAGTTATAGCATTATAAAGTTAAAAATGTAAAAAATAAAATTGAGAATTTTCACACAAAAATAGCATTTGGTAGCCATTTTCACCGTGAAGACAAAATAAAGTCCGAAATTTTTTTTTTCCATGATAAAGTATATTACATTAGCTTTAATTTAAGATATATATAAAAGTGTCAGACCTTCCGGAACACTTTCAAAAGTTAAGTTGAAAAAATTAATTTTTTGTAAAAAAGTTGTCATTTTGAATCCCCCCCTGTAGGCAGGTAAAAAGTCAGATTTATAAAAAAAATATACCAAATGATAGGTAATGACATCATGCATCTATAAAAAAAAAATTATATTGATATGTTTATTTTTAAAAAAGTTACGGCAGTTTTTAGTAAAAAAAAATGAAAAAATGTCGAAAATTAGCTATTTTTAAATTTGTAATTTTTTCGGAGGTTTCCTCCATTTACGGGGAACGAGGGAATTTTTTTCAATTTTTGAGAATAATGTCTTCGACTAGATACGATTTGTAATCTTTTGACGTATCATTGAAAGAAATCGGTGAGAGCTGAGAAATAGTGGTAAGAGACACAAAAAAAAAAAAAAATAATAAAAAAAAAAAACACATCTTAGTAAAACCAATACCTTCTCANAAAAATAATAAAAAAAAAAAACACATCTTAGTAAAATCAATACCTTCTCAGCTTCGCATCGAAGCTAAAATATAAGTAAAATCACAATTGAATGTCTTCTAATATTTGCTTACCCATTTAAATAGATATAACTTTTCTGTATCCAACTCATCAAAAATGAGGTAGTTAGTGTATGTATTTGACTTCCATCAATTATTGGTAATTTATGTAATTAGAAAAATTACAATGTCATTTAAGGTCGATAATTGTTTTTGACTTTATTTGAGTTGGTAGAAAAAAATGATGGCAATTGCAATGGCTAATGTTGTGTCAAAATTCTATCAATTTTTCATAGCAAAATAATTTTACTATTAGGAAATTAGGAGTTTAGCAGTTACACAATGAAAACTAATTAAGATAATAAAAATATATGTAACCTTAATTTATTGTATAGCATATAGCATGTATATGTTTAGTTTTAAAAAATGTGTTCTGATAGCTCGGCGTCTTGTTGTTCATGTTCGTAAAAGTGGCCAAGCGTAAGCTATATTAATGGGAGTTGTTTGGAATTCATAACTTGTCTGACTTTTTAGATACAATATGAAAAACAAGTTATTCCATTTTTATAACGCAATGTATATGATCTACGTAGAATCAAGTGAAAAAACTAAATAACAATAACTGTGCGTACGGATTTCCTGCTAAAAGGAATTCAATTGATGTTCGTGGCTGCCATGACGATCGACAAAAAAGGGATAATTTTCATTTATTATTCTATCTTTAAAGAATTGAATACAGAAAAAAGTTAACAGACCAAGATTGTTGCGGCGATTTGATCGGAAACAATGTATAATGATAGTATGATGAGAAACCGCAATACTATTGTTCTATGCTATATTATTGAATTTGGCTCCCAAATAACCACTTAAAGTAGGAAACCGTTTTCGGTTATAAACGACGCGTCGTAATTTCCCGCTTTGATTTTACGTGACAAATCTATCACCTCAATGGAAATAAAAAAACTGAATTTTTAAAGACAATTATTTATGTAGCTGATGAGATTGTTTTGCATCACTCAATAGCATCTTATAAAACGATTTTTTGCCGAGTATAAATCTGTTTCTGTGGTGTTGGAAATTAGTGTGCATGTAGTATGTCGGTTGAGTGAACTACAGTTTAATTATAAAATTTCTTTCTCAAATTTTAACTTACCATCTCGGCATCGACTCGTGAACATTTGGTTATTTTTGTAATTACATTATTTTAAAACGGATAACCTCGTTCGAAAGTACCTAACAATAAGATATTCTGCCACGCTCATTGCATTTTATAACATAATGAAAACAAAAACAATACTTTCAACGTAAGAGGTTAACGATTATTAAAATAATATTTTAATGATTGTTGACTGCTGATGTATAAATTACTGGATATTTTAAAATATCTTAATTTTAATTTACAGACGAGATATTAAACAACAATTGAAATATATTTATAAGAAAACTTATATTAAGATAATTCAATAAATTTGTTTTTAGATTTATATAAATCACATTGGTTCAATAGATCACAAATCGCCTGTAGTTTCAGCTTGTTTACCCATTCATCTGTATGTCATAGCTCTTTCATTTACTTAAGTGCTGTTTTTAATGATATTTAATATTCTAGCGAATATTGATAGTTCGAACAAAAGATTTTTGGAAATGGAATGATATTGAAAAAGAAAATCATAATTAAAAATTTAGATTAAATCATTAATTTTGTTTTGTATGTTTGTATAATATTTGAATGTATTTTAGCATACTGTATCTATTTTATTTGAAATTAGAGCGAAATTTTATTTAAGAAAAAAATAATTTTTTAGCATATTATTGTAATTCTTCTAATTTTATAGATTAAAAAAAGATCAACAAGAGTACGTAGATCATAGAGGACTTCATGTTGTGGTTGGTCATTATTTGGGCGATGCTAATAATATTGATTCAACTGTCAATCTTACTGATGGTATGTATTAAACTTCAAATATTAACGAAAATGTTGGACAAAAATAAAGTATCGTATCGTTTTTAAATTAAGAAAAGTATCTTTGATAATCTTTTATTTCTAAATTAACTTATACAGTATACAGTATATAGTATATATTTATATAACTTTATAAAAATTCAATTTTACGATGTCATTAAATTTTTTATTCTTTCATTAGAATATTCTATTGTTTAACGAAAATATTTAAATTAAAAAAAATAATAAACGTTTATTTGAAGGTTTTATATTTTCGCTAAATTAACTTACATAGATGTGTATTGTTTGATATTTATTTTAATATTTTTGTTATTTATTTTTATTCTAACTGTTATTTGGTACGTGATAAAATCCAACTCTGTATTCTTTTAGAGTTACTCAATCGAAACATGTTCGATCCAAAGCCTAGGGAAGGTGAAGATGGAGTGCCAGTTGTTATACCGCCTTATTTGTCTGTTCAAATGCAGAAACTCTACAGGATTAATAGATTTAACTTGATGGCTAGTGACCGTATACCACTCAATAGATCGCTTCCGGATGTTAGAAAAAAATCGTAATATGGAATGGATTGAGATTATTTAGAAATCATGTTACATTCATTTTTTTACAGTTGTAAATTGAAAAATATTGATAAAGACAACCTACCGTCTAGTTCTGTAATAATTGTTTTTCACAATGAAGCTTGGTCTACACTGTTAAGGACTATTCATAGCGTTATAAACCGTACTCCAAGACTTCTTCTTAATGAAATAATTTTAGTCGACGATGCTAGCACTCGAAGTATGTCCTAATTTTGTGTTTCCTTTACTGAACAGAATTTATTTATTATGTTTTTTTAGCTTTTTTAGGTGAAGAATTAGATAATTATGTTGCTAATTTACCCATTTCCGTCCAAATTATTCGATCGACAATTAGAATTGGATTAATCAAAGCACGTTTAAAAGGAGCGCGTAAGGCGAAGGGTGAAATACTAGTATTTCTTGACGCTCATTGCGAATGCACTATTGGTATGTTATATTAAAATCAATAAAGTTTATTTTTAGTTATAATTTTAAATATCAATGTGAATCCAAATTTTATTTCCATTTATTATTAAAAAAAAAAAACCTGTACAACCAAAATCCAGCATAATTAGGATAAGTATAAATTGATATATGATAGTAATTAACATGATCATTATAAAACACAATTTGATAAAAAATCTTTTTAATTATTATTTAAGACTTATGATTTATAAACAAATTTTTTTTAGTAGAGTATTAAAAACTTTTTTTTTTTACTTAAGCGACCGATTATACGTCTTGTAAAAGTAGAGACTTTTTTTATTGATAGACATAAAAGTAATTTATCCTGATAAAAACTTAAAGATTGGCATCAAATGTACAATTTTAATCAATTTTTAGGAAGAGCTAACTCACATTTGTTAATTTTCTCTTCTCTAAATTTTTTTATGTAATCATATATGTCACTTTTATAACATTTTGGAGGAGCGCTAAGCCACCCCTTCCGATTTGCTTGCGTTTCTGCTTTGTATCAAACTTAAAAAAGAGTTAAAAATATTTAATAACTATTATAAAGTACATTTTTCTTAACATTTGTGATTATTTAATGTTTATTATAGTAATTTTCATAATGGTTTAATATCTTTTGTATAGGATGGTTGGAAAGTCTAGTTATTCGAGTGGCAGAAGATAGAAAACGTGTAGTATGTCCAGTTATTGATATTATTAGTGATGAGACATTTGCTTATATTAGAAGTTTTGAATTACATTGGGGTGCGTTTAACTGGGACTTACATTTTCGATGGTATACGCGGTCCACTTCTGATGTAATGAAAAGACATAAAGATATTACTCAAGCATTTAAAACACCAGCCATGGCAGGAGGATTGTTTGCAATGGATAAGTCGTATTTTTTTGAAATCGGTGGTTATGATGAGAAAATGGAAATCTGGGGTGGAGAAAATCTTGAGTTGTCATTTAGAGTATGCTAGAAAATATATTTCATGTCATATTTAATCAAAGTTATCACATGATTAATGTTTAACAGGTTTGGCAATGTGGTGGTAGTATTGAAATCGCCCCCTGTTCTCACGTAGGACATATATTTCGTAAATCATCTCCTTATACGTTTCCTGGAGGTGTATCTCGAATACTTTACACAAACTTGGCTCGAGTAGCCCTGGTTTGGATGGACGAATGGCAAGATTTTTACTTCAAATTTAATCCTGGTTAATCAATAATAATACATTCTAAATTCTAATGTTTTCTTTACCAATTTAAAAATTATTTGTAATTATTAATTTATTGTTTATTTAATGAATTTCAAATAGAAGCTGAGAAATTAAAAGATGAACAACAAATAAGAACAAGATTAGAACTTAGAGAACAACTACAATGCAAAGGGTTTAAATGGTATTTAGATAATGTCTGGCCTGAACATTTTATGCCTACGGACAAGCGTTTTTTTGGAAAGGTAATTTTAAAAATATACTAAATAAATAGAAATTTAATGATATAAGATAAGATAAGAAATAATAGAGTATAATAAGCTAAGAAATAGTTAAATATAATAAGGATATTTTTTTTGTTATACATTTTTTTAATGTAATATTCCATAGTTTTCATTTTCATTATTATCATTATTTTATTATATATAATTTTTTAATTTAATATTTTTAAATTAAAATTATTAAAAATTTTAATTTAAGTATTTTTTTTAGAAACTTAACGAATAAAGCGTTTAGGAACTACAAATAATACGTTTTAATTTTCTGATATAACTAAATAGTCTGTAAAAATATAAAAAATAATAAACTTAAAACTCAGCCATGTAATCTTAATAATAACCCTAACTTTGCTGTAAACATTCTTCTTCTCATACGTCCTTTTTTCCACAATTATTAAAGTATTAATAATTAAATTAAATCATTTCTTAATTGCTCTACTGCTTTACGTATTTGTTCCATATATATATATATATATATATATATATATATATATATATATATGGAATTAAATAATATACAGGGTGTTATAAATAATATACATTGTTACAAACAATGAGAACAATAGAAACCCGTTTCCTGACTTACTGAACACTCTGTATATTATATATCCCTATTTTAATTCACCCTATAATCTAATAAATAAAGTCCTTAGTTTAGTATTTGACAATTTTATAATACGGGGAGATATAACCGTCATTACTCATTATATTTTCAATAGTTAACTTTTAAGGTAATTTTTTCATCTATTAAGAATTGTATGTCTTAAAATTTGTTTTAAGTTAGTCTGATCACACCATCAGTCTTTACAAATCGTAATTGATTGACTCGAAAACTCAGTAATGTATTGTTACCAAAGATATAAAGGGATAATTAAGGGTTTAACCTCCCTTGAAACGACAAATATTTCTACGAAACAAAAGTTATAAATACATATAATTCTCAGTCCTAGTTATTTATACTAATGATTGATAATGAATTAAATAATAATAAAATATTGTAATATTTTGTTATGTGTTTTTAATAATAGAGAACCTACATAATTAAATTATTTTTCTTGTATAAATACTATTTGATATTATAACACTCTCTAATTTCTTTTGAAGTTTTTTTTGCGTACACTTAACTGTATTTACGATTGTAATCGTTGCCCCATAATAATAATTTATTTAAACTTTTCAACCCAATATCAACCTTCCTTACTTAATTCACATACCCCAAAATTTAATGTTTTAAAGGATAATTGGTCTTTATTAGCTTCGATGCGAAGGTATTGGTTTTACTATGATGTTTTTTTTTTGTGTTTGTTACTACTTTTTCTCAGCTCACACAGAACGAATTTCTTTCAACGATACGTCAAAAGATCACAAATCGTATCTAGTCGAAGATAAATTATAAATATTGTTATATGTCAGCTTCTCCTGGCATAAATACCAGAGCACACACAAAATAAATAAGTTTTACTATTTAATAATAATTTTGCTTTTTTGGCTCTCCAAGTATATTTTGATTCGTTTATTTTTAAAAAAGTTATGATAGAGCAAGAAAAAAATTACCGATTTTAAAAATTGTAACTTTTGGAGATCACTCTTATTTATACAGAATGAGGACATTTTTTAATTTTTAAGGACCATATCTTCAACTTGATGTGACTTGCAGTCTTGTGGTGTAACTTTGAAAGAAATTAGCCTGGTGAGAGCTGAGAAAAAGTGTCGATTATCATAAACATGAGCAGAAAATGACAAGGAATAACCTACAAACTTGTTAGCACAGTTTAGTTCAAGAGTAGCAGACTGAAGGGTATCCCTTTGATTGATACCAGCACAACTACCTTTTCACTCTATTAACTAATGGATGGTTTAGCCCAGAGACTAGCCGCCTCCTATATTGACTATTGGCATTAACTGAAGGACCAGCAACCCGAATTTAATTCTAGCCACACACACAATAATAAAATAATGAAATTTAATAAATTAATATCAATAAAAAGTCTTTTTAACATTTAAAAAATAATTGTATTTCTAATATAATGATAACACATACAAAATAATAATCAAAAAATAAATTCAATAACGCCCGTACGAATATAAAACTAACGGCGACGGAAACGGCCGTGGTCAAACCATCTTCGTCAGTCAATTCCCTTTCTTAATTTGGTACCCTATTTATTCTACGTTGTTTGCTGATCCTTATTTTTTTCCAAAAATTTAATGACATCATAGTAAGCATAATTTGTTGACCTCATAATAAACATTATTTGTTGATATCATAATGGTTTTACTACAATGTAGTCTTCTATCATTTTTTTTACTACCCTTAATTTGTATTTTAATTTTCTCACTAATCTCATATAGTTGCCGTTTTCTCACTATCCCATCTGGTTCTTATGTGTATCGTATATCATACCGCGGTTTCCCTCAAGATAGCTGTATGAGCCCTCATTTGTTTTAATATATATACAGGGTGGCCCACCACTCACTGACAACTTAAATAACTTTTGATCCAGTTAATATTTTTAGTTGATTTTTTTTTTAAATAATAGTTATACGTTAGGTCTATAGCTATATCTCAATAATTAATTTTTTTACATTTTATTAAAAATATTAATTATTTTTAAATTTTAAATAAAATGTAAAAAAAAAATCTAAGATAGCTATTTTGTAGAGTAGAATTTAAGAAAAATTTTAGTAAAAAAATATCTTATTAATATTCAGTAGTAAATATTCTGTAGCGTTTTGAAGTTTGTAAAAATTTGAATTTTCATGTACTATTTTACGGTTATAAACATTGAAATACGTATTGAGAAAAGGACAGAAGAAAACGATATCTTTTCAATATACTTTTGAATGAGAGTGATAAGTAATAATTGCCTTATCTAATTTCTTATCATGGTATTAATGCCAAGTTTGTAATGTATACACACTATCATCATATGTATACACAGTAATCATGAAAAGATAGCGTTTTCTTCTGTCCTTTTCTCAATACGTATTTCAATGTTTATAACCGTAAAATAGTACATGAAAATACAAATTTTTACAAACTTCAAAACGCTACAGAATATTTACTACTGAATATTAATAAGATATTTTTTTACTAAAATTTTTCTTAAATTCTACTCTACAAAATAGCTATCTTAAATTTTTTTTTTACATTTTATTTAAAATTTTAAAATAATTAATATTTTTAATAAAATGTAAAAAAATTAATTATTGAGATATAGCTATAGACCTAACCTATAAATATTATTTAAAAAAAAAAATCAACTAAAAATATTAACTGGATCAAAAGTTATTTAAGTTGTCAGTGAGTGGTGGGCCACCCTGTATGCATGTGCAGTATAAATTTAGCATTAACAAATTAACAAAACTCAATCTTCGTTTATGCTGATGATATAGTACTCTTTTCAATTCCCTAAACACCCTTCAATGTCATCTTAAATTTTAATATGTTTCTTTCTATCCTTCAGAAACGTTACATTTTTCATTTATTAAAGTATTTCCTTACAAAAGCAAATTAATGTTATTTACTCATCAGAAATAATTCAACTTCTTTTTCTCGGTTATTCTACATTTTATTTGTAGTTTTAGATCCTAGACGCCTTTGGCTTCCTTAATTTCAATGGCTTTTATCTTTTATTTCTCGCTGGGTCAACTTTTTAAGATGTATTATAGAACCTTTTGGGGTTCACGTCTTTCTTTATTATATCTTATTTTCAATTAAATTCAGTTAAAGGAAGATTATGGATCATTCTTGTCTTCTTCTTTAATTCATCGTGCGCTAATTGCGTTAATTCTTCATATTATTAGGCCCTGTATTCTACTCCTTTACTCTTGTTCTCCAATACATTTAATACATATATTTTTAAATATTATTTTAGGTTAAACATGTTTTGTCAAATCGTTGTTTAGAAAAACCAACAGGACGAGGCTCTTTAAATCAACCCATAGGTCCTGTATTGATTAGTTCTTGTGATGTTCAAGGACGACCTTCTTTGTCACTTATGTTTGTTATGGAACCTAAGGAGGGTATAAATTCAAATATATGGTCTGGTGCTCTAATGACCGATGAGTCTGTGTGTTTAGATACACCAGATTTAGAAACAACTGTTGTAGCATTAAAAGTAAGAATTGTTGCATGTACTGGTCAAAAGCGGCAAAATTGGTTGTATAACTCTGAGGTACTAAAATATGAGTTTGAATGTTTGATTGATAATCTGCATCAATAATGTTAAATTTGATTTTTTGGTTTAGACTATGAATTTAAAACACATCGAGACAGACTTGTGTTTGGACATGCCATCTAAAGAATCAAGTATTGTCCTTAAAGATTGTACTGATCATGCTAGTCAAAAATGGAATTTTGAACCAGTTCAGTGGAAGTGATATTTTTCTGTGTTATATTTTGTACATAATATTATATAACATTGTTATGATAATGAATTTATAATTGAAATATTTATGTAATGTACACATTCTTGTATAAATGTAATATTTTGTAAAAATATAATTATTTTAAAAATTGTTTTTTTATTACTTATTTAATTTTTACATTATTCATGTTTTTTATTTGAAATGCTTGTATTAAAATATAAAAGTAAAAAATATTAAATATAATTGTGTATATAAAATAAAAAAAATAGTACGGTGGGGTCGTGGCATAATGGAGACGTTGCATAGTTGGGTCCAGTATAGATTTAATCTGACAGTGATTAAAATCACTATCATAAGAAACGCTTCGATGCAAATCTGTAGATAGTGTTTAATTTAAAAAAATTGATGGATAATTACAAAAGCAACATCAACTTCTATTAAAATAAAATACAAAACCCATAATTATCATACAAAAATAGTATATTTTTCAATATGGTAGCCNGGGTCCAGTATAGATTTAATCTGACAGTGATTAAAATCACTATCATAAGAAACGCTTCGATGCAAATCTGTAGATAGTGTTTAATTTTAAAAAATTGATGGATAATTACAAAAGCAACATCAACTTCTATTTCCTTAATTATACCCAGATTAGTAATTCTTTTAATTATATATTATATAATTTTTAAAATTAATTGTTTTCAAATTATTATTGATTTTGATTTTTAATATGTTAAAAGTAATAATTTTGAACCTATTTTTTACTGTCCTTTAAAGTGAAAGTTTTATTAAAAAAAAAAAATGAATTTATTACCATAACAATTTGCAAGTTTGAAATTGACATTATTAAATAGATAAAAATGAAATTGTTAAAATTAATATGCTGTCAGCAAATTTTATAATTACTATTTACAGTATATTTATCAGAAAAGTTAGATTTTGTTACATTTTTATCGTAATAGATCACTTAATTAAAAATCATAGTTATCATTTCTAATTAATTTTTGGCGTTTAAAAAGATTCTACAATGGAAATATTCAGAATTTAATTAATTTTAATGATTATATATCTAAAAAAACCAATAAAAAAAAAGTTATTCAATTTAGCCTATTACAAAAATAATAATTATAAAAAAATAGGGCAGTGTATTACCCTTATAAGATATTTTAAAATAAATTAAAATACAAAACCCAGGATTTTAACACAAAAATAGCATATTTTTGAATACGGTAGCCATTTGCACATAGAAGATAGGTCGTCGGGACAAATTTTTTTTTTAAATTTTGTAGTACATGACATAAGCTTTAATTTGACATATGTTTAAAGGACTCAGTATTTCCGGAACATTTTCAAAAGTTAAGTTGAAAAAGTTCTATTTTTTATACAATGTTTCAAGTTTTGAACGCCCCTATATATGGGGAAATTGTCCAATTTTAATAAAAAGTATGTTAAATGAAAGATGTACTTCTAATGTATTTAGAAAAAAAAATTTGTGCTGATAATTTCATTTTTCGAAAAGTTCTAGAATTTTTAAGTTGAAAATTTAAAATCGAAAATTTTAACACAAAAATAGCGTTTTTTTAACTACGACAGACGTTTACATGCAGAAGATAAAGTGTCGGGACAAATTTTTTTTCATTTTGTAGTACATAAAATAAGCTTTAATTTGATATATGTTTAAAGGACGCAGTATTTCCGGAACATTTTCAAAAATTAAGTTGAAAAAGTTAGTTTTTGTAAAAAAGTTACTATTTGAATCCCTCCTTGTGAGTAGTTTAAATGTTAGATTTTCAAAAAAATAATATCAAATGAAAGGTGAATATCTAAGGTTTTAGTATAAAAAAAAATTATGTTGATTTGTTGATTTTTGAAAATGTTATGGAAGTTTTAAGAAAAAAAAGACAAAATTTACCGATTTTTAAATTTGTAATTTTTTTTGGATATTTCCCCCAATTGCGGGGAACGAGGGAAAATTTTTCAATTTTTAAGGGTAATGTCTTCAACTAGATACGATTTGTGATCTTTTGACGAATTTTTGAAAGAAATCTGTCCAGTGAGAGCTGAGATAAAGTGGCAACAGACATAAAAAAAAAAAATTAAAGTAAAATTAATACCTTCTCAGCTTCGCATCGAAGCTAAAATAATTTTAAAACTATAAAATATTTTGATTAATTTTTATAAATTCTTTAGATATGTTTCTAAAAATACTGTTAAATACTAACACTCTATTCATTTAAAATCATTTTTTCAGCAGGAATGTATAATTAAGTTTGAGAATTGGTTGCTGTTAAAGTGATTAAAATTAATTTTATCTAAATTTATGCATACTTAAGAATTTTGGAAAATTTTCTTTACTACAAAAAATATATATAAAATGGAAATTTTTTTTAACTATGTAGATAATATTTTATATTTTGGGCCAGCACATATGATAAAAGTATCTATTAGATGTAAAAATTAACGGACATTTTTTTTAGTTGATGTGATTAAACTAATATCGTTAATTGGTAATTTTGGCTCGAGATTACCAAAAGATCACAAAATAACGATTTTAAATAAAATATAACTTTTAAGTTACCATTAAATTTTCATGCAATGTATAAATTCAAAATAATTTCAACTATAAAAACAAATAGAAATCTTATTAATTTAATATTTCTTATAATATACTGAATGTCGAAAAGTAACACTTTAACGCTCCCTTTACGCTCTTACTAGAATAATAATTATATTTAATCAACCGCTAGAGTGCACAATAATAATAAAAGTATTATAATGTTCACATTATCAAGTACTTATGAGTACCTTTTTCTAACTTCCAATTTTAAAGTAAACAAGTTATTGATTAGTAATATTTTTTTTTATTTCATTAAACTAGCAACAAAAATTCGGTGATGTCCTATTTAATGTAGTCGTAGTGTAACTACTATTGTACTCCATCAAAAAAAAAATATAAAACAAAAGAATAAAATGGACATGTATAATAAATATTATTATACTAATGTTTACAGATCACTATTGCAGAAAATATTTCTCTAAATAGTATTGTTATAGTAGAATATTAATGAAGATGACAAAAATATTGAACATCGGAATATTACTTTTTAGCTTCGATGCGAAGCTGAGAAGGTATTAATTAATTTTACCATGATGTGTCTATTTATTTATTTTTTGTGTCTGTCACTACTTTTTTTCAGCTCTCACTGGACAGATTTCTTTCAAAAAATCGTCAAAAGATCACAAATCGTATCTAGTTGAAGACATTACCCTTAAAAATTGAAAAATTTTCCCTCGTTCCCCGCAAATGGGGGAAATATCCAAAAAAAATTACAAATTTAAAAATCGGTAAATTTTGTCTTTTTTTTCTTAAAACTTCCATAACATTTTCAAAAATCAACAAATCAACATAATTTTTTTTTATACTAAAACCTTAGATATTCACCTTTCATTTGATATTATTTTTTTGAAAATCGAACACTTAAACTACTCACAAGGAGGGATTCAAATAGTAACTTTTTTACAAAAACTAACTTTTTCAACTTAACTTTTGAAAATGTTCTGGAAATACTGCGTCCTTTAAACATATATCAAATCAAAGGTTATGTTATGTTTTATAAAATGAAAAAAAAAAATTGTCCCGACACCTTATCTTCTATATGCAAATGGCTGCCGAAATTCAACAAAAAATGTAATGTTTGCGATAAAAATCACCTATGTCTTTTTGTACTTTTATATGTTTTTTTATATGGATGTGTTTTGTACTTAAAACTGCCATAACTTTTTCAAATATTAACAAATCAAAGTAATATTTTTTATATTGAAACCTTACATAATTTCATTTTATTTGATATCATTTATTTGAAAATCTAACACTTAAACTGCTCACAAGGGGCGATTTGAAATAATCTGGATATAATTAAGGTAGTAAAAGTTGTTGTTGCTTTTGTAATAATCCACCAATTTTTTAGAATTAAACACTATCTACAGATTTGCATCGAAGCGTTTCTTATGATAGTGATTTTAATCACTGTCAGATTAAATCTATACTGGACCCTACTATGCAATGTCCCCACTGTGCCACGACCTCACTGTGCTGGGTTTTTTTTTATATTTATCTGTTCATTACCATCAGTCATACTCAATGACTATCTGAAAAAATCATCTATTGTTTTTTTTATTATAAACTTTCACAAAAATCAACCATAAAAGATTAATAAAGGTTAAATATGTCATTTTTCATATTTTTAACATATTAATAATTAAAATCAGTATTAATTTAAAACAATTTTTTTTTATGTCAATACTTATTTTTTAATAATGAGTAATTCTATCAAAACTTAGAAGTGATAGAAAACGTCTAATTAGAGATTTAAAAACAGCGCGAAAAGTTGAAAAAGAAATTGGTAATTAAGGGGGTATACTAAAAGAGTAGTTAGGAGGAGTTATTAATTAAGGGGGTATAATAAAAAAGTAGTTAGGAGGAGTTATTAATTAAGGGGGTATAATAAAAAAGTAGTTAGGAGGAGTTATTAATTAAGGGGGTAAACTAAAAGAGTAGTTAGGAGGAGTTATTAATTAGGGGTATACTAAAAGAGTAGTTAGGAGGAGTTATTAATTAAGGGGTAAACTAAAAGAGTAGTTAGGAGGAGTTGGTAATTAAGGGGGTATACTAAAAGAGTTGTTAGGGGGAGTTGGTAATTAAGGGGGTATTTTTATTAATTTATAGATTCTGTAATTTTGAATTAAAAAAATATTTTTTAAATATTTTTTTATATCTGTGAACGCTTAATCTCAGCTTTCGCTGGACCGATTTTGATGAACATAACATCAAAAGATCAAAAATCGCATCTAGTAAGACATTATCTTCAAAAATTGAAAACGTTTCTCTCGTACCCTGTTAATGGGGGAAATCCTCCAAAAAATTACAAATGTAAAAATCGCTAATTTTTGACATTTTAAAATTTTTTTTTACTTAAAAGTGCATTAAATTTCTAAAAATGGCCGAATCTATATAAATTTTTTTATAGATGCATGATGTCTTTACCTTTCTTTTGGTTAATTTTTTTTATAAATCTGACCCTTTGCCTGCCTACAAGAGGGATTCAAAATGACAACTTTTTTACAAAAAATTAACTTATTCAACTTAACTTTTGAAAATGTTCCGGAAAGTCTGATACATTGATATGTATCTTAAATTAAAGCTAATGTAATGTAATTTATTATGCAAAAAAAAAATTTCGGACTTTACTTTGTCTTCACGGTGAAAATGGCTACCGAATGCTATTATTGTGTTAAAATTCTCGATTTTATTTTTTACATTTTTAACTTTATAAATAACATTTATATTCCTCTTTCATTCGATATATTTTATATTAATCGAGATACAAATAAGGAAATAGGAGATCATGTAGTTTTTGGAATAATCCACCAATGTTTTACAATTAAACACTATCCAAAGATTTGCATCGAAGCGTTTTTTATGATAGTGATTTTAATCACTGTCAGATATCATTATACTTGATCCAACTATGCCACGTCACCACTATACCGTGACCCCCCCGTGCTAAGTTTTTTAAATATGTTAGTGTGGCATCAATATATTTTTGTTTTTGTATTAGTTGGGTTTAAAATAGCCAGTACATAAAATTAATACAATAAATTAAAGTATTAAAATTAATATTAAATACAATTTGAAAAAGTTAAATATATTGTATATGGACACATAAAAGTGGAAGTTAAAAATCAATATTTAAATTTTATTACAGACATCTCTTAAATTTATAATAATAATTATAAAAATGAAATTTCAAACATTTAAAAAAGAGAAAAACCGAAATTAACACTGTAATTTCTGTATTTAAGTTAAGATTTTTACTTTGGTTAACTGACCTAGAAATAGGAAACGATTATAGTTCAATATTATATTATATATTATATTATATTATTAAATTATAGTGCTAATAACTTTCGAATATTTTCAAAAATTGCTATGGACTAGTCATTTCTAATTAATAACTTATTCTTTTCAATTAAGTTAGACGTATATATTTTCATTTAAAATAAATTAATTGATATCTTTACAAGGCAAGAGGGGTGAATTAAAAAATGAACTAACAATTAATAAATCGAGAAATATTTGTAACTAAAAAAGGCAAAAATAATATTTCTAAAAATATGTTTATTTTGTGATAAACGGATAAACAGTGATCAGATAAAATAGTTTAAGTAAATAGATAAAATAAATTTAGAGTCTATAAATTGAAATAAAATATAAAAGTTGTACTTAATTTTGAGACAAAAAAAAGAAAACGACCGGTTATTTGGTAGGGTTACGGTATTTTATTTTCCAACTTGTTCATAAAAAAGAAAAATAACATTATAAATGTTGGTACCTGGTTAAAAAACTGTTTGAACATAAGTTTTAATTAAATTTTAATGAATAAATTTACTTAAAAAAAAATGTCCGAATTTGCACAAATATGTATTAGAATTTTTTAATACATATATTGAAAGGAGACATTTTGAAAAAAAAAATTATATGTGAACGAATTTTTGGTATTTAATGTTAAAATTATATTAATGGTGTGAAATAAAAATGTCGTACTAATGTATAAGTTTTAGAAAATGTTTTCCTGTATTGTCGATTGCAATTTTTTTTTCGTAGATATAAATTATTTTTAAATGTATTGTAATAGTATTTAAGAATATTTATTTCGATAGTTTACGTTAATTTATACGATTTAAACTTATTTTATTATTCGTGATTAATTTTTTTACTTATTAGATAAAATTATGTCATTTCACTTAAGTATAGCGGTTAATTAATTTTTTTATTAAGACCCCACATTGCACTTTGATACCAATATGCACTTTTACATAGAATTCAAACTACTGTATAAATAAAATTATTCAACGTAGACATATTTAAAAAATATGTGGTTCAAAATTAATTGCACAGTTTTTAATTTTGATAAGCGAACCTTAATCAATAAATCATATTGATCTAGAAACGGACTCTATTCAATCAGTTTGTAATCGGACGACATGTCTAACAAACATTTAGTAACAAAAATAACAACCATTATTTTGTTCTCTGGCTCCAGTCTGACGTCGGATTCCTCATTTAACAATGAAAACATATCGACCAAAGAAAAAACACACGATATTTACGTACAGTTATTTCATTGCTAGATGTACAGGTCATCCTAAACGGATATTGCCGAGATATGCCGATGAATGATACATATTATGAACGATTCGAATTCTCCAACAGGATTTAACAATGGGGAGAAAACGGGCCGTGATGATGCTGGCGAGTAGAGAAGACGACGACGTGGCGGCCTCTGATAAAGAAGAAAAATAAACAATTAAGCTCACAAAATGAACGCGCCGCAGAATCTACACAATGGGAACCGAACAATATTGATGAAATTAAGAAGACCGAGATTGAAGAAAATATATCATAATGGCACATACAAAGCTGGTTAAATCGGATGAATAGACATTATCGAATAAAATATATAGAGTTGTATGGACCAGTCGTGTGAAATTGACGGTGTCCGACACATGTGCGGGTAAAAGGTGTCTAAGACACGTCCGAGAATATCGTGGGCAGTAGAAATCCGACCATGTTATTATATGCATACGTCAACATGCATTTATGTAGTCCTGATGACAATGGGGCAAGTTCAAAGGGGTTACATATTATCATATGTCACGTGCGTAATGTCATTGTATTCATAGGTTTCAGATGAATGATAAATTTTGCTAAAAGCTTTCTTGTGTTCCTGTCGAGAAGTTCGTCGACTAAGACACACGTGACCGACCATTTGTACACTGCAAGACTAAATTTGCGCGTTTTCGACATTTATATTAAAAATTCCACGGTTTCGTAAATTTCAATGTAAAATTCGACATAGTTATTTATCTTTGTTTGAATTTGGCTATTACTCCGGTTCATTGTGGTTAGGACATGTCTATGTACGTATGAATACTTAGAAACAAACCCAATCACGGCGTTAAATATTCATTTTTTATTAGAAGATCAAACGAATTATGAGAGATTATTGAAATTCATAATAGTATCATTTTTTTGGTGGGTTTAAAGTACTTTTAACGGTTATTCGCCTTTTTATTTTTCTTGGCATCGATATAAAAACTGTCTATGACTAATCGTAATATTTAAGGAAAACTAATACTAAAATTTTTACACGATAAAGATCATCAGTTTACGCGATTTTGCTCATGTATTTATATTTTCCTTATATTTATTGACTTACTCTGTACAAATCATGTCATTAATTTATAAGTACAATGATATTTTGTGACACGTTAGATGTTCTAGTTTAATATTATCGTGACAACAGAAGAATCATGTTACAAAAATAAAAACACAACAACTCTTTAGGGTCACGAGGTGATGGGTAATGTTATAAAGTCACGTTTGTTCGAGCAATAAAAAATTACCACCACAAGTATTATCCGTATTTTCATGTTTTTACTTTAGATTATAAGACATTGTTTAACTTATGTATAATTGTAAAAATTGCCAACCCTTAGATGCATTAATGAACAAATTTGTTTCATCTACTTATGTTAGAGCATATGAGAAGGATTTTAGACCGGTCATCACGTTTTCCGTGTCATTTGGCTTGTCCTGAGTTTATAGTATCTCATAAAAAAATTAAGCTGTAAACAAAGAAAAAAGTGATAATGATAAAGATCTGACTCGACTAACGACGATTGTGTGGGAATTAGGTAGCATTAGTGGAACAAAAATGGTAGATTACATTTTTTTTCTTATAAAATATTTTGATAATTCAATATTAATTATTTTGAAACATAATTGTTCTTAAGTGTGAAAAATGTCTACCCGTAGACATTATGTTGTAAAAGCATTCAATACAATATGTAAAAAAAAAAAAATGAATTATTTCATAACAAAGTTAAGTTAAATATTTTTTATTTTTGAGAATACCATTTTAACTTTGAATTTTTAAATCATTAAAAGATAAATATCATTAAAAAAGACCATGAATAATAACATTTAGTACTTTTATTGTTGAAAAAATATCTCAACGAAATGTTAATTGTATAATGTCAATTTTTTAGTTTTGCAATCGTGATTTTTTCTTACTTTAATTCTTTTTCTAAAAAAAGAGGTTTATTTTGTTTAGAAATTGCGAGCGAATGATAGAAGAATTTAATAACATTGGCTTTTTTAGCAAATAATTGTCATGAATAGTAGACATATGTATTATGTACTCTAATTTCAACTGGAAACATTTCATCGTACACTATGTGTTATGTCATCGTATTCATAATATAATTCAATACAAATAAAAATGTTTTGCTTCGATGCAAAGTTGAGAAATTATTAATTTTATTATGTATATTTCTTTTTTTATGTCTGTCGCCACTGGTTCTCAGTTTTCACTGGACCGATATCTTTAAACGATATGTCAAAAGATCAAATATCCTGTCTAGTTGAAGATATTGCCCTTAAAAATTGAAAAAATTTTGTTCGTTCCTGTGAATGGGGGAAATCCCCCAAAAAATTATGAGTTTAAAAATTGGTAAATTTTAACATTTTTCAATTTTTTTTCTTAAAACAGTCATAAAATTTTAATAAATGAACGTATCAATAAAATTTTTTATAAAAATACTTTATATATACCTTTTTTATCCGACATATATATTTTTTTAATTGGACAGTGTTCCGTTATACTATAGGTGACCAAAAATATTCCGGAAATACTGCGTCCTTCAAACATATGTTTAATGAACTCTTATGTTATGTACTATAAGTTAAAAAAAANCATAGTAAAATTAATACCTTCTCAGCTTCGCATCGAAGCTAAAAAAAATTTCCGACGACCTATCTTCTATGTACAAATGCTGTCGTAATTAAAAAACATGCTATTTTTGGTGCTCGAACTTTTTTTTTTGTTTATTTAAAAATATCAAATAAGGGTTTGCCGAAATAATGAGGTCAACGATTTTTAACGAAAATTTACATGAATCTAACTTATATTGAATATAAATTTAAACTTATTTTGAATATTTCATCTTTCCTAAGCTGAGAAAAATGACTTTGAATTTTTGAATCCGCATAAATTGTCCTTTTCATTTTAGTACTGTGCATTAACTGATTCAGCACAATACTGCCGTGCTAAGCGAAAAAAGGATAACTCTAGTCAACATGATTTTTCAGGAACGCAAAAAAACATTTTTAATAGTAAATCAAGATACCCTTTTTTCCCAATGTATGAACATAAGTCAAAAGACGGTAACTCCATTATTTTTTATGTTTTATACCAAGTTTTTGTTTAGTATTTGGATTTACCGTGTTTTTGCTTACAAAACATCAAATATATTGAACTTACCGTACATTTTCTTATTTTATATTTCAATTTTAGATGGGTTTTAATAGGAAATATGCTATTTTTACATCAAAAATCGGCGTAAAACCACTAAATTTACCTATAGAAACAAAAAAAAATTTTTTTTTAATTTTGGAGTTATCCTGTTTTTGCTTAGCACGGCAGAATACAGTCTTTTATACACGGACTCGATTCGAATCCCACTCGCAGAAATGATTACTTTTGCATTTTTTTCTGAATTCTTTTAGTGGTGGAAATTTGTTTTTTATCTCATTTAGATTGAATAATTTTAATAAATATCAATGACTCCATTACTGTAATAACTCTTCCCGAGAAGGAATTTCTTACTCATATTAAAAATATTTTACTATGTGGTTGTTTTTGTATCCGTTATACATTTTTCTTAGTTCTCGCTTGACTAATTTTTCTTAACGATTCGAAAAATAATCACAACTAGTATCTAGTTAAAGATATTACCCTCAAAAATCGAAAAAAAATTCCTCTTCATCAAATAAAAATTATCCATGTAGACAATTAAAATAATTCATTTTAATTATACAATTACAAAAATAATATGAGTATATTTTTTTCATATTACATTACGCATTAAAATCATATTACTAAAATGAAAAATTTGTTAATGATAATAGACCAATATATAATTTGCTAAACTAAAATTACGTCACGTTATGTTTATGTTACGTATTTTTTTAACTCAAATATATTTATTGATTATTCATACGTAACTTAATAATCAGACTTATATATTTGTTATATTAATTAAAAAGATTTTGTTATTATTTAATTCATATGCGAAACTTTACTTGTGTTCCACCAGGCCAAAAAAAAATTTGATAGAGTTCTCAATGACTTGTTTTTTTTGTTATAATTTAGTGAAACTGGGAGGTTTTAGTCTACCAATTATATAAGATTATTAAAAAGATAAATTAAATTAGCTCTCCCAAATTTTTTTATTTAGTTTTCTTGCAATTTGAAAACCAAAAGGTTATATTATACAATGTTCATAGAAGATAGAACCTTTTAGTTTTCGTTCTAAGATTTGTTATTAAAAATATCTGGATCATTGTAGTTAGAACGCATTAAAAATGTTTGATTACTACTAATCAATATTCTACGATATTTTTACAAAAATACTTATAAGTGGGGTTGGGTTTGGTTGTAAATGATTATTAAGACCAATCATTTACATTGATAAAACATTAAGATATTTATCGATTTCAAATACAATTGTTAATCTATTCTGTTTTAAATCAATAAGTAATTCTTAATACTATTTATTATTATTTAGGATTTTTTTCTTATTATTATCATTATTATTATTTGGTTCACTTAAAATTCTTACAATTAACAATTTTATGATATTACTCTAGTAGTAATCCTGCCTGGTCATGTTTTACGATTATTATTGGAAAAGGATCTTAAATATTAGGACTTAAGTCTGACCTGTTCTAGTTTCACGTATGATTTTGTCAGTGATTGGTTGTCGAATTTCATTTTAATATTTTTGGTTATTTTTAAATAATTAAAAAATTAATTAAGTTCAAAGTACTTCAATTGTAGAATCTTTTTAAACACCAAGAGTTTCATAGAAATGATTACTTTAATTTTTATTTAAATGATTTATTTCGATAAAAATGAGAAAAAAAATAGTGATATTTTTCATAAATTTAATGTAAATATTAATTATAAATTTTCCTAACTATGAATTTTAATTTAAACAACACTATTTATAAAATTTTCTTTTTAATAATGTCAATGTCAAACTTGCAAGTTGAGCTAAGATAAAGTTATAATAAAAAGTTCAACTTTTTTTATTATAAGTTTTTGTAAAAATCAAAGAAAAAGATTAAAAATTATATTTTGAATCAAAATGTTGCAAGTATTATTTATACTATATTAAAAATTAAAATCAGTAATAATTTGAAAAGAAAAATTGTTTTTGTTATTTATTAATTTTTTTATATGTAAATATTCTAATTAATAATAATCTCAAAAAACAGGCGAATGGGTTTAGAAAAGTATATTTTGGTCTTTGGTTAAAATTCCTTGTAGACCAGTAAATTTATTCATAAGTAAAAATGTTTTCTTTTAAATTTTGCATCAAACCCTTCAATTTTTATACACGTTTGTCATGAAAGTTTCTATGCCGTAGAAACTACTAATTATAACGAAATTAAAATATTTTTTAGCTCAAAACTCAAGGGAACTAAAATGTCATAGGCACATGAGTTTCTTTTGTATAATTAATAGTTACTTGAAGATGAGTAAAGCATAACTTTTCAGGTGTCATAATTAATCGAAAATTCATTTTGAAACATTAAGATGTTCGGAAAAAATGGCATGTTTCAAGTTTGATAAAAAAAAAAGTATAATTTATTACAAACGTTTTTAATGAAACAGCAGCTTTCAAATGCGCAAATACAGTAATTAGTATAGTAGGTAAAATCATTTAATTACTGAAATACAATTTTGGACTGATATCACCAATTACTGGTCACTTTTTGTGCATAAATCAAAACCGTGGCGATCCGACAGCACATCTCATGTAGTCGTTTTCATAAGTAATATCATTTGGTGGGACTTATCGAAGAGTGTTATCCGTGCGCCGATGCGTACGACCACACGTACCATCAGTGTCTTGAGATGAGTCAATTTACTTAAGATTCTCAGCGACGTTGGCGTTGATTAGTATAATTTTTATGAAGTCTCTGTTGATGATCTCAGTGCAATAACAACTGTGGAACAGAGAGGGGAATACGACTCGATTGGGAACGAAGAAGTACAAATACGTGTATCCATGCCAAGGTTAATTCAAATGCCGTTCCATTATTTCGAATCTCGCGCGTCTCGGTGCGAATCGCGCTGAATCACGTCGGTAAATTAGTTTTTGAACATCTAACAACGCCAGATAGGAAACGTGTTATCATTACTATATCGATCAAACGACGATGGGAACCCAAGTCCTTATTGCGATTTTTGTTAACGCTCACGTGTGTGTATGTTTTGTCCAGTCTCATTATAATCGCATTACGAAAGTGAAAACGGAAGATCGCACTTGCGTAGGCGCAATGCCCTTTCCGTCTTGGGCAATGCGCGTCACGGAGGAAATTCGCCTCGGCCGCCATCGTGTGCCGCACTGTCGTGTATCCGCGGCTATCACCTGTGCCACGATGAGGACGGCGGCGTTGCGCAACCTCGACACAGCGGTACCGATTCTGATATTAATTATAATCGCGAACGCGTTCTCAATAGACTTTCGCGCGTGAAAACGTCCGTTTGAACAGCATACACTGTCCGTCACCGGTGCGCCGAAATGGCGATACATTGACACGCATACCTTGTGATGACAAACGAGTTTTTTCGTTACGATTGGGGTTAATTTTTAAAAACTCGGTCTTCGCGGAGCTAATAAAATATCGCTGCGTTTTACGCGGACCGTACGAGACACGTGTTACGTTTTGCAATCGACTATTTTCAACTATAGCGAGATGAGAATTCACATTTAGAGTGCTGTAACTTTCGTCCAGACCTTTATTTCTTTTTAATTTGAGATTTCACTATTAGATTTTCGAATGTGATCCATTATTAAGTAATAAATCAAATGTTATTAATGACAACAATCTAATGTGCGATCAAAAGTTCGAACATTTGCACCGTAATCACTGTGTGACTGGTTTTCGACACGAAACCATCGAGTGTTTATTAGAAAAATCTCAAATTACTTTCAAGATTTGACTTTTAAGATTTACTTGATTTTTTTTTTAAAAATTGCATAAATAATAAAGTTATACGCGAAAATATACATAACACGTATGAATTACTCGCGACAGTAATAGACTTACGCCAAACGTAACAATTTTTAAGAGCATATTTTATTTTTAAATAACGTTTAATTGAATAAAGAGTCTGGTGTATTGCGGTGCGTCTTGAGTGATTAAATTGGCCCCCGAAGACAACCATGATGGTCGTGATGCTTCTAATGGGCCGATAAACGGCGGTACGCGCAAAAAAAAGGCGTATGCGTTCCCGTGGGCGCTCGGACTTAATGAAGCGTTTATTAGGAGTCGGGATGACATTTTGGTCGTTGGCCGCGTTGAAAAGAGACATATATATATATATAGAAGAGGCCAACCGGAAACTCGGAGGTATATGATATTAAAACAGCAGAAGGATAAAAATTATTATCACGAAGCAGTCGCAATTATCTGCAGCGCTGGTCACGACGTTACACTACTTTGGGCAATATTAATACACAATCCCTCGGCTATTAAACTTCTGACCATTACCACACCATTTAATTTGTGTTATTTATCTTACCAGTGTGGCCGATGTTGTTTTATTTAGCTCCAATTGGTTTGTTTTAAATAAGTTACGTTTAATGAAACGGGTAAATTTTGCCGAGGAAATTCGATAATCAAGTGTAATGTCATGTCAATTGTGTTGGGTCGTGACATCGATAACTGCACTAATTAGGAATATCTTCGCTAGTCACTGTTGTCGCGCATCAACGGTCAATTAACGTGAAATAACAATAAACGTAGTCGCAATGTTTTCCTTTGACAGCGCGCAAAAAAACAGAGTTTAGCAATTTTAATCAATGTATTAGATTTATTATTACACTTTGATGGTACGCCTTATTACACATGATTTTTAGATTATCTATACAACGATAAAAGTAATAGAAATTTTCATCGTAATATTAAGGAATTAGAAATAAAAGTTAAGAATTTTAAGGTCATTGTTGTAGAAAACCAATAATTGTTTAAGTAAAATGTCAAGTTGTCTACGAGGACAGCACAATGGAATTCGCCTTGACTAAGTTATTTTTGATAAAAATTAAAAATAGCCACTTTTCGGGTAAATTGTAAGAAATAATACTGTCTCATTAATGCAAATAAATTTCTGTAGAATTTTGAAGTCTGTAAAAATTTGAATTTTTCTGTATTTACAAACGGTATGTTATTAAAAAATGACAGAAGTAATCTTTAACCAGTAAAATATTGGTTGCAAATATATGACGATTATGATCGGGCATTTCGAATGTTTTTTAACATTACTAAAACCGACAAAACAAGTTGAGCGGCTGGGCGTATTAAAAAATGCTTATACTTTGATTTGTCGATAAACATTGAAGANTTCTCTGGAATCAGAATTTGTTTTTTGTTAAACTAGAAAAATTACGTGTTATCGAGTTATTGCGAGTACAGAGAATACGGGGAAAAATATCAGCCGAAAGTTACTAAAACCGACAAAACAAGTTGAGCGGCTGGGCGTATTAAAAAATGCTTATACTTTGATTTGTCGATAAACATTGAAGAACGACTATGTGACTATTACTGTGACACAGTTAGCGATCGCGCCATTGTGTTGAGCTCGCACAGTTTATCGTCAACATTAGTCATCAAAGTGTATACATCTTCAATTGTCATAGTTTGTTGAATCAGTCAGTGTGCCTAGACTCGGAAACTATTGATGTATTGACAGACCCGAAGGTTGGGCATGTGATGGTTCAATTAAATTCGTGTCCGAACGAGATCTGATAACATTACGACGGACGGGCTCGCAGCGGGCGACTTTCCGCAGCACGTCGCCGCCATGTCGCGGGCACACGCGGTCGCCCAAGACATTTTTCGGACAAACCTTTGTCGTCGTGCAGGTCGTGATCGGTCCTGCAGAAAGAGCGCAGGTGGACCGGCCGGAGAATGTCGCAAACGGACATTGTAGAGGTTTTCGACGTGTACGCAACGATTTGTACAAATACTTGTTGTGCTGAAGGAGCGATCGCCCTGCTGGGTAGTAGTCTGTAATGGCAGTCAAGTCCAATGAGCGTATCTCGTGGAAGTTTTCGTGACCAAGTGCGTTTTTAATCCGAACGGCACACCGGCCGTTCGTTATTTGTAAGAAGGCCAAACGAACAACGTATTAATTTGGCGCATTGTTAATAATAATAAAAATACGTATACCGTGTTGTGGGTGAGAGGCAGCCCGCAGGTCCTCAGCTTATCAATTTCGATTCATCAGAGTGCCCTCGTAACGCTATTATCCGCGTCTCAATCTTAAAACTGCTTTCTATACGCGCATGTGTGTCGATTCATGGTGTTTATGACGTTTTTTTACTCACTCGTCAAACTGTAAACAGGGAAAATATTTCTATTTCGTTTGAATAAGTAGCTGGAAAACGTCTATAGGCGTTTTGTGTTTTGTGTGCAGTGTTATGGTCACTGCTGAAATTCGCCAAGATTCTCCGGCCGTAATTGTAGGAAAACATTTCATAATTTATAGATTGGAAAATAAATTGTGACTTATTGTAATTTTCGATGAAAGCAAATAGGAAGTAGAGTGATGATATATGATTTTGATGTAGTATAAATAATTTTTTGAAAAAAAAATCATTTTTTTCGACCCATTCACATTTTAGTAATTTATTTTTGTATACGATTTACGATGACACTAATTGTCTTGATTAAATTTTCTAGACTAATAGAGAAATTGCATATACTTGTGCTGTGAAAAGTTCGATACTGTTAGCCGATTAATTATTGGCGAGCGATTAATCTGTTTGATATTGTGGAACGCTAGTTTTTCGTATATGTAAAACGTGTAATAAGAATCGTGAGGTTCGGTTGCACACCGGACTTGATCACGATGAATCGATAAATCATCACACAACAGTAGAGTCGGATCAGTATTATATTCGTTCAGTTGGTATGCTTACCGCCACCGATACTCTGATAATAATACGTGAAGCCGTGTCACCTTTGACCTCTTTTACCAGCCCGTCATGTAATGCTCGTCCTCTCCCAATGATCTCTTCTCGAGACGACGACCATCGTTTCTTAGCTTCTAGATTGTGATACAATTACGATTAGTTTTTCTTGAAAATTATCGGCTATATTGGCACGATTAAAAAAAAAAAAGACTGTCTGAGTGGCTATTTAATGACCACTTGCTAGAAATGTGTTTATTTTATTATCGTGGCATTAATGAAAAAAACGTATAAAATATCTAGTTTTTGTTCTATATAAAAAATATAGCTATTATGTTATTGCAATGACGATTTTAATTTGATAATTATCAAATTATTTATTATAATTAACATATTTCTTACGAAAAACTACTTGCACTGTAATTGCGCAATACTTATTAATAAACTTCATTTTTTCTACGGCGTAACCATAAAATTTTAAGTGAATAAGAGTTTTAATTGTTATACATAAAATCGATAAAATTTTAACAAAATTATTTAATAATTACATTCAATATTAAATAATTTTATAATTAGTAGTTATTACTATTTATTTATTGTATAATAAATATATAATGAAAATAACGACCAAAATTAACTTAAAACTTATCATCAAGGCTGTAAATTATATACATTTATAAATTATGTCAAGTTAATCCGAACACACCATCAGCCAGTACAATGTCTTGTTAATTAACTTGAAAACTTAGCAATATTTTTATTTCAATGTTATAGTTTTGAGGAATTGGGGAGGTTAATACACCTCTAAAATGAAAAATATTTGTGCGTTACTTTATAATTCTAAGACAAAGTTACATAAACTCGGGACCCTCCAATGTGGACCAAACAAAATTTATAAATGCATATAATTCACATCTCTAGTTATCATCGAACAAAATCAATCGCATATAAGAACTATGATATTTGTTTGTAACTAGGTTACAAATATGCATGTTAGTTACATATTCTGCAAACCATGTAGGTATAATATGTCATCCATAAAAAACTTAATACATAAACTAACGATAACACAGAATTGAAATTTTCATTGCCTGAGTAATATTATCTTGTATAATAATTTTACAAAATGTTACGATTGTTGTAAATTATTATCTCTAAAACGAAAAGTCATAGTTGTTTTTTCAATTTATTATTACTACAACGTTCTGATTTTAGATCGACAGCAATAGGTACTATTCGAAGGTTTACCTTCTGTGCAACCCTTTTTTGGACCATCTCGTATGGACATAGGAGGATCCTTGAAGTGTCACTGATTGCGCGCAAAATGGTAACAGTAAATTGTATAACTTCAAAAGTTATTATATGGTTAAAATAATAATAATACAATATTACTCAATAGTAATCAAATGTAATTTATAATGAGTGTGGCACCTAATACTCAATAATATGAATTTAAAAGAAAGACAAAGTGAGATCAGTTACTATTGTAAGATCTTGTTCGAATCTTCAGCCATGGCATTTAATCTAATTAATTACTATACGAATTTTTTTATTTATGATGTCTGAGTGTAATAATGATGATGCAGCATATTTCTTGTACAAAAAAACTCTTCCTGCCTCCGTTAAACATGGCCTAAGTATCATTAGCACTTGAATGATAGTATGAAGAAGTATTTTATATACAACTCAAAATTTAAGTTTTATAATTAAGGTTAGGGCAAAACAGTTTTCAATTTTCTCAAAAATCAAACTTAACCTTATTTAGTACTAGATGATACTTGAAATTAAATTTAGTTGATAGAGTCTAATATTATATCAAAATATGGATAAAATTACCAAAATAATAAAACATAATAATTTTGACAGTAATAACAATTCATCACAATTCTATTTAAACTGGCAGTTTGACCTTTTTTTCTTTAGAATGTACTTCAAATTTATTATATGCGTTACAAAAAATCATTGTTTTTATTTGATTAATAAAGTATTTAGTTATTGAAATCAGAAATTAAAGCGAAAAAAATACTCAAGGGTGATGATTCTATTCACAATATTATTTTGAGCGTTTCATAAAATCTATGGACTGTCTTACATAGAGAAAGAATAGGTTTATATGATAGAGCATTCTCCCTTTAATCACTCTAATTTGAGGGTAATAAAAGGATAGCATCCTAACTTTTTTAAATCATGATTTCATAATTTAGAATAACGCTAAAATAAGAAACAAAATAGGAAAACACAAACAAGTTTTCTCCCCTCAAATTGTTATTTTATTTTATATGTTTTCACAAGGTGAATTCATAATTATGTCTCATACAAAATTAAAAAAATATAAAATAAAATACAGTTTCTAGTTAAAAATGTTGATATTTAAAATTTAGTCAATAGAAATTTTTTTAATGACGTATGATGTTTTATCTTAAAATTTTGTCAATTCAGATAACAACGAACGAATGAACACTGACAACACTCTATCAAACTATATTTTGTTACAAGTTATTATAACATACTACCAGATATTATTAACTATTTTTATGTGCTCATATCACTATTAAAGATAGATCTTCAATTGTGGTTCATATTATAAAGGTTTATAAGTTGATATAATGATTTGTACAATAGTTGCTATAATTATCGTATACTATTATGCAAAGCCAAAAAAAATTTTTGTTTTATTTTATCACATCATTTTGGTGATTTCAATTAAAAAATTTAGCATGCCAAAGAACTTTTTCGTAATTTTCTTAAAGTGGACGCTTTTTAAGCATGTATAGAGGTAGGTTATTGGTCCCCTCTACTTTTAATAGTAATTTTAAGTTTAGAATATACTCATTATTTCTAAAATGTCAAAAATCACACCTGCCACATACCCGTTAGTGATGCATTATTAACAGCTACCAATATTCAGTGGACCGTTAAAGGTNTAAAAGTAATTTTAAGTTTAGAATATACTCATTATTTCTATAAATGTCAAAAATCACACCTGCCACATACCCGTTAGTGATGCATTATTAACAGCTACCAATATTCAGTGGACCGTTAAAGGTAATGTCGACGATCATAGCCAACGCGAGGCAGTATGTACTGGTCATTTTCTTAGGTTTACTGAACCCAAAAAGTAGACGATGGGACGCCTATATCGAGATTTTTTACATAAACTCTATAAATACAAGTACACAAAATAATTCATACATTCAAATGTATATGTTTATAATTGTTAAAGATGATATCGTAGAATTATTCAAATCCACTGAGCGTTATGTAAACATATGGTTAAGGACGCGCCTGTAGGAGACATTTTTGGTGCACGATATTATTATTACGATTTAATGATGTATTGTTGTTCTGGTTGACCCGCCAGCACTAACCATAATAACATAATATTGTTGTTCGATCGAACTCTTGAGCTTCTACTGAAGCTGTTTCTGTAGCACCTACACACCTTAAATACCGAACGTCATGCGTCTTAAGCACCATGAGAATAATGTGCAACTAGCATAATCCATCATTTTTTTTGTCCATTGATTCATCTTTACGATCTGTATACCTTCCAAATATTTATAAATACACACTTTGTTTATAGCACACATTATACTCAAAAAAAATTTATGAGAAAAATAAAAATGTAGAAAAAAAAGATTACATAGAAAAGAAGTATAACACAGTAAAAAAGATTTTAACTGTGTAAATTTAAATCAGTACAATATTTTGGTGGCCTACATAGTCCAGTGGATAATGTGTCGTGCGTAGGTACCAGTGTTTGATTCTGTTACTTTGGGCTCTCCGTTTTCCAGCGCTTTCTGTCACAGCCAGTGGTTTTAAGATAGGACGTTAATCACGATTACATTTAAGCAATTCAATTTCAATTTAATAGCAAAATGTATTTAAACACTTTACATAAATGTTATATATATATAAATAAAGGCGGGATTTCTAGTAAGTCTTGTCAAATTCTGAATCGAATGTATATCTAATTTTTATTAAATATCGACTGTTGTTGACTAAAACGGTAATTGATTTATCTTAAACCGATATTAACGTTTAAAATCTTTTAACCTATATCAAATTAAAGATTTCAAAACATACAATATGATTAAAAAAAGAGAATAGGAACCAATTGATAGTGCATTAAGGAAAATCGGCGGACAAAGAGAAAAAATACGAATTTTTTGTAATTCTGTTCTGTTATTATTTTTTCGTGTCAATATTATTTACCTTGTTAGAGTTAAGTTTTTCACCCAAATTTCTACAAGTTCCAACTTATTTTTTTTTAATGTATTTTTTTATGTGCTGGTGACAATGAGTGATTCAGTTTGAAAAGTAACGATCGAACCACCTTTCTTGTACATTTATGAAAACTAATTATCACATTATAGTGTTTTTAATTTTTTTTTCTTATAAAGAGTTAACTTATGTTGTTAAAGTCTAACATAATCAAAACATTAATCTCAAAAACAGATATATATATATAATTATTTGACCAGTTTTTTTCATGAATAACAACAAAAATAATATAAAAAAAAACGCATTGAAGTTAAATAATACATATACAGAGTGTTTATTAAGTATGGAACAGGTCAATTGTTACAAACAATAGAAACCCATTTACTTTCTTAATAAACACCTTATATAAAATGAACAACAATAAAAATGATAAGAACAATTTGATAAAAATCCAAATCGTCAGTATAGTTCCAATTTCGGACCACTCACTATCTCTCCGATGATGAGTTCTAAAACCAATGATTTATAAATATAAAAGAATTCTGAATAAATTAAATAGATAAATTAACATATTGATAAATGGAAAATTTACAAATTTAATGTCAATTTTATAAGTATATATAAAAAAAAGGTTGGTCTTATCGAAAAAAAAGTTCCAGCTACCAATGGCTTATGATAAATTACAATTACAATTTTATGACTAAAATAATAATTAACTAACAAAGATGGAATAATCGAATAAAAAACTTTTTTTTTGATAAAATATACTTACATTTTTTATACATTTTTGAAATATAAAACTACTTCATAACTTTTTATAATTTATCCGTAAAAATTACAATAATAAATTATTTAATATCGATTTCATAGTAAATTTCATTATTATTAAAACTATTTATTTATATATTATACTTATAAATCATAAAACAGAATTAATGTTGCTTTTGGGCTAATTCAATAATTTGTCAAAATATTAAACACTACAGATTTGCATTGATGTGCTTTTATGATGGTGATTTAATAACAGGCAGATATCATTTACACTTATCCTAACTATGTCTCATCCACAACACAGTAGGTTTAAATATATTTTGATTTTAACGGTGAATATATGTTTTTTAACAAATTAAAAACATGTTCCTGATAATTCAGTAAATAATTACTGTATTTAGTGTAGTAAATAGCTGAGGAAGTATTGAATTACTTCGATTTTAGTATAATATAAGCTTTACAACAGTAGTAAGCAATTTTTGAACTCTTAAGCAATATAATAATTCATATAAAAAGGAAATGCAGGGTAAGCAAATTAATAATAGCGGGAAAAAGAATATAAAAGGGACACGTGAAAAGTATAGGGCGACTGGAATTTTTGACGAAGAAACGTCGAGTTACGGGTCAGGAAGTTGGACGCGAGTAACTTTGTACGATTTAATTTTGTTTTGTGTTACATTTTGATATTACCTTTTTGACTTTGTGTTTAATACCGTTTCTTAAATAAAATAGCTATTTAAAAACCTGGACTTAACGTAAATAATTTATATTCATCGTGCTCTTAAAATTGTGTGTGTGTGTGTGCGGTTAGAGTCAAGGTTGGACTGCTAGTCCTTTAGTCAATCTTAATAATTACTGTGCTAGCTGGCTAGTTTTTGGGCTTCGCCGTCCTTTAGTAGGTATAGTGAAAAGATAGTTGTGCTGGTGGCTGACAAGGAGCCACCCTTTGGTCTGCTACTTTTGAGCTAAACTGTGCTGACGGTTCCAAATACTACCTCTTCAGTAGTTCACTAATTTGAGGGATTAGAGCTGACCTGTGTATCCAACGGGGGGACCCGGGAAGAGCTTGAAACGACGAACTTGTCGTCATATATATCAAAAAACATTAATTAATTTGTGTAAAACTTTTGTGTCTACGTCGGGGCACTACCGACGTACGACATTAGTTTATCAGTATTACTCATTTATGTTAAATATTAAAAAAAAAATTACTAAGAAAACATTTTTACATGTTAATTAATTATATTTATTTTGAGGGAAGTCGAAATAATTAAATTAATAGTTGTTAGAAAAATAATTTTAGTAATAATGATTATTAGACGTTTTTTTAATTAATTTTAATGTAAAATTAAATAGATCGAAAATGAATATATCACTAATAAACTCATTTTAAATAAATTTTTAGCATTTTTTCATTAAAATTATTTCATAAGTCAGGTAAATATATATTCTGTCTCTAAAGATACAACATTTGACAACCTTATAGGATACAAATGGATGTAAACATTTTTATCATTAACACTTTCAACCTATTATATTATTTTTTATAAAACAAATATGGTTGAACACGGCTATACACTATACCCTGTATAACTATTCTGTTAACCACTACTGACCTAAAGTATAAACATTAATAATTGAAAAATATCAGCACAATGGTATCGCGATATAGTGAAATGTGGAATAGTTATTCTTATAGATAGTAATTAACAACATTATCATAATAAACGCACCGATACTAATCTATTAAATTTCACAATTTCTGTTTTTAATATTTCACTAATATATTAAATAAATGTTAAATTATTTGTTTATTTGAAATTAAGTATTTTTACTTTAACAGCCCATTTATTTTTACATGCATAGTAGGTGATCTTCTTCAAATCCTTTCTGTACTTAGATTTCTCATTGGAGTTGTTTATAAATAAATACTTATAAGTAGTGCTAATAAACTCTTATTTACGAGAAACTAAGGATATTTTTAAAAATTTTAAAGCTATTATACTCAAATAGATAAAATGAGTAAACTTTTAATGTATTGATTGTTCATTAAGAATAATCGGTGCGTTGAGAGTTGAGAAAAATTGGTGACTGACACCTAATAGAAAAATTGGTACATTTTCAGCTTCGAATTGAAGCTAAAATATATTTTATATGGTAAAAAGAAATGAATTAAAAAAGTATTTAATAATTAAAAAATCAATATGTACTATAAGAGCTAAAAACTACGCATGAAAATTTTTATTGACCCATCCACATATTTTATAAAAACTAGTTATAAAAAGAGAAAATAACTCTTTTAATATTTAAAAAAAGAAAAAATTAAATTTCAATTTGTTTTTTATTAGAGATAAATAATAAAAATATACTTTTACTATATTATAAAACTGTAAAAAATATTTAAAAGTATTGTATTTCAATGGATCAAAAGTTATTAGGTTTGTCAAAAAAATTGTGTCAAAACATATTAAACTTGTCTATATATATATATATTAGGGTTGACCAAAAAAAGTCGATCTTCGAAATTTTAATGAGTACCATTTTAACTTTATTTTATACATTAAAATAGGAATTTTCTGAAGATTTAGAATTTGTAAAATAATTTCTATTGATCGCTCAACGTGTTATTAGTATTTTAACCAAAAACAACCCAAAAAATAAAATACTGCCTCTGTTATTCAATTTTTGGTCATATAGTATGATTAGTATATCATCAAAATAGTTTGAATTTTACTATAGAATACAATTTTTTAGTTTCAAAATTTTAAGGCAAAACTTGATAGAGTGTATATCATATTTAACGTCATTATATGGTATATTTCTAGTAGGTATTTCATACAGGTTGATTGTAATTTATATACTGGGTGGCCCAGCACTCACTGACAACTTAAATAACTTTTGATCCAGTTAATATTTTTAGTTGATTTTTTTTTTTAAATAATATTTATACGTTAGGTCTATAGCTATATATCAATAATTAATTTTTTACATTTTATTAAAAATATTAATTATTTTTAAATTTTAAATAAAATGTAAAAAAAAAATCTAAGATAGCTATTTTGTAGAGTAGAATTTAAGAAAAATTTTAATAAAAATATATCTTATTAATATTCATTAGTAAATATTCTGTAGTATTTTAAAGTTTGTGAAAATTTGAATTTTCATGTATTATTTTACGGTATTAAACATTGAAATACGTATTGAGAAAAGGACAGAAGAAAACGCTATCTTTTCATGATTACTGTGTATACATATGATGATAATGTGTATACANAATATAATTTGGAGGTGTGTAACTTGTTCCATTAAAATGACTTATACTTTTGAATGAGAGTGATAAGTAATAATTGCCTTATCTAATTTCTTATCATGGTATTAATGCCAAGTTTGTAAATTTAAAAATAATTAATATTCTTAATAAAATGTAAAAAAAATAATTAGTGAGATATAGCTATAGACCTAACGTATAACTATTATTAAAAAAAAAAAATCAGCTAAAAATATTAACTGGATCAAAAGTTATTTAAGTTGTCAGTGAGTGCTGGGCCACCTTGTATATTATAAGTAAAAAAAAATAAATCATTAATCTTAAAAACTTATGCTTTTTTAAAAAAATCAAGTGTAAGCTAAAATATATGATATTATGGGAATATTAATAAATATTTAAATTAAATATCTTTTCAATGTTTTTTATTTACGTTTTCAACAATTGTAACTTTGATATATTATCGTAAATGTAAAATTATATATTGTAGTTATCTTAAAATTACCTTTTTATAAAACAAAATAGGTGTTTAATAATAATAGTAATTTATGGGCTTATTTTTACTTACAAAAGACAAAATTATTTTAAATCTCAAATACATATTTTTTTTTCAATTGATTGCCCTAGAAAAAAGAAAATTTAATTTTTATATTTTTAATAATTATTAATACTATAGTTTCTTAAGAACTAATAAATACAAAAATATTAAGACACTATGACACAATTATAATAGCTTGGCTTTTATTAAGTGTTTCAAGCTACTCTACAGTATTATATCATAAATAATTAGATCATGATTTGATATGACCGAAAATTTAATTATAAAATATTTATAATTGTTGTGAAACTAACAATTTAGGTATTCTTGAAAATATGTATAAATGAAGGTTGATCGTCAAATACTTTTCAATTATTTTTTTTTATCAAACTAAATATAATAATTAATAAAATAATACAATTTTATATTATGATAAAATTATATATATATATATATATATTAATATAATTAAAAATTAGAAACAAATCAGCAAACCTATGTAAATCACGTGTTAACTTAATTTTAATAGTAAAATTTTGAACGTTTTTAGTTTTAATTTTTAATATTATAATATTAGATAAAAAAAAAAAAATAACATATAGTTTTAATATAAACTGTAATTTAAGCAATAACATTACATTTTTTTACGTAAAATGTCTTTGTAGATCAATTTTTAGATTATATTTTGAATTACATTTGACAATTATAACTCACAAATTTCTAGTAAACTTTACATTTAGTTTAATTTTAGTGTATAATGGGAAAATCAAAGAACAAATTTCATCATAAAATGATTATGACAGAAAAAAAATATTATTGGTCAAAAGCTTCCATTAAAAGGTTCTGTTTTAGCTAATTTATTATATTTTCAAAGTGTGGCCAGAAAACTAATATCAATTCGTCAACATCTTTATACAAAGCCGTTAATACAGGTGTGATCGTAAAATGACTCATAACCCATAAATGTAAAATCGTTTCACAAATAAAATATCTTTATTAGAAGTGAATTAAGTCAAACAAAAAAAAATACTTCTGTTCAAAATAGTCATTAAATTCTGTCTTTGATATTTCAATCGCTAATTCTTTAGAAATCAACTGTTTTAACAAAGAAAGTAAATTATTTATTTCTAAACCAATCTATAGTACTAATATTTCAGAATATAGTAAAATTATAGTTAGAACTACCTAATCGACTTGAAATATAAATAATAGTAATTTTAAAAAACTTGAACTGAAAACACTACAATAATTATATAAATTAATCAAATTACATCTATATAAATAAAAGGTTTATAAAAAAAAAAAATTGAAAAGTATTTGATGATCAAGAGTCAACTATAAATATTTTCAAAACAATCATATATTTTAGCCTACACTTTATTTTTTAAAAAAAGTATATAATTTTTAGATTACTGAATAATTTTTTTTACTTATAATATACATAAAAAAACCCAGCACAGTGGGGTCATGGCATAGTGGGGACATTGCATAGTTGGGTCCAGTATAGATTTAATCTGACAGTGATTAAAATCACTATCATAAGAAACGCTTCGATGCAAATCTGTAGATAGTGTTTAATTCTAAGAAATTGGTGGATAATTACAAAAGCTACATGATCTGCTAGTTCCTTATTAATACCCTGATTAAGATAAAGTATATCGAATGAAAAAGGGATTATTAAAAAATATTATTTCTTATAAAAAAATTGTGTTGATTCATACACTTTTCAATGAGTTATAGCATTATAAAGTTAAAAATGTAACCAACCCAACCCAACATCAACTCCTATTTCCTTAATTATATCCAGATTAGTAATTCTTTTAATTATATATTATATAATTTTTATAATTAATTATTTTCAAATTATTATCGATTTTTAATATGTTAAAAGTAATCATTTTGAACCTACTTCTTTTTGTTCTTTAAAGTGAAAGTTTTAATAAAAAAAAAATGAATTTATTACCATAACTTTTAACTCAACTTGCAAGTTTGAAATAAATATTATTAAATAGAAAAAAATGAAATTGGTAGATTATTTCAAAAACAACAATAACACTTATTCCCTTAATTTTACCCCGATTTATAACTATAATATATGAATACATAATAATTACAGTAATTAAATTGAGTATGAAAGTGGTATTCAATAATATAATATTGTAATTTTTACGGAGATATTATAAAAATAAAAAGGAGTTGTATATTCATATACTTTTAATGCGTATACAAATTTAAAGGAATTTATGCAATACTTTTTAATAAAAAAATTTTGTTACTTATGAATAAATACACTAAACAAAAGGAACTTTCATCAGAAAAAAAATATACTTTTCTAAATAAACTTTTCGTGATGTTTTCAAATGTGCAATTAAACTTTTTCTATTACTTCTAAGTTTTAATATTATTACTTATTATTAAAAAATAAGTATTTACATTTAAAAAAAAAAAATTAAGAACAAATAAATTTTTATTAAATTATTACTGATTTTGATTTTTAATATGTTAAAGGTAATCATTTTGAACCTATTTTTTATTGTATTTTAAAGTGATAGTTTTAATGAAAAATACCTTCTCAGCTTCGCATCGAAGCTAGAAAATGAATTTGTTACCATAACTTATAGTTCAACTTGCAAGTTTGAAATTGACATTATTAAATTGAAAAAAATGAAATTTTTAAGATTAATATGCAATCTGGAAATTTTATAATTACTATTTACAGTACATTTATCAGAAAAATTCGATTTTTTTGCATTTTTATCGTAATAGATAACTGAAATAGAAAGAATAGTAATCATATCCTAATAACTTTTGGTGTTTAAAAAAATTCTGCAATTGAAATATTCAGAACTTNTTTTTAAAAAGATTCTGCAATTGAAATATTCAGAACTTAATTAATTTTAATAATTTACTTTAATTAAATGAACCAATCAAAACAAAGTAGTTAAAAANTGAACCAATCAAAACAAAGTAATTAAAAAGATTTACTCAATTGAGCGTATTATAAAATATAATTATTATTGTAAAAATTCATCGTTAAATTCAAGTGAAACTAAAAATCATTTTTTTTTTAAATTTATGATTTATATAGCAACATATTACAAAAAAAATTGGCATATTATAGACTGGTAGTAGCACACACAAATAGAGTTAAAAAATTAATAAATTATAAAGTAAAATTATTTACTTTTGTAGTTGAATACTTTTATCATATCAAATTTAATTCGACAATAAATAATTTAAGAATATTAAAAATTAATGATTTTAATTGTTTGTATGGACAAATCTAGTTAAGCTACTTTTTATTTGAATAAGGAATATTTTTTTGATTTTTAAGAGTAATAACTTAAACTAATCATTAACTTAAATATCATAAACTTAAATGAATCATTTGACGTATCGTTGAAAAAAGTAGGTCTAGTGAGGGTTGGCAAAATAAATCGTAGCCAGAAAAAGAACCACATAGTAAAATAATATTAACATGAATATCAATTTCTTCTCACGAGGGGAGACTATAGTGATAAGATCCTTTATATTTATTGAAATTATTGAATCTAAATGAGATAAATATCAAATGATTTGAAAATTCTATTCTAACTCAAAAAAAAAATGCAAAGTTTTAGATGCCACTGACGGATCTGAGCCTCGTACCCTAGGCGTAAAAGATCAAGGTGTTACCCATTCGGCAACTATTCGTTGCTTTTTGTCGCATGATAAAATTGGCTATTTAAGCTAATTGAAATTTAAAAATTACTTTTTCNTTGCATGATAAAATTGGCTATTTAAGCTAACTCAAATTTAAAAATTACTTTTTCGACTTTAAAAAAGTAAAAAATGTTAATAAGTATAATATCATATGTCTTATGAACTTTATTCTATGTCAATGAAATTATATAATATTCATGAAAGTCAGTTTATTCCCCTAATAAAATATTTTAAAATAAAATAAAATACAAAACCTAGAATTTTAATAAAAAATAGCATATTTTTAAATACGGTTGGGTTTTGCGCATAGAAGATAGGTCATCGGGACAAATTTTTTTTTTTCATTTAGTAGTACATAAAATAAGCTTTCATTTGATATATGTTTAAAGGACGCAGTATTTCCGGAACATTTTCAAAAGTTCAGTTGAAAAAGTTCTATTTTTTATACAATGTTTCAAAGTTTGAACCCCCCCTATATAAGGGGAAATTGTCTAATTTTAATAAAAAGTATGTCAAATGGAAGATGTACTTATAATGTATTTAGAAAAAAAAAAATTGTGCTGATACATGCATTTTTCGAAAAGTTATAGCATTTTTAAGTTGAAAATTAAAAATCGAAAATAGAAAATTTTAACACAGAAATAGTGTTTTTTTAACTACCTCAACCGTTTACATGCAGAAGATAAAGTGTCGGGACAAATTTTTTTTTTCATTTTATAGTACATAAAATAAGCTTTAATTTGATATATGATTAAAGGACGCAGTATTTCCAGAACATTTTCAAAAGTTCAGTTGAAAAAGTTAGTTTTTGTAAAAAAGTTGCAATTTTAAATCCCCCCCCATGAGCAGGTTAAGTGTTAAATTTTCAAAAAAATTATATCAAATGAAAGGAAAATATCTAAGGTTTTAGTTTAAAAAAAAATTATGTTGATTTGTTGATTTTTGAAAAAGTTATGGAAGTTTTAAGAAAAAAAAGTGAAAAAAATGACAAAATTTGTCGATTTTTAAATTTGTAATTTTTTTGGATATTTCCCCCATTTGCGGGGAACGAGGGAAAATTTTTAAATTTTTAAGGGTAATGTCTTCAACTAGATACAATTTGTGATCTTTTGACGTATTGTTAAAAGAAATCGGTCCAGTGAGAGCTGAGAAAAAGTAGNTTTTTAAATTTTTAAGGGTAATGTCTTCAACTAGATACGATTTGTGATCTTTTGACGTATTGTTGAAATAAATCGGTCCAGTTAGAGCTGAGAAAAAGTAGTGACAGACACAAAACAAAAAAAAAAAAAATAAACACATCATGGTAAAATTAATACCTTCTCAGCTTCGCATCGAAGCTAATATCAATCAAATTGTATGAAAAAAATTTTTTTTTACAATTTTAAGCTTACTTGAGACCTATTAAAAATATAATGACATTAAATATGATATCCACGCTATCATGTTTTGTCTTAAAATTTTGAAACTAAAAAAATTTTATTCTATATTAAAATTCAAACTATTTTGATGATATACTAATCATACTATATGACCAAAAATTAAATAACAGAGGCAGTATTTTATTTTTTTGGGTGTTTTTGGTCAAAATACTAAAAACACGTTGAGCGACCAATAAAAATTATTTTACAAATCTTAAATCTTCAGAAAGTTCCTATTTTAATGTATAAAATAAAGTTAAAGTGGTACTCATTAAAATTTCGAAGATCGACTTTTTTTGGTCAACCCTAATATATATATTTTTTTTATAATTAAAGTAGTATTCATTATTGTTAAAAGAAAAACTGTAATTCAATAAATTTTTGTAAAAAGATCATTATTTAATAAAATAATTAAAAGTAATATTCTTATAAGCCTCACTGAATATATTAAAAAGTTGATTTTTTGAAGCTTTTTTTAAACCACGTCAACAGCTTTTTTTCAACATTAAAATTGATATCTTGGAAAACTTCTGATTTCTAAATAAACATATAAAAATTAAATAGTAATTACATTTTCTTTTTATTAATACATTTTTTACTCAAGTAGGAATGAATGATGAGTACATTTGTTTTTATTTTATAACAACTTTTGATTTAGTTGGATGTTTTGAAAAAAAATATATTTATATCTATATTATACAGTTCTATCAACTAATTTTGTATTTATATTTTCTAGAAACTAAGGAAAATATTTAATTTTTTTAGAAAAATATTATGTGACATAAAAAACTTTACAATAGTATATATTTAAATTATTTTGTTTTTATCAATTTGATGTTTAAAAGCCATAGTTTCAATTTCTTTTAATGAAATCCCTATTTTTAATTTATTTTATGATACACACAATAAAAATACAAATAATTTTATACTTATCATTGTTTTAATTCAATAAATCGTCTAAAATTTAGTAGTTTTAAATCAATTTACTAATATTGCTTCATCATTAAGAATTACAGAAGCTTTCATTTTTCAATTTTCAATTTTGGATCATATATATTTGCTTTTATTGACTAAGGTACTATCCAATATATGAAAATTATATTTTATGTCAAGTAATCATGTCTATTAATAGTCGAAATCTTATCTCAACACAATTTTACTCTCATAAATTATTGCTCAATAGTGTCGTAAATTCTTAATCATTACTATTATAAAAAATAATTTATGCCCTATTGAAATAGATAATGATAAGTAATTACTGTAAATCCAAGTATTATAAATTTTTAATGTTATATTATCAATTAAATCAAGAAATTCCTGTTTAAGAAAATTTAATTCAAGGTTTTTATCCCTAGTTGAAAACAAAACGATTGAACTATATATTACTGTAGAGTGTTTTGACTTAAATAGCTTTTGTCTTTTAAAAATTAACAAAGGTCAATAGCTTCTAAGAAAATTATTATCCTTCATAGTATAAATTATTCTATATATTTGTTAATAAACAATAAACTAATTAAAATTGGTTATAATAGATTTTTTTAATTATTTCTTTTTTTTTCTAATAATGATTTATAAGAATCTTTCAAATAATGTCTAAAAATTTAAAAATAAAATATACAGATAGATTTGCAACGTATCGTTCAATTATTTTTTATAATAATTGGTTAAATGATAAAATTAGAAGATAGACCAATAAATCAAATAAATTGGGTCCAAATTAAAATAAATTTTAAATAAATCTCTTTCACTCTACCCTGTACTCAGTATTTCATAAAAAAAAAGTTATATCTTAAATAAATACATGACAATATTTAATTTCTTACTAATTTTTTGTCCTCATTCAGATCGATTTCATCCATTTCATCAATTTCGTCTAAATAAATCTATATCAAATTTCTAATTTAGATTTTTATTACTTATTTACAGTTGCAGTATTATTCAAATGAATAGGATTACATTATATTTAAAAGAGACCCACAGCGGTTTCAATAAACCAAAGTATTAAATAGCCTTAACTATGACATAAAATCATTTAAAAAATTGATTTTTATACCTAATTATTAATTATAGATCTTTCTTACTACTAAAAAATTATTTGAATGCGATAATTCTATACGTACTTTTTCTTTTTGAATAACACCAGATAATTTTGAACCAAACTATAAAATATAGTTACCATAATTAACAACCAATTTTTTATAATCATATTTATTATTAATTATTTATTTTATTTTTATTTTCATCGTATAAAAATAATTATAGAATCTATTTAACTTTCAAAAAATACTTCAACAAATTATATTTCTTTATCAATAAACTTGATATTTATCATGGCTCATAAAAATAATAAAAAATGCTATTCAGCTCATTTTTATGAAAAAATTGGGAATGTTATACTTAATAAATTGTTCTTTATAAATTTTATAATTCTTCTTCTTCTTTTTCCTCGCTTAAATCCCAACTACTTAGCCACCTTAAACTTCCACTCGAAACAATCTCCCACGTCAACTGTTCTCATATCACATTCAATAACATCCCTTCATCTCTTTTTTGTTCTTTTTTTACCTCTTCTTCTTTCAAAATTCATTTCTATAACTGTCTTACAGCTTCCAAATCCTCTCTTCTTATAACATGACAAAAACCATCTAAGCATTCTCATCTTTGTTACACTCATTCTCTGCTCTACTTTCTTGTCACTCGCGAAACACTATGAATCATACATCATAGCTGGTCTCATTACAGTCTTATAGAACTTACCTTTCAGTCTCATTTAACACTATATCGTCAGTGAATAACATGCACCATGTCACTTTTCCTTGTATTTCTCTAGTAATTTCATCTATTACTATAGAAAATAAGTAAGGGCTTAAAGCAGAACCTTGGTGCATTCATACTCTTACCCTAAAAACTTCTGTTTTATAATTAATGTATAAAATTGTTATCATTAAATTGCATTTTTTAAATTTATTAAATTTGTCTTTTTTTGAGAGCTTTTGATTTTAGTTAACAAAGTTATAACCTGCAGCTCTAGGGTATTCTGATAACATCTAATGTTTGCAATATTTTCAATTTAGAAAAGTAATTTTTGATTACGATAATTTTTTTGGAGAAAAAATGTTTATGTTATAAGCTTATATATTATTGTTTTAAAAATTTTTTTTTAAACATTCAGTATTACAAGATTTTAATAATAAACTAACATACTTAGTATAAAAGAAAAATGTTATTATTTTTTAATAGAGACATATAAATAATACGTTATTGAAATAGTCCAAAACTGTAAAAAATATTTACGCAAAATATTTGTCATCTAAATTTTTTATAGATGTAAAAACGTTGTGCGTAACTTTGTGAATTGAATATTCTATTTATACATTTTACTTTTTATTTGATTATTAAATAACTTACACAAGGGATTTTTCCTTCCCGAAATTGCTTGATAAGTTCATCTATAACCAAATCTTCTGATTTCTATATTATAGAAAATTAATTAATTGTCTGATATTTGTTGAAAAAAAATACATGAATGATATTTTTTTTATATAATTCACAACGATAAAATTTTTAAATCATCATAAACTAGATAATATTAAAATTATATAAATAATAGAAAGAAAAAACCACTTATATTAAAAATTATTTGACTAAAAAATGTTATTTTTTTACAGAAAAAATAACATTATCATAAGTAGAAACTAAATAAATTAACGAGATAATTTTTAAAGAAGAAAAATCTTTTTAATAACTTTTTAAAATCAAATTTTTAATAACTCAATATTTTACTATAGAAAATTATTGTTGACAAGAGTAAAGACACTCTTTATGACAAGCACCCCAACTATATCCAAAAATGTATTTTTCAAGTAAATAATGATGGATTTACATGTATATCACAAAGTAATTTGATATTTTGTGGTATTTAGAGATGATCAAAGAATAAATAGATGATAATAATTCAGAAACATATATGATAGTTTAGAATTTTATTTGTAAAAATATATTTATTTTAATTATTACCTTAGTGTTATTTTCTTTTGTTGGCACAGGTTGAACTTTTAATTTATTATCTTTTGCAAAAAGATTAATATGATATTTATCAACACATTTATCTACTTTATTTAAACAGGTATCTGCATGATCACTTAAATCTAATTTTTTTTCTAAAATTACACCACACAATTTTTTTCCTATATTTTCTTTTTCTTTTTGAAGATCAAAATGTTCATCTAATATTTTAACACAAAAATGAAGTATTAAAATATCTAATTCATGTTTTATTTCCTGTGCTGTATCATCTATTAAGAAAAGAGTAATTTTTAACATTTTGATTGGGAAACAGATTTAAAAAAAATGTTAGTATCTATTTTATTACTATTTAACTTACTATAAATAGAATTTTTGTATGGCTTATCATCCTCCAAACAGTCATAAAACATAGATACTGCATAATTTTTATTTAAATTAATTAATTCCTGTAGTTCATTGTTTGTATTGTGTAAAACACCATATTTAATAAAAATAGTTACCTAAAAAATATAAAAATACGTTATTTATATCAATATATGAGTATAGAGATTAAAATGTATACAAAATTATTCACTATGTTCAATAAGTAAAGAAACAGGTAAACTATTACAAATAATAAGATAAATTGAATCCCGTTTTTTACTTATTATACACTTTAAATAATTATAAATGTATACAATGTGAATAAAAATTGTCTTAAATCTAACTATAATCGTTAATAAGTTTTTATGGAACTTGTATTTTGTTGTTTTTTTACTTCGATACGAAGCTAAAAATGTCTTAATTTTACTAAGATGTTTATTTTTTTTGTTTTTATTTTTGTAACTGTTACCACTTTTTCTCAGCTCTCACCGAACCGATCGCTTTCAACGATACGTCAAAAAATCACACATTGTATCTAGTCAAAGACACATTACTTTTAAAAATTGAAAAAAATTTCTCTCATTCCCCGTAAATGAGGGAAATCTCAAAAAATATTACAAATTTAAAAATCGCAAATTTTCGAAATTTTATAATTTTTTTTTTTTTGCTTGAAACTGCTATAACTTTTTCAAAAATGAGCAAATCAATACTAAACTTTTCAAAATCTTCTGGAAAGTCTGACACATTTATATATATCTTAAATTAAAGCTGATTTTATATACTTTATTATGAAAGAAAAAACCCAGCACAGGGGGGTCGTGGCACAGTAGTAACGTGGCGTAGTTGGATCAAGTATTATGATATCTGACAGTGATTAAAATCACTATCATAAAAAACGCTTCGATGCAAATCTTTAGATAGTGTTTAATTTTAAAGAATTGGTGGATTATTCCAAAAGTAACATAATCTGCTAGTTCGTTATTAATATCCTGATTCAGATAAAGTATGTCGAATGAAAAAGGAACTATTAAAAAATATTATTTCTCATCAAAAAATAATGTTGATCCATACATTTTCAATAAGTTATAGCATTATAAAGTTAAAGATAAAAAAATAAAATCGTGAATTTTCACACAAAAATAGCATTCGGTAGCCAATTTCACCCTGAAGACAAATAAAGTCCGAAATTTTTTTTTCCATAGTAAAGTTCATTACATTAACTTTAATTAAAGATATATATAAAAGTGTCAGAATTTTAAAATTTAAGTTGAAAAAGCGAATTTTTTGTGAAAAAGTAGTCATTTTGAATCCCCTGCTGTAGATAGGTAAAGATATCATGCATTTATAAAAAAAAGAATTATATTGATCCATACATCTTTCAAAAAGTTATAGCATTATAAAGTTAAAAATATAAAAAAGTATTTTTTTACAAAAATTGTATTTTTTTATCAACTTTGATGTCTGTTGTTACCATGAAGATAAAATAAAGTCCGAAATTTTTTTTTCTATAATAAAGTATATTACATTATTAATTTAAAATATATATAAAAGTGTCAGACTTTCCGGATCATTTTCAAAAGTCAAGTTGAAAAAATTAATTTTTTGTGAAAAAGTTGTTATTTTAAATCCCCTCCTGTGGGCAGGAAAAGGGTCAGATATAAAAAACAAATACACCAAATGAAAGGTAATAATATCATGCATCTATATAAAAAAAATGTATATTTATTTGGTTATTTTTGAAAATGTTATAGAAATTTTAAGTAAAAAAAATTGAAAAAATTTCGAATATTAGCGATTTTTAAATTTGTAATTTTTTTTGGAGGTATCCCCCATTTATGGAAAATGAGGGATTTTTTTTTCAATTTTTGAGGTAAAACTTCGACTAGATACGATTTGTGATCTTTTGACGTATCATTGAAAGAAATCGTTTCGGTGAGAGCCGAGAAAAAGTGGTAACAGACACAAAAAACAAAAAAAACCCAGCACAGGAGGTCGCGGCACAGTGGTGACGTGGTATAGATGGATCAAGTATAATGATATCGCATCGAAGCTAAAAAAAAACACATCTTAGTAAAATAATACCTTCTCAGCTTCGCATCGAAGCTAAAAATTTCGGAATTCATTTTGTCTTCACGGTGAAAACAGACATTTAAGTTAATAAAAAAAATACAAATTTTGTAAAATAATTCTTTTTAAAATTTTTAACTTTATAATGCTATAACTTTTTGGAAAATAAACAAATCAATACAATTTTTTTTTGTAGATGCTTGATGGCTTTACCTATCATTTGATATATTTTTTATTTATCTGACCCTTTACCTGCCCACAGAAGGGGATTTAAAATGACAACTTTTTCAAAAAAATTAACTTTTTCAACTTAACTTTTGAAAGTGTTCCGGAATGTCTGACACTTTTATATATATCTTAAATTAAAGCTAATGTAATATACTTTATAATGGTAAAAAAAAATGTCGGACTTTATTTTATCTTCATGGTGAAAACAGACATTAAACTTAATAAAAAAAATACGATTTTTGTAAAAAAATTCTTTTTTATATTTTTAACTTTATAATGCTATAACTTCTCGAAAGATGTATGGATCAATATAATTCTTTTTTTTGTAGATGCATGATGTCTTTACCTATCATTTGGTATATTTTTTTTATAAATCTGACTTTTTACCTGCCTACAGGGGGGGATTCAAAATGACAACTTTTTCACAAAAAATTGACTTTTTCAACTTAAATTTTGAAAGTGTTCCGGAAAGTCTGACACTTTTATATATATCTTAAATTAAAGCTAATGTAATATACTTTATAATGGTAAAAAAAATTTCGGACTTTATTTTATCTTCAAGGTGAAAATGGCTACCAAATGCTATTATTGTGTGAAAATTCTCAATTTTATTTTTTACATATTTGAACTTTATAATGCTATAACTTATTGAAAAGTATATTGATCAATATAATTTTTTTTGGGAAATACTATTTTTTAATAATCCTTTTTTCATTCGAACCAGCAGATCATGTAGCTTTTGGAATAAAACATCAATTTTTTTAAAATTTAACACTATCTAAAGATATGCATCGAAGCGTTTTTTATGATAGTGATTTTAATCACTGTCAGATATCATTATACCTGATCCAACTATGCCACGTCACCACTGTGCCGCGACCCCCCTGTGCTGAGTTTTTAACTTTATTATGCTATTACTTTTTGAAAAATGTATGGATCAATACAATTTTTTCAGGACAAGTAGTATTTATATACATATTTTATTCGAAATACTATATCTTAATAAGGATATTAATAAGGATCTAAAGATTTGCGTCAAAGGGTTTTTTTTTTATAGTAATTTTAATTACTGTCAGATATCATTATACTTGAACCAACTATGCCACGTCACAACTGTTCGTCAACCTCCTGTGCTGGGTTGTTTTTATGTAATCATCTAGTATAAAATAGAATTGATTTTAAGAAATTAATTGATTAGCATAATAATGCGTATTTTATTATTTAGATATGTTACGTGTAAATTATATTGTAAAATTTTTCCATTATAATTTAAAATAATTTTAAAGATCATAAATAGTACTTACCAAGACGTAAATTATTGGTAAAATTTTGTTTTCCATCGTTAATTTATTTAAATCCAAATAATATAAAATTATATTACAATACTTTGTGTTTAAAAGATTGTGTAAACACGTATTTTAGCTGACAATTTAAGTCTAATTTAAATATAATATACAAATGAATAGTCAAAATAATCAAAAATAAATTAAAATTTTATCCTATTAAATTTATTTGTATCAATATATTAGTAATACTATATAAATACAGCATTTAATATTGAAAAAATATTGATATTTTTCAGTAAAATAAATTTGAAAAAAGTCATATTTAAAGTAATATTTTTTTTATTGTTTTGATGAATACTGTATTACATAATTGTAGTAAAAAAAATGGAAGCACAGTAGGTCACGGTACTGTATGGACGTGTCTAGTTGTGCAATTGTATATAATATATAACAGTAATTAAAATCACTATCACAAGAAATAATTCGATACAAATCTATAGATAATATACAATTATAAGAAATTGGTAGATAAATAGAAAAGCGACATCAACTTATATTTCATTTATTAATTTATTCCAATTTTGATTCTCTACTGTATAAGTCTATTTTAAAAGTATGTCTAGTGAAATGAAAAACATAAAGTAATTCACGAAAAAAGATATTTACATTTGAAAAATACATTTCTCAAAAACTTCGAAAATTTCGAAAATTTTAAAACTAAAATTACATGTATTTTAACCACACGTCAATCATTTGAAAAATGAAAATATGTAGTCAGTACAAATTTTTTTTTTGAACTCCTAGTATAAAACAACCTTTATTTTAATATATATTTGAAGTTTGAAGTATTTCTAAAACATTTTTAAAATATTAGTTAAATTTTTGTGCATAAATTGAAATTTGAATCCCCACCTGTCGACAGATCAAGAGTAAAATTTTTATAAAATTATTACAAAATAAAATGAATATACCAAAGATAACTATATAAAAAAAATTTTTGGTCCGTTCATTTTAAAAAAAGTTATAGCAAATTTGAGAAGAAAAAAGTCAAAATTTACCAACTTTAAAATTTAAAATTTCCCCTATTAACATAGAACGAGAGACCTTTTTTTAATTTCAAGGAAAATGTCTTCAACTTGATTCGAATTGTCATATTTTTACGTATCGTTGAATACAATTTATCTGGTGAAAGCTAAGAAAAAGTGATCCTAATCGTATAAAATACATAGTAGTAAAACACAGTAAAAATTCATATGATATTTAATATCCTCTCAGCTTCACATTGAAGATAATAATATAATTTTTTTATTAGTAAAATTAAATCTGTTAAAAAATATGAGATAAAATATAATTGTACAGTAAATTTTTCTTTTTATGTATTATTATTTTCTATTAGATTAAATGAATTAAAAGATGAAAAACTACAACAATTTTTTGAAACATTATATTTCATATTAAACTTTGTATTTTTATAAATGTTCAAATATTAAATTAAATTATTATTGAAATAATTGACAAAAATAAATTTCTTTTTTTAAAAATTACAATTCTATATAAAATTTATTATTATTATTATAATGTTCAATATTTTTTATAATATGTTTATTTACATCAATATAAGACACAGATGTCTTTATATTATACTCTTCAAACAACCTTTCTAAATAATTTATATAAAATTTGATTTTACTAACATTTTTCATTAATATTTCCCAAATAATTTTTGAATTTGCATTATCTAGTTTGCTATTGTAATCTAAATGAACAAATTTTGGTGACCGCAATTTCATAATTTTTTCAATATCAGAAATTGCTTTATCAAGTGTCAAATTTACACCATTTTCAATCTGTGGCTTTTTAGCGGAATTTTTTAAAACTTTTATCACTTTATTGAAGTTAAAACTAAATAGTGTTTTAAAGAAATCATTATTTAAAATCCATTTATTCATATCATTAATTCCTACATCAACATTTCTTAAAAATGAATTCTTTAATTTCCAATATTTAAATGCATAAATAAAGTGCTTTCTTATAAAATGTAATGCTACTGTTCTTATCACGTTTAACATTTGTTCTTGATATTTTTCTACCTGAATCATCCAACGATCTATATAATAACAATTCCTCGCTTCATCATAACTTGCATAAAGTTCATTGTATATTTCGTAAAAAACTTCTTCGCTTTGATTACCAAATTTTATAATGATTTGTCTCAAGGTATCTATCTCGCTTATGAATTTATGTAAATAAATACTATTTAAGGAAACCCAATTTTTTTCTGTATCATTTTCCAATAGAATATCATCGTTATGTTGTTGTATTTGGCTTATTAATATTTCAATATCTTGCAAATTATTATTATTGTCAGGATTCACTATCATACCATAAGTATTATCTCTTCTACAATATGCATTAATATGACGCTCTAAATTGATTATGATATTATATTTTATTGAAGAATTATCATCCATATCAATTGAATTTTCACGGAAAATTGAACTATGCAACAAATACATATGTACATACCAGAATGGACTACCATATAACGTCCAATTCATTTTGAAAAGTGAAGCTAACATATGGCTGGTAACTTTTTCACTTAAAAGACATTTATTGATATCTTTACAGCTTTTTAAATAATTACAAAGTAAATGCATATTACCACAAACCAAGTCACAGTATATTATATCAATTTTATTTTCCAACAAATTTTCTACTATAGTATTTTCAGTTATTTGTAGTTTCGTTTTTATAGCATTAAAATCTAATTTTTGTAACTCATCCAGAGAAGGGTATTTAAATCCAGTTTTCAATTTTACTGCTTTTTCAAGTTCTAAATGTTCACTCGGTATAATATTTGTAGAAAAACATGTATTAACTTGCATTGCACGACAAATAGTCGTAACTACAATACTGATAAAAAGATTAAAAATCATTTTTCACTACTTTTGTTTGCAATTTTTAAATAAATGCTAATTCTTGCAAAGTGAAAATATTTTAACTACTAGATTAATAGTGTGTATAGATTTTTATAAGTTTATTTTCCATAAAAGTAGGTTATGACAATATATTTAAATTTTTATAAATTTATGTTAATCATTGTTAGAAACTATTTGTATAGTATACTTATTATTTTGAAAAATAGTCTAAATCTAATAAAAAACTGAATCAATATTATTGCTGAACATAAAATTTAGTAGTTTAAAATTAAATGTATCATTTATCATTTTATCGACATTTTAGTGAATTTAAAAGAAAATAAAAAAAATATAGCACAATGGATACACAGCACAGTATGGACGTATTTAGTTGGGCAATTGTAGATGATATATGACAGTTATTAAAATCACTATCACAAGAAAAATTTGATACAATTCTATAGATAGTGTATAGTTCTGAGTAATTGGTAGATAATTAGAAAAGCGACATCAACTTATATTTCATTAATTATATCCTGATTAGTAGTTCTTTTATTTAAAAGTATAATATATACAAATAAATACTAATTATAATTATTAAATTTGGTAACCAATAGATATTCAATAATTTAATATTGTAATTCATACATAGAAATTATAAAAATAATAAAGTAATTATCTTACTTAATAATATATATCTTTACTTTTAACGTTTATAAAAAAGGCTTGTTGCATTAATATTTAGAAAATAAATTTAAATAAATTCGTCTAAACTGGTCTATGATTAATTTTTACGAGTGATTAAAAATTTTTAACCATAGAACCATAGAAAACCGCTTTCTTATTTATTGAACACCCTATATTATATTATATGAATATACAGAATATAGCTCTGAATATTTCAATTGTATCATCTATTTAAACACAAAATGTTTTGTAGAAATGATTAATATGATTTTTATTGAAATGAATTATTTCGATAGTGATACAAACAAATTTATGATAAATTTAAGTAAAAATAACAACTTAAAAAACAGTTATTTTTACAATTCAAATAATATTTTTTATCTACTTGTAGGTCGATTACATACAGAAGACAAGTTGGTGGGACAAATTTTTTTTCAACTTATAGTCTGTAACATAAGCTTTAATTTAAAATATATTTAATGTTCAAATAATTTCAGAGAATTTTTTAAAAGTTAAGTTGAAAAAGTTTTTACACGTATTTTCTAATTTTGATTCTCTCCCATATAAAAGAAAAAAGTCTATTATAAAAAAAAAGTATATCTAGTGAAAAAAATAAACATAAAATAATTCAAGAAAAAAAATTTACATTTGAAAAATAACTTTTTAAAAAAGTTCGAAAATTTCGAAAATTTGAAAACTAAAATTCCATGTATTTTAACCACACGTCAAACATTTGCAAAATGAAAATATGTCGTTAGTACAAATTTTTTTTTGAACTCCTTGTATAAAACAACCTTTATTTTAATATATATTTGAAGTTTGAAGTATTTCTAAAACATTTTTAAAATATTAGTTAAATTTTTGTGCATAAATTGAAATTTGAATCCTCACCTGTCGACAGATCAAGAGTAAAATTTTTATAAAATTATTACAAAATAAAATGAATATACCAAAAATAACTATATAAAAAAAATTTTTGGTCCGTTCATTTTAAAAAAAGTTATAGCAAATTTGAGAAAAAAAAGTCAAAATTTACCAACTTTAAAATTTAAAATTTCCCCTATTAACATAGAACGAGAGACCTTTTTTTAATTTTCAAGGAAAATGTCTTCAACTTGATACGAATTGTCATATTTTTACGTATCGTTGAATACAATTTATCTGGTGAGTGCTAAGAAAAAATGGTCCTAATCGTATAAAATACATAGTAATAAACACAGTAAAAATTCATACGATATTTAATATCCTCTTAGCTTCGCATTGAAGATAATAATATAATTATTTTATTAGTAAAATTAAGTCTGTTAAAAAATGTGAAGTGAAATATAATTATATAGTAAATTTTTCTTTTTATGTATTATTATTTTCTATTAGATTAAATGAATTAAAAGATGAAAAACTACAACAATTTTTTGAAACATTATATTTCATATTAAACTTTGTATTGTTATAAATGTTCAAATATTAAATAAAATTACTATTGAAATAATTGGCAAAAAATAATTTTCTTTTTTTAAAACTTACAATTCTATATAAATTTTATTATTATTATTATAATGTTCAATATTTTTTATAATATGTTTATTTACATCAATATAAGACACAGATGTCTTTATATTATACTCTTCAAACAACCTTTCTAAATAATTCATATACGATATGATTTTATTAACATTTTTCATCAATATTTCCCAAATATTTTCTGAATCCTCATTATCTAGTTTGCTATTATAATCTAAAAGAACAAATTTTGGTGACCAAAATTTCATAATTCTTTCAATGTCAGAAATAGCCTTATCAAGTGTCAAATTTACACCATTTTCAATCTGTGGCTTTTTAGCGGAATTTTTTAAAACTTTTATCACTTCAACGAATTTAAAACTAAATAGTGTTTTAAAGAAATAATTATTTAAAATCAATTTAATCATATCATTAATTCCTACATCGATATTTCCAAAAACTGAATTTTTTAATTTCCAATATTTAAATGCATAAATAAAGTGCTTTCTTATGAAATGTAATGCTACTGTTCTTATCATGTTTAACATTTGTTCTTCATATTGTCCTATTTGAATCATCCAAAGATCTATATAATAATAATTCCTCGCTTCATCATAACTTGCATAAAGATCATTGTATATTTCGTAAAAAACTTCTTCGCTTTGTTTACCAAATCTTATAATGATGTGTCTCAAGGTATCAATTTCGCTAATGAATTTATGTAAATAAATACTTTTTATGGAAACCCAATTTTTTTCTGTATCATTTTCCAATAGAATATCATCGTTATGTTGTTGTATTTGGCTTATCAATATTTCAATATCTCGCAAATTATTATTATTGTCAGGATTCACAATCATACCATAATTATTATCTCTTCTACAATATGTATTAATATGACGCTCTAAATTGATTATGATATCATATTTTATTGAAGAATTATCATTCATATCAATTGAATTTTCACGACAAATTGAATTATGCAACAAATACATATGTACATACCAGAATGGACTATTATATAATATTCTATTTATTTTGAAAAGTGAAGCTAACATATGGCTGGTAACTTTTTCGCTTAAAAGACATTTATTGATATCTTTACAGATTTTTAAATAATTACAAAGTAAATGCATATTACCACAAGCCAAGTCACAGTATATTATATCAATGTTTTTTTCCAAAAAATTTACTAATACAATATTATCAGTTATTTGTAGTTTCGTTTTTATAGCATTAAATTTTAATTTTTGTAACTCATCCAGGGGAGGATATTCAAATCCCGTTTTCAATTTTACTGCTTCTTTAAGTTCTAAATGTTTACTTGTTAAGAAATTTGGGCAAAAACATGTAAATACTTGCATTGCATGCCAAATAATCGTAACTACAATGTTGATAAAAAGATTAAAAATCATTTTTCACTACTTTTGTTTGCAATTTTTAAATAGATGCTAATTCATGCAAAATGAATACATTCTAACTACTCGATTAATAGTTTGTATAATTTTTTATATGTTTATTTTCCATAAAAAATTTGTCAATATATATAATTTTTATAAATTTATGATAATCATTTGTTAGAAACTATTTTTATATTATACTAATTATTTTGAAAATAGTCTAAATCTAATAATAAGCTGAATCAATATTAATGATGAACATGAAAATTTAGTAGTTTAAAATTAAATGTATCATTTATCATTTTATCGACATTTTAGTGAATTTAAAAGAAAAAAAAACGGTAGCACAGTGGGGTCGCGGCATAGTGGAGACATTGTATAGTAGGGTCCAGTATAGATTTAATCTGACAATGATTAAAATCACTATCATAAGAAACGCTTCGATGCAAATCTGTAGATAGTGTTTAATTTTAAAAAATTGATGGNAGCACAATATGGACGTGTCTTGTTGGGCAATTGTAGATGATATATGACAGTTATTAAAATCACTATCACAAGAAAAATTTGTTACAAATCTATAGATAGTGTATAGTTTTGAGAAATTGGTAGATAATTAGAAAAGCGACATCAACTTATATTTCATTAATCATATCCTGATTAGTAGTTCTTTTATATAATAGTATAATATATACAAATAAACACTAATTATAGTAATTAAATTTGGTAACCAATAGATATTCAATAATTTAATATTGTAATTCATAAATAGAAATTATAGAAATAATATAAAGTAATTGAATATTTCTATACTTTTAACGTGTATAAAAAAGGCTTGATGCAATAATTTTTAGAAAAGAAATTTAAATAAATTCGTCTAAACTGGTCTATGAGAAATTTTCACAATTGATAAAAATTATACTTTTTTTGCGCCTATTTCAAATTTACAATTATATTTTTTCAATAGCATTTAATTAGTAAGAAATAAGTATTATCATAAAAATATATATTTCTATACATTTATCGTGTATAAAAATTTAAAGAGCTTGACTCATACTTTTTAAATAAAATGTTTTGTTAGGTGGATCAAGTATAATGATATCTGATTAAAATCACTATCAAAAAAATAAAACGCTTCGATGGTAATCTTTAGATAGTGTTTAATTTTAAAACATTGGTGTATTATTCCAAAAGCTACATGATCTGCTATTTCCTAATTAATATCCGATTAAGATTGAAAAAGGGATTATTAAAAAATATTATTTCTCATAAAAAAATTGTGTTGATCCATATACTTATCAATAAGTTATAGCATTATAACGTTAAAAATGCAAAAAATAAAATCGAGAATTTTCAAACAAAAATAGCATTTGGTAGCCATTTTCACCCTGAAGACAAATAAAGTCCGAAATTTTTGTTTTCCATAGTAAAATTCATTACATTAGCGTTAATTTAAGATATATATAAAAGTGTCTGATCTTCCGGAACACTTTCAAAAGTTAAGTTGAAAAAGTTGTCATTTTAAATCCCCACCCGTGGGCAGGTAAAGGGTTAAATTTATAAAAATAATATATCAAATGATAGGTAAAGACATTAAGAATCTATAAAAAAAAAATTTATATTGATATGTTCATTTTTGAAAAAGTTATGGTAGTTTTTAGTAAAAAAAATTGAAAAAATTTCGAAAATTAGCGATTTTTAAATTTGTAATTCTTTTGGAGGTTTCCCCCATTTACGGGGAACAAGGGAAATTTTTTCAATTTTCGAGGGTAATGTCTTCGACTAGATACGATTTGTGATCTTTTGACGTATCGTTGAAAGAAATACGTTCAGTGAGAGCTGAGAAAAAGTGGTAACAGACACAAAAAAAAAACACATCATAGTAAAACCAATACCTTCTCAGCTTTGCATCGAAGCCAAAACAAACGATGTGATCGTCTTTTTTTTAATACATGAAAATTATCACTGCAATGGTCAATAAGAAGATTAAATTCTTGATTGCATTAAGGCTTTAATGGGATGTTATCAGCATATGGATTGATTTAACCTAAATAATTATATTATTTGGTACAAGTAAAATATAATATTTATTATTTTATTTTCTATTGAAATTACACAATTAAGTTTTTATTTTATTCTATTATAATATTACATTATACGATTAACATTATTAATATTATTCTTACATTATTATGTAATATATAATTTGTGGTTTTATCATGACAGTTAATTTAGAAAAAGAATTGTACAAATAAACTTTGTAGCAATATCAGTATTATTTAGTTAGAATTTAGTTTTTTGCTATTCTAATTTTTATTTTCTCTTCTAATTTTTCAAACTTTTTTTTAGTTGTGATTTTATAAATATTTTTAGTTATCATGTTGACTAGATTATCACGAATAGATAGATGATCTTTCACTACAATAACAAGTAGAGAAAGTACCATTATTTTCGCGCGCACAAATTAATGTAAAAATTTCAATCTTTTCGCATACTACAAAGCATTAAAAACACCTCAGAACGACATTTTCAAACATTTGTATGCCATGCTATAAAACATTTTACAATAAATAGCTTCAATGTGATGTTGATTTTGAAAATGGAATGTTGATATCTTTGATCTATTGTAAATCGCTTCGCATGAATTATTTTTGGGTGCGATTCGCGATCATTGTTTATAAGCACTACCGTTCGTCTTGGTATAATCTCATAGACTTATTTTAAAATCCAAACACAATACACATATTTACCTATTATCGTTGCTCCTATAAAGTCGTAGTGGTTTCAAATTTATATTCGTGTTGAATGGAACCACAGGTGGGTACCACGACGTTGACTCCCCGTCGAGTACATAAGTTATCAATCACGGCCAATTGCTGCACATATTCGCCCACGACACATCATGAGCGTGCGCCACCGCCCTTGCCTCCTGTACACGTACAAGTCACTACCACTGCTACCACCTTGAAGATATTGCCATTCATTTACAACGTGTGCAAGAACAAAGTTCACCTTATATTAAACTTGTTCACCATAAATAGTGGTTTTAATACTGTACAGAACACACATGCGAACGTGACACAACTGATGAGAATATGTCACGTATTTAGACACTTAAACTGTGAGCTCATACTCTCATCTGTAATATTTGGTTGATATTACAAAATAGTTTTACAATATTAATGAAAATTTCTAATTATTTATTCCGTGAATGAATTGGTAATTCTTATTCGGCGGGGTTTGGTTATTTAGATAATAAATTATAAACCATTGTTTAATCATTGAGGTAATTTATTCGACAAATTAAACACCAAAATTTGAAAAATTCACTTTACACCTCCCTAAAAATTATTTTTAGGATTGTCCTTGAATTAATGTTTATAATGTTTGTTAGTTGTGTTTTTAACATTTTAGCTATACATGAAATTAAAAACTAAAAGTCCTTACTAACAGTTTACTAACCTTTAACAGAACTCTATAATTATAATTATGAATGTATAATTATTTAATAATTTTATACAGGGTGTTCAGCAAGTCAGGAAACTTTATTGTTTGTAACAATGAGAACAATAGAAACCCGTTTCCTGACTTACTGAACACTCTGTATAATGCTATTTACATAATACTATGAAGATGATATTATTTTTAAAGTCATAAAAACAACGAGTTTGAAATCACTTTTTCTAAAATAAAAGCGTTTTAGGTATAAACTTATATGATCCTATTAACGCTTTCCGACACTTTAAGTTAACCACACGGTGGCATTTAATGCTTATAGTTGTAACATATAGTTATTATTGTAATTATATACAGTATTTTTTATGGGTGTTAATTGGGTAATTTTAAATAAGGTAAATTTTTTTTATAAATTTTACATGCATTTTTCAATTATAAGTTAATAAAATTTAAAGTTTTAAGTTAACCTATACTAATAAGATATATCTTAAGATTTACAATCTTTTTAGTTCCTGTTTTTAAATGAAATAAATTTTGATATTGATATTTTTCTCGTTATCATTAACAAATATATTAAAATTGAAAAATAATAAAATCAAATTTTCAGAAAAAGAAACAATATACTTTTTTGAGTTGAATTAAATTCTATTGGTGAAAAACAATATTTTTGTTACTTTCCAACGCTATTTACGCTTATATTTCCGATTAAATAAACTACTTGATCATTTGGTTTACTTCTAGTCGTTTTCATACCTAATAATTAATTGATTTATTATGGAATTGAATTTTATTCGTATATTTTAAATTGTGTTTCATAAACACATGCCTGCATGGTTTATATATTATCGATTTGATATGATTTATAATAATCATTTATTGATTCTAAGTAGCAATTGTGATCCAGTTTGACCATAATTAATTATCAATAAATATTAATTTTTCAATCATTTTCAAGATCAATAAAATATTCTTAAAAAAATTATTTAGTTGTTTTTTTAAGTATTTTTAAGAATATATTCTCCCTTAATAATATTTTTTCGTTATATCACTAAATATGACAGACGGTATTAGAACAAATGCGTTGATGTAAATTGGAAATTAATGAAAAAAACCTGGAGCCTTCTGGATATTTACTTCATAGCATTGTAAAGCGGAAATAGGAAATTCGTGCTCTCCACTCATTAAGAAAAATAATTCATAGTTCATAATGAAATTTAATTAATTAATAAAAACACTGCTCATTATAGAAGTATAATTAAATGAAACGATAGCCGGTCTCTAACGAGACCCATCCGATGGTCTGGACGCTGTGCTGAAAAAGCCTGGCCATTTATCCTTGGCGGCTCTATTTGATCATTAATTTGTACTACAAAAAAGGCAAAAACAAAAACGTGTCCACTTTAGCATGGTCAATGTTTAAGTGACAGATAAAATGAAGAAGAGCCAACACCGATTTAGTGGTGATTTCTGATAACGGTTAGTCTTTTGGGGAAGGGATAAATTGATAAACAATTCAATTTTAATCGTATTTATTCTTTTAGCTCATCTATTCTAGCAGTCAGTTTTATAATAAGATTTGTAAGTCTTCTCAAAATTGGACTTTTTAGAGATACGCTGCATTACATCTACAACGACGATATGGGAATATATGTTTTTAAGGTCACTACATTTTTTCCACTATATACTTGGGTAGTTTCGGGAAAAATTTTATAAATAATAAATATAGTATTTAGGAAAAAATTATTACATATCAAAGACAAACTGTATACTATGGCTGAGATTTGTCCGTTGCTCTTAATACTTAATAAAAAGTGTTTGTATTTTTAAACAATTATAAATTAAATTTTAATAATCATGATGTAGTTTTTCGTTAAGTTTTAAAATAAAATCGCATTTCATAAAATAAAAATTGGCTTTTTTTGCCTTTTGGTGAGTATTAAAGCATTAAAAATATTATTTTTAGGTTCTTATTATAGCGCTTAAAATAACACAATTCAGTGCTATAAGTTACGAGCCTTAGTAATTATTTTTGTGTATTAAAATATAAATTTATCAATTATTTTAGAAAAAATAAATATTTATATCATCAAGAAATTGTTAATAAAATGTAAATTTTTGAAAAAAAACGTTATTATCACTCGCAAATGGCAACTAAACTAACGTAGTTTACACGATATATTTTCATTCAACATTTACAAAATTGATTTATGATATTTACATTTTGAGTTACTAACGTTATTAACTTTGCCCTGGCTTCCATATGTGATATTGCCACCAAAGCTGATTATTTCTACCATTCGTCTAATAATAATTATCGTGTTGCATAGAACGATAGCGGAAACTATATACTGAGATAAAATAGACCATAAGAAAGAAATTGCTGTAGCTGTTGTTGCGCATATTGTGTTTGGTAATTATTGCCATTGGGTCAAACAGGGTTAATCGTGAGGTTATGTCATGCAGGAGCTATACATTTTTACTTATTGCCCCTCTGATATTTCATTTCCCTTGACCAATAAACGAAATAGCACTATAGATGATAGATGATAATACTTAAACAGCATAGGGTTTCCAACTAAATTAGTGAGAGTATCTGTAAAAACCATAACTTTATTCTCTCTGTGTGTCAGAACTTGTAATATTGTGATAATATTGCAATATTTGCAATAAATGAATAAATATTTAGGTTATTTTTAAATTTTACATCATTTAAAGTGACATCAATGATTTCAGAATAAGACCAGAAAAAGAGCAACACAACCAATCAGAAATACACGATGGGGTTTTTTTATACTCTTTCAAACCTCTTCATCATGTATTTCTAAATAATGTCCTGATCGATTGTATTGCTCTTTTTCTGGTCTTATTCCCAAGAAAAAATAATCATTGAATGTCACTTGAAAGGATGCAATATTTAAAAATAAACTAACTATTCATTTAGTATCCATCATAAGATTTAATTTACATTATATGTATTAGACTAGCTATTTGATTTGAATAATAGATTAAATTTGTAATTATGTTAACAGTATATTTTATTAGTTGTATACAGTTTTACTTATAGTATAAGTAACATTTTTTAAAATGTTGAGTCATACAATCATGTTTTCAAATTTATGTAGATAAATTATAATTCTTATAGCCATATCTATAAAAAACAACTATAAATACGACATTGAGTCTTTTAAATATTGACTCTAAAATAAATACAGCAATAATTTTTTTGTTGACGAGTGTCTAGTGTAAATTACAATGTGTGCTCTGAAAACAAATTAATTCTAAAAAATATCGTTAGACATTTAATATTTTACAAGTTATAGATAAATTGAATTTCAGTTCATCGGCTAAGGTAAAGAGACAAATAAAATGAGTAAACAGAGACAGCTTACTCATGTAGTAGCTGGAACTGACAATTGTCTAGATTCCCACACAGCATCTTCTAGGCACATCACAGTAATTACGTGTAATCGCTTGGTTATTTTTTTTTTACCTACTTCATCTTCTTTTTTTTACATTTATAGATGTTGCGATGCACACCGGTATCTTCCATTGCCGCATGCGGCGTCGATGTGCACTTCGATTATACTAGCACACACATGTAGAAGAACAATTGTGCTGCAAAGCACGAAGGGAAATTCCGATTGTCCCCACGGGCTTATGTGTCGACTTTTAATTGTTTTTTTATTAAATAAAAATAATATAACAAGCAGAACGTGCCGTGAGTGAGTAACGGCACCACTACCCGCGTTGACGCCGCGCCGGCCGGATACACATGTTTATACGTGTTTCACTTCTTCTTATATCTTATGTGGTTGTATGTGCACATGTAATAATACTATTTCATATATATATATTGTTGAACCTGAAGTAGTCTCTTTACTGCTTCCACGATCTGGCTTTTTCTTGCTTCGACTTTTTGCAAGTCCCTATAATACTGACTTCTTCTTAACTGTAACCAATGTCTATAAGACTGCTNTTGTTGAACCTGAAGTAGTCTCTTTACTGCTTCCACGATGTGGCTTTTTCTTGCTTCGACTTTTTGCAAGTCCCTATAATACTGACTTCTTCTTAACTGTAACCAATGTCTATAAGACTGCTATTAATATATGGTTTTATATAAATTCAGTAATTATTCTGGAACCGCGATGAGAAAATTACGGGTTTTATAGTTTGAACTGCTTTATTTATATAAGAAAAATTATCATTAGATATTTTATTCTTTATATTGTTCAATACTAGTATTGTTTTATTACACCTGTATGATAATTTTCTTTAATATTTACATTGGTCACAATTACAAATATTTGTATAATGTAGAATTTTGTGGGTATTAAACAGTAATAAAATATTGTTTTATAGTAAATTTTCATAATCAGTCACTATACTGCGTATTAGGGTGGCGCTTATTTTTCAACTTTAAAAGTTTGATGCTACGCACTATTCATTTTTTTGTACATAGTAAATAAAAATTTTTGGTAAAATTTTAATATTCTTGGTCACGTGCCGCAAAGGGGTTGAAAATTGTCATAAAGTGGTAGAAATGTTATTTTTTGCTTATAACTTTTAACTAATATAATTATAAAAAAATTGTTTATTTTTAATATTCTAGTGAAATATATTACAAACAGATAACATTTTGGTAATTTTTTTTTAACATTGACCGTTTATTGTAAAATCAATAAAAAAAATTAGTTCACACTATTCGAAAAAATCATTATATTTTGTTTTGCGTATAAATTTTTAATATTACAAATATAAAAACATTTTATATTATTAAAATGTGTAAAAATATATATTTTAACATAAACATAATTATACATTTTGTTATATAAGTGATATAATAACGTAAAATAAAAAATAACAGTAAATATTTCAAAAGTCTCAAAAATAAAAAAAAATTATATAATGTTTCCTATTACTAAAAAATTAAAGAAAAATGTATTATTTAAGGCGTAAAACAATTTTATTAATATTATAAATAATTGTAAAAATATATTGTTTTTGATTTTCATTTTTTGTAAATTTAGAGTTGAATTACTCTATAATTTTTATATAAGAAAGAGTTTTATTGCGAAAATATTTACGATTTATTTTTATCGAATTTCGATTTAATGTGTAATTGTTCGATTAAATATTGAATGATTTTACAAATGCAGTTATTAAATTTATTGCATCTCTATCGCTGACATTACATATGTCTTTAAGCGAAGCTACACGAATTATCATAATTATTTTGGTACCTCTTAATTGTTTGAGGTATTAGTTCAGTTGATTCTTCATTTATTAGCGTTTCATACGTATCAGCATCGATGTAGCTGATGAGTAAATCAGTTAAATCAAAGACAGCGTTACAAAATGGACCTTAAAAAAAATGTTATTGTTGTATAAATACTAATTGTTTTTTCAATTATATATATTTTGGAAGTTAATTCAAGATAACTTACCAGTTATGATTTTAGATTTTTTTTTTTATCTTCTCTTGCCGCAATTTACGTTTAACTCTCCTGTTTTAAATTCCAGATAATTTTTAACCTACCCCTGCCGTATATTAATATACCAAAAATTTCTTTTTACTGTGTAGAACAAAATGGCGAGTACCTGGCTTTAAACTAAAACAAAAAGTATAACTAATGGACACCCTATTGTGTATGGTTGCACTACTAAATAACAATGTACTGTTTATGTAATGTATTAAAGTTGGTCGATAAAAACTCAATATCCGTTCAAGATATAAAATGCTTAAACTATTTCTAAAAATTTTTTTATTATTTTGATAATACATCAATTAAGCTGCGTTGGCCTATACGGGAAAATCGTTCGATACAAAAAGTCATGTGTTACAAATTGAAATACACTTAAAGGATTAACAATAATTAAGCTACGTTTTGACATCTTTTATTGAGTATAGTTAGGTTTACTATAATGAACACGATGCATTTAACATGCAACCAATGAATTGTTGTTTACACTTGAAAAGCTCCGTTTCTACTATTTACTATCTAAAATAATAACTACTCTCTAAAAAGTGTTCCAGTTATGATTACTTTTCTTAGATTTTTGAGCGACATATTTATACTGATTAAATTAACTGTATAAAATATAACGACTGTGGTTATGGTAACGGATCATTTATTTTTAATTTTCTAATAGGTAATAACTGTGTAATCATCGAGATAAAAGATGAAACGTGTTATATAAAAAAAAAGTTACACTCCTATATCTAGTGCAATCATAGTCATTATATTCTTGGAAGTTACCCATAATAATACTCATAGATAGACATTACATTTTTGTTGGTTAAATATTCCTATTAGCCTGCAAGCAACTAGGAAATGTTTAATAAACTGACTATAATTGAATTAAATGTTGGGTCAGTTTAATGTTCAAAATTTTAACAGTTCAAATAGATGATATAACATTGACTACTTAAATGAATAGTAGCAACTAAAGTAGTGTTTCTGATGGGATCAAATGTATTTTTCTCTTACCCCAAAAAATATTTTTACACAAAATTAAATTATTTTTTAATTATAAGGAAAGAACTAATTAGTTAACAATGAACACATCAATTAGCTCTAAAGCCCTTTTAGTTTCGACTATGCTCAGATAATTTGAAAAAAAATTTGAATACATTATCCCTTAAATAATTTTGTCTAACTTCAGTATATTTGGAGGTCTTATAGAGTACATATCATTTTAAATGAATTTTTTTATTCAAGTTGAATCCTATGAAAATGTACGGTAAAATTTAGTAAATTGGCGTCGGCATTAAAATTCACAATAAATTATTGGAAAATGTTTAAAAATGTGTGTAAATTTATCAAAATAATTTGCAAAATTTGTATGATTATATTAAATACATTTAATTTTTATAAATGTACAGGATAAATTTACAGTGTAAATTTTACACCATACATTTGAAATTTAACAATACTATTTATAGTGTACTTATAGAAATAGTTAAAAAGTATTTGTTATGCTGTAATAAATTATTAAAATCATATTTCATAAGTTTATTATTGGATATTACTTATGGTATCGTATTAAAATATTTAGTGTTTGTACACATTAAATATACTCAACTTTTTTGCAAAATATTAAAGCTACTAAGAATACCCATATAGTTTTTTCTTTTTGTAAAATCTAAAGATAAGACATTTTTAGTAAAAATATTTCATTTATATTTTAACAGTCTTACTTTTCACACAATAATTTTTTTGAATATCAGATATGATATTAAAAAAAATATACTATATTCGATATTCGCAGATATGCAGCATTTATTATCAATGGTAGTAAGGCACATTGTTGTAAGTTCATAAAAACACCAACAGGCAATACAGAATGCATATCTATTGATAAAGACATAATTGACAATAAACACTCCGTCGTGTCTGTGAAACGTCATAAAAACCAATTAGTTACCTGTATTTGTAGTCCACATATATTATACATGTATATTAAATTCAAAAATGTGAACTTTAAAATGTAATATCTAATAAACGAATAATGTTATATTAAAAATTCAAATTCCATTTAATATTAAAATAAAAAATTAAAATTTAATTAAATTTCCATTTGAAAAACAAAGTTTACATTTTTTGCAAGGCATAAGGGAAGAACTTAAAGAGTATTAAATAGTTAGTAGTTCAAAAAAAATATGTTACTAAAGGTAACTAAAAAAATCACACTATATTGATATCATATATTTTTCATTTTAGATTTTTTAATTACGCTTTAACTAGAAATTAGTTAAAATTATTATAATATAAGTTATTTATAACGATTTTCATTATAGTTCTTAACACTTCATTCTTTTTATGATTGTTGATTGTCAATTAAATAAGTAATAAATATTTGGGTGCTAATAATTTACAAAGGCTATGGCCCTTAATGGGCATATAAAGCGTTAAAAAAAAAAAAATTTACAAATCTTCAAATTCTTTTGGGATTAGATACTTTTTAGCCATAGAAATACAGAAACAAAAAATTATGAAGTCAGGTAAATTACAAACATATTCACAGATAAACAAGGAGTAAGTTATAATACTCGAGTTCAACTTGACTTTATAAATCTAAAATTTTGCTAAAGATACTGAACTCCTACCATACAATTTTACTATAAGTTTTATGTTTTTATTGGAAGCTACTACGTATAAATTATCATCAAAATATTTTACTTGATTTTCAAGGATTGCTTTAGCATTATTTATAATATAAAATATTACTTTTTATAAAATAAAATATAAATTATGGTAATTATTGTAAAAATCGAATAGTAATCGAAAAATTAAGGAATTTGGACCTCAAAATAAAATAACAGATTTTTCATTGTAAATAAAAATAAATATTGAAATAGTTTTAAATAACCCTTAAGTACTATGTATTATTTTTATAAAATGCTTCCTGAGAAAAAACATTTCGATGCCTATGTGTTACTTTAATATATTAAACATACTTTGCAGTAAATAAAATGTGTGTTTGTCTTGAAATGATAAATTGACCTTTATAAATAGGAATTATAAAATTAAAAATTAAATTTTTAACTTGAAACTTTAGTCTCTTGTCTTCTTAAACTCTATACGTTCCATGTACCATAATTTTACATATGCATACGTAAAATTGATTATATTTTAATTTAAAAAAATTAATTTCTTTAAGGCGCTATTTAGATTTTATTTTTATTTTCGCTCCCTTAAAAAATTATTAAAATAAACAGTTCGACATTTGAAAAATAACCACACAATAAAATTTTTTCTGGAAATTATTATTTTAGGAAAAATTTAGTGGTCAATCGATCACCCTAAATAATATTAAAAATCAATATAGAAAAATATATTTTCGCTTCATAAATTCATTAAATTTATACATATTAACTTTATAATACCATATAAAAGATAATTGTTGAGCTATATTAATAATATGAATTGAAATCTACTTAAAATATACATATTTATTCAGTTGTAAAATATATTTTGTGAAATATTGTCTATTTTTCAATATAGCATGAAAAACTATTTAAGTATTTATTAACAAATATTTATCCAACTAAATCGATAAATAAAAATACATATTTTCATATCTTACTTTTATGTAAAATTAATATATAAAAAGCTATATAAATATCGTTTGAGTAGTTAAATCAAGTTTTAATTTTTTAAGAATAATAATTTATATAAAAGTGCTAACCTAAGCAGTGAAAAATGATTTTTAATAATTTTTTTTCTATTATTATAATAACGGCGATTTTCCGTGCTATGCAAGTTGATACAAGTTCTTCTCGTAATGTTTCGGACCTTGATTCAGAATTTAAAAAAGCCTTAAAACTAGATACTGGATTCACTTATTCTGAGCATAATCAATTCTATTTACTTAAGTTTAAAAAAATAATGGAATTACTAGAAATTAAAGAATTACCAAAGGGAAACACCATGAAAAGCGCCTTTGATATAATATACTCTGACTTGGTATGTGGTAATTTGTACTTACTTAAGAATTATTTGTTGTTATGTCAAAATATAAATGATTATTATTTAGACGAATCAATAACTAGGCACATGCTAGCTTCTGTTTTAAAAATAAATCAAATAAATTATGTAGATCCATTCTGGTATATACACATGTATACTTTGTATAGATCAATGTTCCTAAATGAAGCTGATAAAGATCATATTTGTTTCATAAACAAAGTAAAGTATGATATCAGTGAACGGTTCAATACAATGATAGAAAAATGGTGTAGGAAAAATAATCGGTACATAAATACAGTTAAAAATAACGATAAGAAAATAGAAATAGAAAATCTCATAAAAATAATAAATAATAGACAAAAAAATAATGATATCTTATTGGAAAATGAAACAGAAGAAAATTGGGTATCCTTAAAAAGTATTTACTTACACAAAATAATAGAAGAAGACCAAAATTGTTTGAAAACCATAATTATGACATTCGGTGATCAAGACGAAATTGTTTATAAATCAATACGTGATGATATTGTCAATTATTATGAACTAGCGAAAAATTATTATTATTATGATGATTGGGTCACGCAAATAAGGGTATATTTAGAGAGTATGGTGAATATTATTAAAGTAGCCGCTTTGCATTTAATAAGGAACCATTTATACTATACTCATCAATATTGGCAATCAAAATCTAGTATTATACGAAATGTTGATGTAGGCTATCCTGAAATAAAAGAGTTACTTTTAAATAATAATCTCTTTGAAAAACTCTTTAAGTCTGATAAAAGTAAAATATTAGAAATAATAAAAAATTTGACTATAAATATATTTAGTAATATACATAGATCACACATTATAATAATTTCCACAATTGACATCACAATAAAAAATCTGTTATCAAAATTTGTGCTAAGAAAATCTGATACTTTATTTAATGCTAACTTTATAAATCATATAAGAGCTAAAAATGAAAAATATAAAGGAAATTTAAGTAAGAAAGACTTAATCAAAGTAGAAAATTTTAAACAGAAGTTTAAATATCCATCGTTAAGTGATAGTTATGAGAGGATCATTGCGTATCTACATTATTTAGATACTATATTTGAGGGCTATAACATTGAGACTACTTTGTCTTATATTATAAATTTTAAGAATTATAAAGGAATAAGTCATAATGTAGTTAGACAAACTAATACAGAAAATGTAATAAAATTTTAATTTGTTTTAAGATTATAGAGAAATGCATCATCTTCTACTATGTAATAAACAATTTTAATTGATAACAATATAAATTAATTTTTGTTCCTGACAACATATTTATAAAAGAAATATCATTTTTTTAATCATAATCAATTTCCTATTATTGATATTTATTTAACACTTACATTGTTGAGCCTAAATAATGTTTTTTATTTATATGTATAAAAAGATACTTATTGATGAGACCAACGAATTGTTCATTACTATAAAATCTTATATAAATATTTGCTATAGCATATAGGGAAATATAAAAATATTCACTGAAAGTCATTGGTTAGAAATTGCTATTTTGTAAGTATAAATAATGAGGTTGGCTTTTTTAATGGAAAGACACCCATACCGCTACATATAAAAACATTTTTGTGCTTATTTCAAATTTGCAATTAGATATTTTTCACCACCACTAATTTTTGATATTTTTAATAATTAGTTAAAAACAAGTATTAAAATATAAAAAAAAAAATAGGTTAAAATGAAATCCAACAACAAAACAGTGGACGAAATCATAGATGAAACTAGGCGCAGAATATTCTTAAATATTAGTATATTATAGAATACCATAGTAACTTCCTGATCACATATCAATCTAAAAAATACAATTTTTTATTCCTCATAAAATTTTCTATTTAATGGTATAAATTCTAAATATGCAAGTTGAGCTAAAATAGTGTTTAAAAGTTGAACATCATTAAATTATTAACTTGTAAAAAATCAACTGTAAAGGATAAAAAAATTAAAAATGCCGTTTTTTAAACAAATTTCGCGTGAAATTGAAAAAATGTAAAAATACCAAGGGTGTATATACACGCTTCTCCCTACTCGCTACTAAAATAATTTTTTTATACATTTATTACCGATGAGCAACAACAGATTATTTTTAAAAAAGAAACTGAAAAGACAAACGCAATTAATAATAATCTTTGCATAACATCGCGGCATCAATTCAACTACACAATATTAATTTAAGTATCATAATTATGAATGCAATGTTTTACTTTTCATTATCTAAAAGTGTAATTTTCATCTTCAACTATACAAATATTTAACGACAAATGAAATATTATAACATAAATATTAAATAACATTGTATATTATTGTATTTAGTAAGAACTCATTTACAATCGAATAACCAGCGAACAATTTTAATCAGTTCGAGCGCTACCAAAAAATCTCATTATTCAATTTTTAGTTTTACATAACTGTAAGTACAATTGTTGTTATTATCAAATCTATCCATGTATTAAACAAACGTGATTTTCAAATTTATGTATTTAATACATCGAAGCTTTACGAAGGAATTATTAAGAGCTTACCTGGTCAGTGTTTCGTAAAGAATAATTATTGAAATTTTTTTGCAAAAAAAATATTTGGATTCAATGGAATATTGAAACTAAAATTAATCAACTAGATCTTTTCAGAAGTTTAATTGTATTCGTCCATGATTAAATAAATACTAAAAAATATATTTATTAGATTTTATAGTGGATTTTATTACTTTTAAAAATTCAATCTGATTATTCGATGCGTAAGTTGATTTTATTAGTCCCACGAGTTGAAATTTAATGATTTTTTTTTGGTACCATAAAAAAGTCGTTAAACGTTTTTAGAGTGTATCAATACTGACGTGATGTGCAATAACATAAAATATAGATGCTTTATGTAATTTATTTGCATTTAAATTCTACCTCAAGATTATTGATTATTAGTCTATTGGTGAGGATATCGAGATCACACTCATTTTAAACATAATATTCTCTACGCGATAGATAATAACTTTTTAAGTAACAATTATAATGAACAAGGTTCAAATATTTAAAATTATTCTCAACTGTTATAAGATATTTATTTAATGGCAGATACCATTAACTGACCCATCAGTTTATTATTATTATTACGATGCGTTCCCACACGAAAACGGTCGCAGCTAATCCCACTTGAAGAATGCGCATTTCACTTGAGATGCATTTGGAGTGAACATAATATGTTTTATTTGGTCGCACTATTTTATATGAAACTGGTTGACTTCTTCTCTCTGCGTCACGTCTCAGTCCATTTGGAATTTTGCCACATTAAATGCATCTAGTGCGCGTACACGCCTATAATTAATCGCCGTGCCTCGTTGGACGTATACCGAATTAATTAATCCCCTGGTAAACATATTACCACAGTACACGTTCATATGTATATATGGACTTGCCGTCGTCGCAACACCCATCATGCACTTGCCATTCACACCAGCGCGTGGGCGTACCATCGTCTCGGATCACGTCACTCCGATTACATTATCATTCGCGTAAGTCAACACACAATTTTTTTGATTTATTAATGTTCACACTTATTGGTGAATTGATCAGAGCGCGGGTACATCGCAAGTACCACGCTCGGCGGAAGTTTGTTCCGGTTTGTCGTTTCGGTGAATATTCACCGGGCTTCGTTCTCACAATATTACATACGATTAAAAAATATAACGTCAACAACAAAAAAAGTAATATTGTGCAGTCGACCGTGCAGCGGCGTTATCGCGACGTCTCGGCGGTGGCGGAGCGCAGGTCACTATAATAATAATAATAATAATAATAATCTTGGCAACCGCACAGGCCGACAATCTAGTTTAAGTTTCCTATTCTAGATCACTTAGAGACCGGGGGCCGCTTCGTGACCGAAACTCCAGAAAAATCTATACCGTATGCGACAACTGGTTTTCTCCGTAAAAACCTGCGTCCGCTTCGGTGCAGCCGCTCTGTAGTATACGAATACAACGCAAAGTGCACGCGATTCCGGTACGCGGATTTCGTCAAGCTCTAGATTGTTGCCTATGAGATGCTCATTATTGTGTGTGTGTGTAATGGATTCATGTAGGCACAATACACGCGTACGTGTGCGTCTATTATTTTGCGCCGCCTGCGTGTTGTACACACGTGTGGAATGTGTTCCCGTGTACGTAAGCCCATTTCTTTGTTCGCGCTGGATAACGCCGCGCGCTGGCCGTTCAAGTCTCCACAATACACACGTAATTTCCGTGTACTGACTCTGGTGCGGAGTTGAGCGAGCGGCTTAAAACCAATGAATAATCGCATTTCGGTATGGTAATCAAGGAGACGCTTTCGTTACGTCGAACCACTTGTGTGTGCGGCACAATACGATATTCAAATTAACCTTTACGGTCAATAATGTCACCACTATGCGTTATAACGGGACATCGTTATTATATACCCCACGCCGTAACCATCGCCACAAACGCACTGACCAATGATTTCTTAACGTTTTTTTCTCTTTATTTCATTATCTGTTAACTGTCTCTTTTATCTAATGGAACGAAATCGTTAGACACTCATTATTACTATTGTGAATCGTTAAGTGTTTTATCACTCCATAAAACAGGTTAATTAATTACTGCATTATTTCACTTATGATTTTACAATATTTTTCCATTGAGTGTGTTATTATTCACCTGCCGAAGTGCATTGATATGTTGGAATTGTGTCGTTCTATCATAATTAGACACATTTTTAACGATTGGAACATCTTATGACATGTTTTACGTTACAATGAATATGACGACAATAATAAATTAAAATTTTATGAATGGAAAGGGAGTGGTCACATAGCAGTAACCATTCTCGTCAACTATGAAACGTCGAGGACACCAGTTCATACTAAAGTTGTTAAATTTTAATCATTTTGTATTGTTGTGAAAAATAATTATTCATTATTCTACGAGAATTCTAAAGATATACGATTTTTATGTTGCATTTTACTATGAGTTTTTGTAAAATTATATCATTAATTAATTTTATGAAAAATATATTTATTTCTATTAATACTACTACGATATGCTAGTATTTTAATAAGATAATTACTATATTAAAAATGCTACTAATTAATATTTATTAAAATAAGTAAATTTTAACGAAAGAAGAAATTATGAAAAAGAAAAGGATTAAAAAATGCAGCATCAATAAATATAACATGACTGAATGTATTGAATATTGTTTATTCTCATTTTACTAATTGAGCCGGTAATAAAACGTTCAGTAAACAAAATCATTAATGAATAGAAAACATCTATAAATTTGACTTTTTAATTTAATTTTTATATGAAAAATAATTAGGGAAAAATTGAAAAAAAAATGAAATATGTATATTTTGATATTATATACTTGCAGGAAGCTTTAAATTTTATTAATTTCAATTCTGTGACAGCCGAAGCTATTAGCTTCTGTTATAATTTTTTTCCTATTATGATGTAGGACTGGGTATTAAATTATATAGCTTCTTTTTGTACTAGTTTTATACAATATTATTTCTAATTATATATTATATATTATAAAAAAAATACATTTTAAAAACTACACTCATATGTTATCGTTTACCGAAGTTCATTCCAACCAATAAATAAAAACTGTTTACGCAATTAATGTAATTTACTTAATTTCATTTGATATTTTTACTTGTTTCAAGTGTAATATAGCTCTATGAAAATATATTAACTATTTGACTTGTGTGATAATAATTGTATCTATGACTAACATATTAAATTTTTAATAATTTGTTGATTTTGATGCCATAAAAATCAAAATTTATACTAAAAATATAAAACATTTTTAGAATATATTATTTTATATTGATTAATAGTCGTATTTTTCGCATTTCACGATTACATTTTTAAATTTAATAAAGTATTAAACTTCATCTTACGATTATTTATGAGGTTATTTATTTAATTTAACAATTATAATTCATTGTTTCTATCTTTAAGTATGACATCTATTACACATTTCAATTGTTAATAAAATATCATCATAATATGAGAGTTAAATTTAACTTAAAAAATTTGCATTTATTAAAAAAAAACACTTTAAACGAGTACCATAATTTTGTAATATATATATATATTTATAATTAGACCTGCAACACATTTTAATTTAATGCGTGATATTTAATTTATATGAAAAATGTTCAGTTTAAAAATATAAAATGTAGAGTTTCTTATTATAAACGAAACCTTGTTTAAATAATTGTTTTATATAACAGACCACTATTAATCAGAAGATTATTGGTTTGGACACTTGGGCGTAGGCGACCGATGGTCTTATAATCAATCTACGACCTCTGTTTAATAGTTTATTCACCATTACCACAATAGAAATGAAAATCTGCCTACTAATTCACCAAGCTAAAAATATAAACCGGCATCGATGAGAGGTGTCAATATATTATGATAACTCATTCTGAATACACAGAGGCGTGAGCAATCTTGAATGTATATCTAAGAGGTCAAGTATTTTCAAGAATTTACACTTGATGTAATTTTATAGGCATTATATATAAGAGAGTGTTCTAGAAATGTTTAAAAATATGGTGTTGATCATGGTTAAAAGCAGTACAAACATTTTATATTTATAACATGTAATAAGTTGCAAATCATTAAATTTATTATAAAATAATCAAAAAACATTCTATAGGTATACCATGAAAACCGATACAATATTAACTAGCGTTACGTTTATAGTATTTCACATTTGATATTTAATAAATACTTATCCAAAATACTTTACATACATAATTAAATAAATGAACTATGTATTGGTATCTCGGAAAAGAACATACGAGAAACGTCTAGAAAGTAACTGTACTGGAGCTCTCACGACCGTAAGAAATGTTTTTTTTTAATTTCGGCAACCTTGTAGCCTCCGTTTTAAAACGAGATCAATTTGAGATTACTATGTTAAAAACTCTTGAAGCAGGAGCATCTCTTGCGAAAAATTCGAGTGGTGCGACGCGATAATGATATTAGGCGATTAAAAATAAAAGAAGGAGAATACTCAGACAAATGGACTTGCTCTGCTACACGAAAATACTAAATCCCACACGACCAACGCCACGAAAAAATTATTCGATTCGGACGTTTTTAGCGATCAAATTATTTTTACATTTCATTGTTTAGACAGCAAATTGATTAAGTTTTACATATTTTTTTTGTATTATACACTAAATGGATACTTGACCTATCTGAAAAGACTTATGTGAAGGTTGTGTGAAATTATTCTTATAGTTTCTACATTTTTTTCATACAGAATGGAACACATCTAACTGACTACTCCTATAACATTTGGTATAATTAATACTTCGCCGTAATTTTTAAAAAATAATTTATGCATTTTTATACTACGTTCAAATAATATTCTTTATTATTCCTAAAAAAAAAATTCTTAATTAATTTTAATTTTTCCAGAATTTCAAAATAGCCAGTTTTCAGCACTCTTCTTACAAAAATTATTTATAGACTATAATTTAAGACAAATGGAGTATATAATATAAATATGTACCAATACAAACTATACCCATACACCCGCACTACATATATTGTTTATTTATTAATATTCTTATAACTCAATAATTACTCGCCCTTTATGTTGACCTATTAATAATATTTTTAGTAAAGTGCTTATAACTGGTTATTTTGAAATTAATTTATTTTTAAAATCTAAGAACGCATAAATTATAAAAAAATAAATTACAGAGAGAACTTAAATGTATCAAAAAGTAATAAAAGTTGTCAATTAGCCTTGTTCCACTCTACTAGCATGTGCTAGTAGTGTGCCAGCTATTTTAAACATTTTTAAACGCTTAGACTGGAGTAAATAATTTCTAGCTGTAATCAATTAATTTTTTATCGATTAATTTAGATTTCTAACAGGAATCTAACATATTTAAAAATTATTGTACGTGCTGCAGAAAAAAAAATGAATGGGCTATTATTATTCATAACTAAAAATAGTAATATCTGTTTATAAGTCAAATCTAAAACCAGTTCACTGACGGTTTTTTCATTAGAAAATCTATGAGAAAACTAACAGTTTGTTTATCATATCGGAGTGTGGATATCTTCGGTAATTGTTAATTATTAACTTTTATTTTCACATGCTATTTTTTAAAAAATTTAAACGGGGGCACTGTTTGAATTCTCACTACGTCACTTAAGGACGATAAAACGCGTTTTAGTCGTCTTCAGCTGTGTCCGAGAGACAGATTGAGTTTCTCAATTTTACAAACCGGAAACTGACACAATTATTAAAAATATAATATACTGAATTGAATTTCGGTGAGCAGTTACAACTTACCTGTCTGTCTACTACTCACTTAAGGGTACACATATTTATATATACGAACAATCGACCAAATAAAACAGTTCGTAATTGGTATTGTAACACATAACAATATTCTATCATATTATTGTTGTGCAACAATAAACCATAAAAAAGCAAAATACAATATGATGTTTTGGCTGACAAGATTAGAAACGATTATTAGGTATTATCGATTTTTTTTCGATTATTGCTAAGAAATAATTATTTTTATTTTTTGATAACAGTAAATAAAAATTCCTAATGTCATTCATAATTATATTCCAATTATTTCAGCTGTTTAAAATTAGAAATCGAAATATATTTTAATGAATAATTTCAACAAACTCCGTTTGATTTCTTTTAATACCATTTGTTATTTGACATTTCGATGCTATACTATAAAATAAAATAAACTTGCAATTGTTTAAGTCATTTTGAATTAAATTTAATAATGTAAGTTTTAAATAATTAAATTAAGTTTAACCCAATATATTATTCTCTTAACCTTAATTGAATATTTTTAATTAATTTAAGTTTTACATTGATATGTGCCTTAGTGAATGTTTCATTTTCGTCGTGAGTTCTTTAAATTTGCCGGTTCACAAACGCTTCCATAGTTAAATAGAATAGGCTAAGGTGTTACAACTCAATTATCATCTCACGCAGACAATGTAAAAAAATAAGAACGAATTGTGTGATTATGGTATTGTAGAAGTCCAAGTGGCAACATAAATCATGACAAAAAACAGATTTTTACGAGTTATCTTGGTGTTATTATACAGCATCGTGCGCATTGTTTTGAAACAATTACTTTCGTTTATTTCAGTTAAAAACATAAGTTCTTTCAATCTATTAGTTTTGACCAAATAAGCGCAAGGAATAAAATAACAATTGATCTTTCAAAATAAATATAATATTGTACAACATTCGTTATATACTCTTAACCGATGGATCTTTTTTGGTTAATTTCTTGAAATTATAAAATTTAATAAACTTCGTACTGTAGTGACATAGACATAATAACTAAAATCATTAATTATTAAATTAATCTAAGTCTATGTTTTTTAAAATCATTATTATAAAAGTAAAACAATAATAATAATAATAACTTTATCGACATATTGAATTACTATACATGAAATATCAATTACAATAATGTATTTTTATTAAACACTCATTAAATTACAATTTCAATTTTTTTTTTCAATCGTATTTAACTAAGGAGAAGCTATAAAAATATAAATACTTTTAAAATAGTTTTCTTTATATTATGTAAAGTAAAATTACATTCAAAATATTGACATCCTTTTACTTATTTGGAAGCATTACATATACAGTAGATAAAATCTCATATTTTGAATCGAATATTTTGGTAACTAATATTAATTTGCATATTTATATATTTTTAATTAATGATATAGATAACCGTATATATTTCTTGTTGTGGCTATTATAAATATTTTGGAATTTAGATAAATATTTAAAAATAAAACTTAATTAATGAAAATTTTATGATTGGGAATTGTAGGATCGCATCAGTATCAGTTCACTACATTAAGCTAATTTCCAGTGATTGATAACTAAATAGTCGTCTAGATTAGATATAAATATTTGGGGGGGAATTATCTAGTTAAAAGACAAAATTATTTGTAATGTATCTATATAAAATGCAAATTCATTCCTGTTTTCATTTATTTATTATTTTATTAACGTTTTTTTCTTTCGTGATAAATGAGTTTCTATTTTATTCTCGACAATACTGTCAATATTGTTAAGAAAATTTATAAATTATATGCTTACTAAAACATTTTTAATTTTCATTACTAATAAAATAAAATTAACAAATGACACACTCAATTTATTAATATTATATAGAAAATTTTATTCATTTTTCTCTGCAGTGTTACTTATTAAGATAACTATCACTTAATTTTTCGTTAAATAATGTTTTTTCTTTAAATTTTACAAATTCAACAGACTTATTTTTACTTAACAATTACTTCATTAAATATTTTTTTATAAATACCTTTTAATTATATATATATATATTTGTATTTATTTTTATTATATTATTTCTAAAAGTAGATCCTTAGAAATAATTTTTTCTTACAATAACCTTGATAAACTTTGATTTATTCAATAAACTTGAGTTCTCATAAAATGTTCTATATTATTGGAAGATTTACAAATTTCAATACGTGTTTGACTCTGATTTATTTATGTATAACGTATTAGTACAATAGAGCTACATAAAGACTAGAGTTACTGTTAAATGAACTAATGGTAATGCTTGTGTATATATTCTACTTATTCTTCTTCTAAGTATATCATTATCAATACTAATAGTGACGGCTACTTTGGTTACGGCATTATACAAAAAACGTATATACATATAAATTTAATGGGACTGCATATACACTATAATGTAAGTACATATACCAATATCAACTTATGCGATTCTTCAATTGCAAATACATACTTGTCTGTACTGTACTGGCAAATTCCAAACGTTTACTATAAAGTAAATGGAAATGTATGTAAATCAACAACAATTTAAATGAGTATACGTTTTACTTTATGTAATGTGAAGTTATAAAATGTATTATTAACATTGTTAATCATGCTGCTGACCAGATTTTTGCAATCAACTTAATTTATTATTGATATAATAACTTGGCATTCGGAAAATTTTACTCATTTCACTGAATATGTTCCATTATAGAGTTCACATTTGTGTTCTAATAATTGATAGATATAATTATTTATTTTATGTAAATACTGAAAGATCAATACCTAAAACAACATTTGCTTATTTCAATGTTGTGTTGATAAGTTCAACAGTCGAAGACAAGTAGAGTAAAATTTTGGTGAATTTTTATAAAAAAAAAAAATAGTAAGACGGATTAACAAAAAGGTATTGTAAATACAATTTTATACTTTTAACGTAACATTACTTTCTTTTTCTTCAATTTTATGGTATACTTTTCGTTTGCAGTGCTACATTTTAGAGATATTTTAATATAAATCATTTATATGCTTTATTTTTTTAAATCTATTATTTGTAGTCGTAGATAGCTAAATGTGATTCGCGTCGTGTCACTTGTCATTCCCCGTTCGTCTTATCAGAAGTGGTTATTGTGATGAAATCTACACGACTATAGATGTTACTAATGATTACGATACATAAACTACAGTAAAGGTATTTACATGGACGTCGGGTTGTGTGGCTCCCCATAGAATTTTAGCAAAATTATATGCATTTTTCAAAGAAATAATTTTTTTGAAAAAAAAATTTAATTTAGACCCCTTGAAAAATATAATAATGAATATTATAATGTTATTATTATTTATGATATGCATGTATACTATACGCCTAAATAAAGTGATAATTTATAGCTTACTAGAAGTCCAATCACTACTTTAGATATTTATAGGCACTACACACTTCATAAATGGACTTACCATCAGCATTATTTGTAACGCATCAATTATTATATGGTACGCAGCATCATAAATATTGCACACGTGCATTAGACTTTTAACGACCGTTCAAGTCTCCTGCGCCCTACGGCCAACACTCATCTTGATGTTGCACTATTCTGATCTCATTATGCTAAGTATTAACCAAGTAGAATACGCCATGTGGTTAAAAAAAGTTCAATACTATTTAGTTTGTACCATATAAATCTATGAAATAATTCTAAAATCGAATAAAAACATTTAACTTTAACAGAAATGCATTAAATCACGGAAAAGGTCTCGTGTTTCGTATTAAATTAAAATAAATCAGATAAAAACATGTTTAACAGTATAGAAAATGCAAGTCTACAAATGTTGCACTAAAAAATGTAAATTTGTTTAGGTCGTCCTAATATTTGTAATATAGTGATTGAGCTCAAGTATTACACTATCAGATGTCTGTTAAACGAATTTCGGTGTTAATTAGTATGCAAATGAGGGGCGGCTATCACTTGTTTATGTAAAGAGTATTTAGAAACTCAAAGTTGGATTTCATTAATTTTAAATAACATACAGCATAAATAATTATGCGATCAGTCATAACATTTGGTCTACTAATGATGACTGTATTATGTGATTTTGAAAATACTGTTATTAATCATTATAAAATTAACAGTATAATATTGTACTTGGTGATGATTCTGAGAAGAATGAAAACTGTAGATTTAACTCCCAAAAAATTTACATATAACTAGCTCATTTTATGAACGATTAGTTTTTAAATGATCAACCAAGAAACATTTCGAAATATCAAGCTGTTTATTTTGATAAGCTTTTATTAATAAGCATTTGATAGGGATAAATTCTGTGAATTTTTATCTTTTTTAGTTGAATGACTTTATTTTCAACCATGTCGATTTATCGTATTTATTTATCGTAAATATTAAAATCGAGTTTATATTTATAGTGACGTTATTTACAATCCCACTCTATTGGTTTTTAAAATAGAGATTATCGATCAACGATGCAAGACTTCTCCACTAATTTATCAATCGAATTATATTTCAACTAAAAAATAAAACGTAATACCTGTATAACTCAACGCGTGTTTTCCAAGAAAAATACGCATCACTATTTAATTGATATTATATTTAAACATGTTTTGATCGTTTTTAGATTCTTGTTAAAAAAAATTGATTAATATATCTGGATAACTTATAAACGCATTTATTTATATGAACTATAACATTTGTAAAACATATTAGGTACTTATACAATAGTAATAAAAACTTTTAAACATAACACTTAATAAAATTATAAATTCGAGTGGTTTGTTTTTTACTGATAAATTCAAATAACAATCTTAAAGGTTAATAATTTAGAACATAACGAATTTTGTAGGTAAAATATATAGATAACAGCATTATGAAGATTTCTAAAAATATATTGGTAACTTAAACACACGAGATTCGGATAATCTCAGTTAGACTAAATAGCATTATAATTAAAATAATCTAAACAAAGTATACATTATATTTAACTAATATTAAACAAGATTCTTACATTCAATTACTAATAAAATATAATTATAATATTTTCACGAAATAAAATCTAGTAGCATAACAAAAAAGTATATCTTTATAATTATAAAATTAAGTTTAGCATGCATTTCATAATAACTATTGAATTTGTTTATAATAACTACATTACATATTTATTTTTCATCATAAATATTGTGTCTTCTTTTTTTTTTTTTTTTACTAGCTTTTCAGTATTATTTTGTTTACGATTTACTTAAATGCGTTTACTTATTGGCTTCTGCGATCATTTTTGTATGAATAAGTAGGTACAAATTTCCATACGATTTATACTTGCGAACAAACTAAATGTGCATTAATTTGTTTACAATAAACTTTATTGATATGCCCTATAGGTAGCACGTATATCATTAGAATAAAAGATGCTACAGTAATAATTATAATGGATATTTGTATTTGATTTATATACAATTTTTTTTGTGGTCGTAGAACGCGATCGAGGAACCGGTTTGCGAGAAAACCGTATATTATCGAACTGGAAGTTAAAAAAGTATATAGCAGTATATACACAACATATGTATATAAGTGAAAAAACATTAACATTATACATTATTATATGTAACGATATCATCGACCGGTTTTTGTTCTGCGCAGAATCTAGAGCATCCTGCTCGAGTCTTAACGCGTTTTAAATATTATGGTAATGCAAAATGCACTACAGGTAAATAGAGAAACTGTTTTCTATAGTTACTGCGTACACCAATTCATTTACCATTTGCACACGCAATCATTCTCCTTACAACCTTTTTCTTTAGATAATCATTACTGATGAACAATGCGTGAAGATGTCGTCAGGGCATAACAATAACATTTCAAAAGCGTATAAGCAAAAACATCGCTAGAACTAACAAGTAAGCCATGGATCAATATTGTTGAGTAAATGTGTATATGTACATTACAATTAACTAGATTCGCCCTAAAAATTATATAAATCTTAAATGATTAAAACCAAATTTACACTTCTATACAGTAATAATAAATCTACAAAGTATGTGATTTGAACGGTCGATTAAAAAATAGATAGTATTTATTATGGGTAATGAATACGTTTTAGTTAAGTAGAATATTTAAAATGTAATTGACGCCAAAATATTTCGTGTCAAGTATTTATAAACCTTACAGAAAATGTCAGCTGGGAGCCAAATTGTCAATAATAATATTATACAATATTGAGTGAAACAAAACGAGTGCTCAAAATATCGTTTCTTTGTTAAACATAACACGGACGTGGACGTGTTTGTCGGTGCAAAACATGAATAAATCTTCTTAATGATAAACGACAATTAAATTGACGATATTTAACAAGGAATACTTTTACCTGTATTGGCGGGTAAAGACGGAGAAGAATTAATGATCTCGTGGGCATTATAACATATTATTAATAAATGAGTTAACACTGAGAGAGATCTACAGCAATCTCAAGATCTAATCGATCCAAAAATAAAAACGCGATCGGCGTGGTTGTGTTTTCAGCCCTTTACCGTTTCAGGCGTTGTTCCGGCCGATCCGCGTTGAAAGCGAAAACACGGCGTCAGGTGTTGTTGTTGGTCTCTTTCTCGTTGACCAACGAGGCGGCCAAGTCCTTGTTGGGCGACTCCGACGAGGCGCTACCGGCCGACGACGACGAGAATCGTTCGTTTTCGGCAGACCCGCGGCGGTACATGCACAGCGGTCGAACGAGTTGTTGAGGATAAGGCGAGTGCCGGTTGTGGGCGGCCAGGACGGCGGCTGCCGTTGCGAACCGGCTCCCGTCCTCGCTGACTTTACCCATGAACGACCGGATCTCCTCGAAATAGGAATCGTCGCCAGGCCTGGACCTCCGGTGTTCAGCAGCCGCCGCGAGCCTGTCGTCCATGATCGTGGGCCCGTCCGCTTCGTGCTTCTTCAGATGCCTGTCCAAATTGGTCTGCTGGCCGAAACACCGTTCGCACAATGGACACTTGAACGGTTTTTCTTTATTGTGGATGTTTCGGACGTGTCGCTGCAAGTTTGACGATATGCTGAATGACCGTTCGCAATAGTTGCACTTGTATGGTTGTTCCCCTGTGTGTGTCCGCAAATGTCGGGTCAAGTTAGCACTTCGAGGGAACACTTTTTGACAGAACTTGCATGAATATCTAAAAAACAAAAAAATAACCCGTCAGATACATTTTTTTAGACATTTAAACACTAAACTTGAAAATTTGAATCGATTCTCCCGGCATTTAAAATGCAAAGAGTCGATTAATATCTGGCAAATATTTATTTCAAAGTAAATAAATATTAAGAAATAAACTTATGGTAACAATTTCAAGACATTTTTTATTTATAACTTGTTTTCTATTTAAATTCCCTCATTATAGAATCGATGCATTCGGAGCTTTCACGCTTCTACACCTTGCACAATACGAATCCGTTTATTATGCGACTCTCATTGGTTCAACTCTAATCCACTTTTTGTACATAAAATGTACTTCCTATAAAAATAAAACGCGTTTCCTTTTAAATTTCAAGGTAATTGTTTACATTTGAGGATACAAAGTAAAATCAAACTTCTGACTAAATTAATCATTATTACTTTGACATCACCTTACGTTTATAATGTTCAATCATTTTAGTCTTTAAAACAAATGTCTACCGTGGTCTATTGTAAATAGAAAGTAAAATATTTAAAATTAGCAAACAGTACACCTTGAAAGGGGGAAAAAACGCTTATCTCTCATGAAACACCTTGTACGTGATCATTAGATATTTGAAACTTGAAACTTCCTATGTTGTTCAAACAAGGAATCTGGCATTGAGCCTGTATTGTCTCTTGTGAAAAATTATTTTCTGATTCAACGTATTAAACTAACTTCAAAGTATCTATGCGGATCTTATGACTCTAACATTTAATAATTTCTCAATAGTTTTTATTCTATTAATATATTCATGGCGAAGTTTTAAGACTACAATTAAATGGGTTTTTACCTGTCTTTGGGTTTGCCTGGAGACTCCTGGAACGTTTTTTGCGGAGATCTAGTTACGGGTGCCGGTGTTGGTCTGACAACATCGTACGTAGGCGGTGGCACATGATGATGCCCGTTGAGCAATGAAGCGTTGATGAATGGATAGTGCGATGGCCTATGGTAGCCACCACCGCCGCCGGGTTGGTATCCGCCCAAACCGGGCACCCGTGACTTATCGCCTACGCGATAAATAGCTTCTAACATCATAGGGTGCAGCGGTTGTGGCGGGAACAATACCGGATAGTTAACCATCCGTCTAGTGCATTCCTCATCCATTGCCCGCCGATCGTCGTCCTTGTCCGAAGAGCATGGACTGTTAAATACCTGCGATGGAGGCGGTTGTGGGGGTCCCGGACTGTCCACTTGTATGTCTTCGGGCGACGGAGTTCTGATGATCAAATTTTGATTTTCGTCTTCCATCTCGTCCTTACGCGATTTCTTATGGTCGACTCTCAAGTCCAACGGTTGATCGTTGTTGTTCTCGTACGGCTTGAACGCAGCCGGTGACATGCGATGCGACGGTGATGGCGTACGCCGATCACTTATGCTATTGTTGTTGGAGTTATTGCTGCTACGGGACAAATCGAACGGCATATTGTCGGGGTGATCGGCCGGACCACTGGTGGGATACACGGACGCCTGTTTGGGTGACGTGCAGGGCAAAGGAGGCATGACCATTTTGCGAGGGCTCGAGTGCTTCTCGCGCATGCTGGCTTCACGCGGCTGGGTAGCTGGTCGTGGGTAGTAGGTGTACCACGCCGGTGACGTGTCCACCACGCTCATCACTTTGGCCACGCCGTCTATAATTGAAAAAAAAAACAACATTAGTACACGAAGCATCGAGGAAGTGGGTAATTGTTTTTTTATAAATAAACACATAACGGGTGTTAATTTAATACAGAATGATGATTATTACCATTATTGTTGTTGTGGTTTATCGCGGTCGCAGTTACAATGCGTCCGACAGTTAATCTAAACAAGCCAATAAATTGTGAACTTACAACGTGACACAATGTCAACGGCTGGTAATGGTCGTAATAATAATTGCAGACGGTCTACTGGAAGACTGGCAACAATTTTAACGAGAAGCGCAACGCAAAAATTTGGCTTGTATATATAAAATGGAACGTGCGGCGTAAACCCGGCAGTCCTGAGGATTACATGTCGCGTTGGAAAGTATAACGTTCGATTTTTTATTAAATCCACCAAGTTTGACGACTTGGCGGTAATAGAAACAAAAAAAAAAAAAAAAAATAATATATAAACCCGTTGCTCTGATTTTCTCCTCCGTCGCCACTACCGCATATTATTCTCTACATAACAACTAACTTCCAATTATATGAAGTGTATTTTATTCAGTACACATTTTTTAGTGTCTGAATCCGGATCGTTGCAATTTTTTCCTCATTTGTAATTTATTTAATTTTTTTTTTGTTCATCTTTTCTAGACATGTGTTTGAACTTTTCGCTAACGAGCGTCCCATGACGAAACCCGTTTATCGCATTTCCAAATCTGATTCGGGAAAGCATTAAAAAAATAAAATAAAACTAAACAAATACTGGCCAGATTTTTACGCAACAAGCGTTCGCGTTCCTCTTCATTATTAGATTTTCGTGTCATATTATATAAATTTTTTATGGCGATTCTTGACAAAACTGGATTATTTTATTTTTTACCGACAATTTTTAAATGTCGTTGTAGGCGCACCCAATGTGTTTTTTTTTTTTAAATCTAGACCGGATCGACTGATTGAACACAGCTGTTGAATGAATCGAAACGTCGTACACAAATTATTGCAACATAAAATCTAACTGATGCGCTGCTATAAGCGCATTAATGGTTTAAGTATAAACTAATAAAGATCGTGAATCTGTCACATAGAACTGTAAATGATTCATATTTATGTTAACGTTCAATAAAACTATGCAAGTCGACAAAAATCAGAGAGTTGAATGCACTGGTTTCCACTCTGAGTTACTAACTTCGTCCTTGCGAGTTCTTGCGAGGGACCTAATATTGTACCGGAAACCGTAGAAGACCAATTTCCAAAGTAATAATGTGAATACATTACTTGAAACAGAAGGTTTAACGGATAGGTGAAATAACGATTTAGGTTCAGAAAATTAACGAAAAACGTTTCTAATCTAAAAAAATCATCGATTTCAATTTGTATTCTAACAAATGTGTTGTTACACATTCTATCAGGTGGTAGACATGGTGGTATACCTTATACCAGTGGGGGAAATTGTCAGTGACCCGTTCTTAAATTTATTACCCGGCTACTGATTCATAAATCCAATATCATCTCCATACAGACTATTTGTATATAAGTTGTATACATTTGAATAGCAATAAATACACATTGTGTACCTTCATATGTTAGTAATTTTGTTTAAAACAACCGTATATGGTTGAGTTTGACATCCTATCATTATTATAGACCTAAAGAAGTATATTTCACATGAGTCCATCAGTGACTTAACGACAGTGTACCTATTTTGTTTTATTATAACTATAAATTCGAACTAACAACCAACTAGATTCCATTTTTTTACAACGTAACTATAATCCTCTCGATTTGAGGCTTTTTTATTGCATATATTTACCGGTATAGCGTAATATTGTTATTGTTTTATGGCCTCCGGTAAAGGGTGTTAACGTAAAAGGAGAAAACAATGCATGGTGGTGCAGTCTACGTTTCGAACGAAACAAATTCTCTTGTGTTTAATTAAAAAACTACTCTACTTTTACTCGTTAGTTTTATTTATTTATTTTTTTTTTGATTACACTCACGATTTGTATCATCGCTGTCGTTTATTCGTTCAAGCGTCTCCTCTTCTGTCTGTTCAATAAACGGCGTCATAAGTACCGAGAAAAAACTTACTCGAGATAAAAAAAAAAAAACTATTACAAGATAACGTTCTGAGAAAAACTGTCACGTGGAGGAGTACGATCACTTGAATGAATACGTTACCAGAACTCCGACGAAGACGATGATGACTATGATTACCATGATGACGATGACAATAATTTACAACACATGGATTTTATAAACACTGTGATAATCAATTATACGCACTGGTGAAATACCCGCAAACTCGTAAATCTTCTCCGGATGACTCGAGCGGACGTTTTCGATCGTGTTAGCCCGAGGTAATGTGTGCTGTACAGCTCTTCTTGTTGTTGTTGTTCTTCTTCTTCAGCGTGCCCGTACGCTGGCAATGTGTTGAGTGCCACGCGCTGGCATCCATCGCGCTAGACAATAATAATAATAATAATAACAACAACAGTCGTTGCTTATTTAATCTCGTTGTGCATAAGTCGCACGTGGTGGTTGTCTTGTGGTGGTCGGTGCAAGTGGTACGAACCAATAGCAGTGTTACAGCAATACGAATTTAGAACAAAACAGAAAATACATAGATCCAATCCCGCGGCCACAGAAACGATGATTACCCGGAGGCCGATGCTTGTTGCTCAACCTCGTGATCGTCGCCGCTGCCGTTGCTATTGTACAGGTGCTATATGGGGCATTGTTCGACAATTACCGGGCACGTGCTTTGCCTTGGTTATTATTGCGGCACACGATGTCTCCTCCTTCCCATGTGCAGCAACTCCGCGCGATTTATATTATTGAGAGTATACCTTTTGCTGCGCCATTACTTCTAGTTGTGTTATCCATCGCTATTATTTTTTGTTTTGTTTTCGCACAACGTTTTGTAATAGTCCATCGACAACATGCCGTCTTAACATTATTATTACTAGCTGAGCGATTGCAGGGGCTACCTCCTATTTATTATTGCCCGAGTTATTTCGTTTGTGTGCGCAATACCTAAGCGTGTAATGATATTGAGAACTAGAACGACTATTGCCATAACAATAATAACAGCGCAATGTGATTATCGAACGAAGAGCAATAAAGCTGTTGCACCCAGAGAAAAACCTCGATCTATATAATAAATTCATTGTTCAATTTGATAAATATATCATTACTATTGAATCTATGATATATTTATCAATATGATGATTTTTTTTCTTATCTTGAACAATAATTATTCATAAGAATAATTATTTTGTTCGTATTAATAAAACATTATCATAAACCCTTGATAAAATTTCTCTATCAAAATTGATTGAGGTTTTTCTTTGGGTGTGTAAGGGAAATCGACATGAATGGATTATGAAGAATTCGTGAGAAACAAGTAAAATAATGGTCAGGAAACTAAACGGTTTTACTTTTTTTGGAAAGATTACATTTTTTTAACATATCTGTCACTTGAAACACAAAGATACGTCCTTTAGCGTTCACTCGCCGTCTATGCAGTCATTGATGAATACCTCCATCTATTGGAAAGTCCATTTACCAAGATTAGTTTCACGATGCCACCGTTGCCTCATTCGTCTTAAGTCACCCTAAGGCCTTCGGGATTTCGGCGGGTATCTCTACAATAAATGGAGACGGCTCAAGCACAAAGATAGTACACCGTGAATATAAATCATGTTTGCTGTGGTTGCGACCACCGAATCGCAATAAATAAGAGGCACTGGGCGCCTTAGGGTCTTTGCATTGAAGATCCGGATCCTCCCAAAATCATAATAGGTAATCGTTTCATTTATTATTAACTAATTTTTTTAAATAATAATTTGTTTAGCCCGTTTGAACCAGAAATTTACGTTTATGTTCGACACGCAATTTACATCTTGTTACTCCGAAGAGTAACAACCTATTTTTTATTTATTTTTATTTCTCTCGCACACGGCGGCGGTTCGTTCGATGTAATAAAGTAGACGCGAGCGATTCGCCCACGAGCCGTTTATACACTTATCGGTAAATTAATACACGCGATGCTCAAGTATGTTTTCAGTTCATATTCATTGCCGACTCCGTACAGTCAATGGAAACAATCGGATCACCTACAACCACTGGGCATGTTATTGTTAACGCATAATCAATTTAAAAGACGGATTCATTATATTGACTTGAACAGCGTGACATCAATGAATTTTATTTACAGTGGCGTGTTTTATTTTTAACAATATCAGTAAATTTCTATATAAATATATCTAGTAAGGTTTTCTACGGGTGTGAGCTAATCATGTTTTTTGCCGACCATTAATGAGTTAGATGTATTTTCTTTTTCAGTTAGTCTGCAAGTAAATTCAGACTACAATGTTGTGTTTAAATAGATTGGGTTTTCGCTTAATGATATGCCTAGTTTCAAACAGATGGCAAATAACATGACCACCGCATATATAAGAAAACAATATTATTTTGCTTTAGATAGAAAACAAAACTTAACAACCGTGTCGTGACTGTGGTGTTATTAAAACTATTATGTGTAGACTGTGGTATCCAGTGAAATCACGTAACAAAATATTGTAGCAATAGGAAAAAAAACTTAATTAGAGTGATATCCAGCAAAAATAATTTTTAAAAAGGAAAATTATACGCTTTGTCAGATTTAAATAGGTATATCACCAGAACTTGTGATTATCCAAAAGTGCAGGTGTTTTTTAATGTATAATTATAAAATTTAGGTACATGCCAGATAACCCGGTGGTCATTTTCGGACAGTTATGATTAAACCCGTACCAGTTTTGGTGTGGAATCATAAGCGAATGCGATCGGTTCAAATGTGTTGAACGTATCGGCTGTGCCGATCTATGGTAGCGATGAAAATAAATAGTAACATCCAGTTCGAATTTCACTGAGTAGGTCATTGACACGCCTATTTTAACCTGATACTGGTCGGTGAAAATGATTTTTTTTTTTATAAATTGTAACATTGTACGTGTGAGCAACAGCATCGATCGTCCAAAATCGATGGCGTAGTGGAAAACAAAACGGAAAACACTCATTTCTTCAACAATGTACTTCAACAGGTTCGTCCGGCGCATTAACAACGACCAATAGCCGTGCGATTGTTGTACACGACGAACGCTTTGGTGTAACTAGAAGAGACAATTTTGGCGTTGCAACGATTTGCGTCATGTCTACAGAGCACCGCCGACATGTTAGTAATAATAATAATAATAACAATAATAATTACCGTCCGTGGGCCGTACGGATGGTGTTGTGAATGAACGGGTCGGCGGCGGCGGCAACAGTGGTACCATCAATCTCGGACGCGGCGCTGTCAGACCTGTCGGCCGGGCCGCATGATGTATGGGCCTCGTCAAAAGAGGTACAGCTCTTCCGTCGCGCGTCTTCGTTCGCCTCCGCGTATCGATCTTCGCCGCGGATGACCTTTTTGCGCGCTCCGAGGAAAAAAACACATCCGCCGAATGAAAACAATTGCCGGTCTAACGGCCACCGCAGCGCACGAGCACTTAACGAGACCGCTAGGCGGCGACCGGAATCGCATTGCCTCCCACACCCGGATGAAAATAATTCATATTATTATCGCATTTTAGTTTTCGCTGGATTTACAACATAAACGGTCGGCGTGGTCTAATCAAAGGTGTTTAGTACGTGCGCGACCAACGGCAGTTCAATAGCAGTCTCCGTGTTATTATCCCGTTTAACATTCACTTAAACACCGGCCGGCTGTTCATCTTTAAGCGCGACATTCGTTTCTTATACGTGTGTTGGACGTGCGCTGCGCTATTTACACGCCGTTTTCCTGTGCCGCACAAGACAATTGTGTTTACCGGTAGTCTCCACAACACTACACAATCACGTAGCAGAGACGAACACTCCGCGTTTGTCACACCAGTACGTTTACGAATAAATTTCCATTTCACGTTCAACGCCGCTCGTCGTTACCGCGACAGATCAACGATTTTTCACGTGTAAAAAAATAGGGGAAATCGTCGAAAATGTGCGAGACCGTTCGAAACTCCTCACACTTAACTCCGTCTGTTCTTCTGCCCATTACTTATTCTGTTTTGTGCGATCACGGACCTCGTTCAGACGACGGTCACACTCGCGTGTAATTTAGTGCCGTGCATAATGTAAGCAGTTGGAGATTCCACGACTCTTAAATCTCGTACACGCGCTTGTATATCAAAACCGATGTCGTGCGAATCGTATAATTCTCAAGTAGCTGTTACATGAACGTTTTATCGTTCGTACATTGTAATCATTACGGCTTGGCCAAAGATTAATATTTTCCAATTGCAAAGCCAGTGGTGCAGGCGGCGCATAAATCGCTGCCCGTGCGTTTGCCTCCTCCGAGATCGCAAACCTCGTATGTATCCCGTAATTTATTACACCCGGACGGAATTTGATATTCTCTCTGCTCCGTCGGATTCCTCGTCCGTGTAAATTTCCGACGGTGACCACTGCAGCGATGGTTTTTTTTTTTATGACGTAACTAGACCCGGCCGCGGTTCATTACTTATAATTTACACACGGGCGGACGCCGTCCCATACCGTACAGCCCCGTAGCATTTTGTACGCGCGCAAAGACGGGCACGGATTTTCCGGCACCGGTAACGTCTAATTGGTGAAGTGACTTAAATTCTGCACAAGCCGTTTTGCCTCTCGACGCGAGATTTTATTTTTTCTCCATACCCCACAGCGAATCCGCAGCGCACGTACAGCGCCAGAACCACATGCTAGCCGCCGAGCGCTTCATACATATTTATTGCGCATAAACATGTCGCGCGCGCGACCGTTGTACGTACGCACATAATATATTACACTTGCCCGCGTGTGAAGTACACGGATTTGTACATAATGCGTTCAGTGAAAACAGTGTGTGTGTGTCTTTGTGGGAGAAAGAGAAAAAATAAGGTGGCGCTAATGAACGCGCCCTGGCACAAAAGGAGAAAACTTGGGCTCGTTCGCCGACCTTTTCACGTATTATTTATTATTGTAGCCGGTGTGCGACCGCCGTGTGTGCTTTGTTTGCTTCTGCAATCGCGTCGGCCATTGGGAAAAACCAAACACTGCCGTTAGTCGCAGCGCATTGTGGCCCATAGCGTCCGGTGAACGCGTTACATTATTATTTTTTTACTCGCCTCCGTCGATCGTACAAAATCTCACGGTGTTAATGTCACAAGTCACAACGTAATAACACAATGAAACCAATATAAAGATATAGTGCCAAGCCGTCGCGCGATACGGTCCTTGTGGTGTTTCTCATATCGACACATCATTTTTAATAACCTTTACGGTATTTACGGCCTCATCAAGATGACGTCCGACAGCAGTGTAGAAATAATCGTGACATTATTCTGACATGCCATTTCAAAACTGAATTATTAATAATGATTTTTTATGAAATCAGGTAAAAGGCGTGTAAAATCATAGTCGAGAATTCGCCAGAGTATTTTAATTGCCAATAAAACAACCGTTGACGGCCGAAGAGATGCCGTAACGAAATTTTTACTAGTTCAAGTGGCCGCCGAGTCGTTCCCAGAACCGTCGAAGGTGCCGCCAAACGAAATTGACGTTAGAAATTCGGCCGCGTGCCACCTCGGAAGTTGATTTGTTTTCTCAGTCACAAGTAACCGGCTAGAAAATTTCGTTCGGCGGACTTACGGTGCTGGAGGCGCGACAGTTGCCACTTAATAATCGTTTTTAAACTATAATCTCACCGAGTGCGCCCACGGAATCTGGAGGGTCCAACGGGCTGTCAGTTTGCTTTTTACGAGCAAACCGGCCGGGTACCGTTCGATTTTAATGAGCTGGTTTTTTTTTCGTAAAAAAAATATTTTCGAGTGTCGTCACGTCGTCTGCCGTCAATCGTTTCAAATTCGTAGAGATCCGACGGAACGATTATTATTTTACTTTTAGTTGGTTTTTGCATCTCTCGAATTTTTTATTGTCTTTCTATGTGCGGCAATCGACAGGTTTCCACGGAACGTCGTACGTTTTTCTTTAAATTCTACTACGTGCACGTGGAAATTGAATCAAGCGAAAGTCGATTATTCTTTTACTTGTGAAAACCAAACACTGTCGAAACCACGTGCGGTCGCGCAACAGTTTAGTAAAAAATGTAACGTTCAATTGATTGGCCGCGATGAATGTGTTCGCTTGTTGACTGTAATTTATTTGTTTGCGCAAAGACACAGGTGTTTATAGTTTTAACAATTTTCTAGAAAAAATACCGGACCTAAAGGTCTTTGCTCAGTGTGAATGGTCACTCTGAACATACCCAAATTAATAATTAACACACGGCGGGTGGCCAAGTTAAACGACATCATAGAGCAGATTATATTACAATTATTACGGTCGTCGTGGCGGCTCGTGTGACTGTTTATATTTTATTTATTACTTGTCTCGTTGGACATTTATTATTTTCCGTTTGTATACACAAGACGTGTTCATGTGGCGTAGTCCGTTTAGTTAACGACTAAACAAAATGTATTTCATTAACATGTCTACCGTTTGTTGTACTGGATAACGTTGCCATTTTATTGTATCTATTTTTTAAAGAAAATTTTAATGGTATAAATAATTTTGAGAGTTCACCAGTAAACCGTAAGAACCGACTCAAACGGATAGCAAAAGTAAAGATTATGAACACAATCCGGTCTATTGCAAAAACCCATCAATAAGTCTCAAACGAAATCATAACGATTAATGACTTATGTCGGTATGAAATTAAACTATTACTTTGTATGGATAGAAGAAGCAATTATGATGGAGTTGAAAAAAAAAAACAACGATATAGAAATGTCGTTCAATTTCCAACTTATAAGAACTGAAGATGGTTTGCTCATCTCTGCCTCATCACTTCTAACAAGGCGTACCACGAGTTAAAATATGATGATCAATGATGATTAATGACGATTAATGACGGTAGCTTAAGTAAAAAAATCCATCTACCGTTTCGTTGTCCGCCGAGTAAATGCTATTACTCATACATTAAATTAAATGGTATTCGCTGTAGGTATAGAGAGTGAATTATATAACAATTATTACCCGTAGTAATTAACGTGTAAAATCCATTTTAATATAGGACACAACGTGTGTAGCCCGCTAGATTAATGGTGATGGTTTTGACTGACCGTTTTGTTACTTATATTAATCGTATCTGCAAGATGATTATGTTGTGAGGAAAAAAAAATACAGCGGTTGCAATATTGTCGGTCAGTTTTTTTTATTGAATTTTGTAGCTGTTGGTTTGCGCGACCAGTTACAACGATTTCCCGTACCGATTTATCGTAAATCGTTCTTTGTTCGATTGTGGATAAAAGTCATTATTGGTTAATAATAACTCTTTAACCGATAACATCAGAATAGTGCACAACACACTGGTAATTATATTTTTACAATTGGAGATTATTCTTCTAATGAACTAAAAAGAGCATTGTTACGTTCCGATATTGGTTATTATATCTGCTTGCAACTGGATTTCATTATTGCCTCAGTTTTCTTTTTCGTCGAGAGATGATTTATATTACAGCTCTGTTGTGCATTCAACTCTTTTGCAGTCTTTATCGGTGGTGGTTTGATCTAGTTTTGTGTATGATCGTACGATTTCTATAACGAAACCGCACGGTAAAACGAATTAATGGATTAAAAGAAAAAAAAAACAAGCAATAACAAACTAAAACAATATCACCGAGATGTTCTACAACGCTATAAATGCAGTTGAAGTTGATGTTTTATGTGACTAGTTTTTTTTTTTTTTTAATATTATTTTGTTTGTATAACACGCGTGATAAATACAAATAAATAATTGTTGTTTTATGCTCGAACGTGCGTGTCACGTATACGAATAATATAACTGCGGTATCCAACTGAGTATTGAATTTTCAAATGAATATCGAGAGCAAAATCTCCTAATACTATCTGAACAGTTAGAAAAAGACTTCGAGACGATTTTTGTCTATTGATTTATTTTCAGACACACTGCATACAGCACTGTCAGTGATTATACGATGTGTGCAATGCGTAAAATGTAACATCATTTAGAGCAATTACTTTTGTAAGAAAGTACGGACGGCGATCTTGCAATATGTTATCAGGTCTAACTGGTTCTTGTATGTGTTAGTCTAAACTTGTGAAACTCCACCCACTTCATAGATTTAACGAAAAAAGCCGTAGCTTGTTTTTTTACGATAACAAAATGATATTATTTTAGACATGTTGTAGTTTTTTGCTCGATAGCAGATTTTATCGAATTGAAACATGAAAATACACGGTTAAGAGAATACGATGCAAATAGAATATTATCCAAATATTTTTATTGCGCTGTGATAATTACTTTTTTCAATGCTTGATCGAATGTCGAAATAAATCTCACGTTATAAATCATTTAATTTTAAGTACACAAAACATGTCATGTCATCGGAATATCTGAAGAGATATAAAAATGAGGTGTGAATATTTTATTCAAATGAACTAATGTCTCGTTAATTATCTCGAATTGCCAAATTTTCAAGTTTTTATTAATCGATATTCTCGATTTCCATTCGATTAACATAATTATCGGCGACTTGTTGTTTGATCGAAACGAAAATTACCCAATTATGTTGTGTAATAAAAATAAAAATAAATGGGCTCAGCTCTTGTACTAATTAAGTTAAAACAACTATATGGCATTGTAGCACACAAACGGAAGTAGTGGTGTTAAGAAGGTTAAGTTTTTCATCTGCCCGAAGGCAACGTACTTGTTATACGAATAGCATAATGTATGCACGAGACCGCTTGATATGAATCAAACTAATTATTTCACCCGAGCGGCCAAGTCGACCAGTTTGCAAAATAACTTTTCATAGTTAATAATTTCCTTTCCACCAAACGTATGCGCGCACTTGACTAAGGGCGATGCTAATGTGCACTTTATTATAATATCCATACTCGAAGAAAAAATGTGCATTTGAAATGTTGCCGCACAATATAAATAACAATAAAAAATATCATGCCCAACTAACGAATAATTACAAAGCGTCGTGGTGTCGGGTAGCCAACAGGTCGTTGTTGGCCGCTAAATCTCTCGACGCGGGTTGTTATTATGTTGCCAGTTGCCTCTGACTGCGGTGCATTCCACGGACGTTGTGGCCGGTACCCAACGGAGAGCCCACGGATATTTTTGAAACAATAATATTGTGCGGCCGCGTGGGACGATGCGTTATTATCGTCGTACGTCCCGTGTCGACAATGCATTTCCTAATCCGCTTTACATATTATTATTACTACTACTACTGAGGTTATGGCCGATAAGAATATTTATGTTTACGGACAAGTCTATTGAATGACTTGACGCAACAGGACTTTGAAACGAGTGTCGAATTCTTTAGGACCGCGAAATCGTTTTGGACGGTTGAACGCGCATGTACACACTTAACGCAATACCAAATCTCGTTGTTAGCGCAGTTCCAAAAGAAATGATTGTACGTGTGTGCGGTTTATATATATACACACTGTTTTCGAACTACTATTTCACTATCGGACACTTTCTAAACGATTAATTGGTTTTTTCGATTATTATTTACACGGGTCGTCGCTACTATTCTTCTAAAACGCGCACGTTACTATCATTATTATTTTGTGCGCATAATGAATACGAGAGGCTGAACTACAACGGCAGCGGTGACCGAAGTGTATAGAGTGGCAGACACAATGCGGATGGGTGAGAAAGCACGATGAAAGGTTTTTATGTATGTATTTTTTTGCGCTACGCTTGACGGACCGTGAAAACTCCGAACACTATCTTGCCGTGTATCTCCCTTGTATTCAAGCGCATGCTCATTGTTTTTATATTATTATTTTTTCTCTACGCTCGTACAACATAACTTATCTATATGTAAAACCAATGTTTGTGTGTGTGCGCGTGTGTGTATGGCGAATTCCTTTTGCGCTTTCTCGATCATCAGCGCTTTACGTTTGTAGTTCAGATGCAACACTCCGTACGATAGCAAACCTATCGGATTTTTTTATTTTCCAAGTTGCCCGTAGTCCTTGGAACGATAGTGTAATTATGATACCACCACGCAATTGTGGTATTTGGCGCAGTCTTGAGAACATTTCCTCCATGCGAAACATTTTCGGATCGACTCACCGACCTTGAATAGTCTTGAAATGGAGCAGAAGATGCGATGGACAATCAGACGGCTAGCGGGCAGCTGAGTAAATAATATTTATGCGTACACTCTCGTTCACCTTCGAGTTTCCTCGGCCGATTCGCTACCGCTCCTGTCCACCGCCGTACTATTGGTAATTATGGAGGGCGTCGGTTGGTATATTATGTAAAACATAATGAAGATAATTAGGCGGGACGGTGCAACACTCGAACTTGTTTATTACATTCATCACAAACAAATGTAAAAATAATAAATACTATGTCATATTACGGCCAATGTAATTATTATGAACGGCGTGGGTCGTCGTCAAAAGCTATAATTATTTCTATAAAAAGCTATAATATTTGTTCATCTCACTTATTCGGTCAACTGTTTAAACGCTTAATCGATTATCTTCTTCAGACTCCAGGCGTTTTTCCGTGCAAAACACGTAAAACAAAAACGCGTTGATTTTTTTTCCGGGCAATTGTAGGGGATCGTGTTTTTTTCACAGCGTCCAGTCAAAAAAGTTGTCATTATAACATATTCCGTACTACAGACGCGTAGTGAAATTCACGCGATGTTTTTCTCTGAAATTTAGATTGAAAATGTAAGCGGAATCGTTGGGGTTTTGCTGACAAACAACTGCACTGGATTCTTACAATAATTTACTCTCGTCTATAAACAAGTGGTTCCAGTAGAACACAACAGTTGGCGATGGAGGATTAACATGGGTAGCTCAGCGGTATTTGTTTATCAGCTACGGAAATGAACTAAGTAGCACTTGAAATAAAATGTGTCGTCCTTCTACAGCGACTTCAATTCACAAGAAAGATTTATTATAAATGTTATCAAGAAAAATATTTTTAAAAAACACATTTTATCCGTTACCACCGGTTCACACGAGTATCGATGCCGAACTCTTCTCACCGAGTGATTCGTTCAAGACACTTGAAAGATGTAACACAGTAGTATCGATGGCCAATAACTAGTGGACGCCTTTCATTGTAAATGACGAGTAGTGATGGCACTGCACATTATTATTGTTATTATCTCGGCCTCTAAACCACACGTTCGGACCAATTCTCATTGATGATTCTCGAGAACCCGAGTGCCTTGTACGATGATNCCAATAACTAGTGGACGCCTTTCATTGTAAATGACGAGTAGTGATGGCACTGCACATTATTATCTCGGCCTCTAAACCACACGTTCGGACCAATTCTCATTGATGATTCTCGAGAACCCGAGTGCCTTGTACGATGATAATTTAACGATAAAACAAATATCGGCGGCGCAGCTCTACTATTAGTATTAATTTATACGGCATAATATACACGGCGCAGTCGCGTAACACCGTTGTAATTCTAAACCGCAGCACAAATATGTGACGCTCCTGTATAACATTACAATAGTATAAATAATTGTCGTGTGGATATTGTGTTACAAATGGACGAGACGTTCTAAACTCACCGGCACCCGTATTTCCGAATAATTACGAATAATGCGGTGCGCGTTGCTCGTCAACCGAACTTTTCGCGTGTTCAACCGGACGCATAAGCGTAACACAATGGAGTGTAAATCGAGTTCAGTGTTTCACTGGGAGGCTCGGACGCTTTCACGAGGCCACACAATGAAACTGCTTTGTATTGTTATCGTTGTGAAGATTTGCGGGTCTCGCAATCTGTCTTTCGGTCGGCGTGTGCGCGCGTTTTCGCCCCGAAGATGAATAATGGACTTTGGCCGAGTAGTCGTCGTGCATTGGCGCGTGTGTGCTGTTCACGCGGAAACAACACTGGCATGACGTCGGGCGTCCCGAACAACACCACGCCGTATACAATGAGTGTTACACGCGCGCACCGAACAGCCTGCACCGTCACGACCTCTCAAGCACACGCCACGGTCGCCACCGTCGTCAATCGTGCAGTGTTTTGCTCGGCGCACGCGCTTTTTGTTCGCGTATCCACCCCCCGACAGCAGCGGCAGCGTCCTGTGCACGCGCGGTGAAAGTGGTGTCGGTCCGACGAGCGCTATCATTAATAACGAAAAACAGAAGAAAGAGAGAGAACGCGATGTGTCGCCGGTCGACAATAGGATGAATAACAACAATGGTCGTTATCTATTGGCTACCGTCGCGCAACTTGTTATTTGTGTGCCAATACAATATTCAATTTCGGATAACGGTACACGAGGCGGCACTGTTCTCGATTGCGTGATTAGACACGACCGCGGGCCTCGGCTACGTGAAATCCGACCGCGCCATTTAAATAATATCATTGTGCGATCGGTATCTGGCGCATGTGATTTACCAATTTACCGCATACACGCCGAGGGACAATTAGGCGTAGGAATCACGGGGCGGACGTCGATCCGCCGGACCTCGTGCAAATGCAGTTGAACACATAATGATAAATAATAACACAATGCGTGTGCATAATTTATGTATATTGTGATGATTGTTGTTTGGCGGACCGTTAGCGCAGACGAATTTATTCGTTCCGTTGGACTGGTGACAAACGGTCGCGTGTTCGATAAAAATTATAATAAATAATCGATTTCAAGTCGACGCTTTACAACCGGATATTTCTTAGGATAAGTTCCCAGAGAAAATAGAATGCATATACAGGGTGGACACAGACCAAACTCCAATCATTTTTAATACCATAACCGTATTGTTATTTTTTTAATACCCGAAACGAATTCTTAGGCGGTATTAAAATTATCCAGTTTCTAGCACTTTTCTTAATGCAAACATTTTTAACGCGTCGATAAAATGTCAAGACAAATGTTTGCGCTCAATTAGATTTTGTCTTAAAATTTGAAGAAATTTTTCTTTTGAAATAGCAAAAAAAATGATTTCAACGTTATCTAAGAATTCGTAAATTGTTTAAAAAAAGTAACGTACTATAAAATTTTTTCTAGATCAAAGGTTAATAGATAACAGCCAACCACCCCATCGCCGAGTTTACTTAAATAGAAGACGAGTGAACAGAAAACGATTACGGCGATTACGCGATAACTGTTTTCTTAAAAGTTTCTCGTGATGACCACGATATCCAACGAGTGAGTTGACAACCGCCTATCGTCTCCATCGTGTTAGGAAGATCTGCAGCGATTTCGAAAAACCGTATTTTGCTTTCACGTTAGTCCTATTTTTAAGTTCTCGTGTATCGTTTAACTCGCTAATATAATCTTACCATATGTTCAAACCATTGCAGCATCTCTCATTGGTATTCATCGCAATCGAAATCTAACGTTTGACGCCGCTTGTCAGACCTGCCTTAGATTCTTTCTTAACCATCCGATGAAATGACATCGGATGAAATCTTGGCCAAACTACTGCTGTAAACCAGTTCATATAATAAAATCAGTAGATTAATTTAAAGAATTCGCGCTGACTCGGTATGGAATGGCATTTATAGTTTTGTTAAAAATTTAATAATTAATATCGAATTACCGACACTGAACGGTTGTGGTAATTACAGTTTCGAGTGTGGTCTAAAGACGTCTTACAGAGATTTAGTCGAGCTTTGTTCCCTTAAAAGGATCCTTCAATATCATTTCTACAGTGTTTATTGATAAGATTTTGAATGACAGCCACTATACGAGCACGTACATTAAAGCAAAACCAAATGAAAAAGAACCTTGTCACGGCTTTCGTATCCACGTCTAATGGATTATGTCTTTTAGTTTTGAAATCGATTTTCATTCGTTTTTGGCTCTTGTTCTTAACAAATCCGGGTCACGGACAAGACGATCCTCTGCCGTTGTTCTTCGCAGAGACAACCATCTAATAATCTCTAGACACAGTTCAAACGACCGAAACGGTTTGAACCACGTCATTGCATCACTAGGTGTCAGTCACGACGTGGGCAAAATCCGTGGGGGGGCAATCGGCGGGAAAAAAACAAATCGAGATTTTCGACGTCCAACGCGAAAATCGATTATTGAAAGTCATATGTACTAGTCATTACACCAATAATAGCGTTGTTTAAAACAAAACGAGTTGTTATCGGTTCAGGTCATCTTTTTATGGGCTTGTAAGGGTAAATTAAATCTTGTAAATGTAAAATAACTATAATGTACTTGAAATTCGTTTTGATGTGTGCGTTTTTAAATATATCTTCTTAAAAATTGCCATAACATTTCGAACGCTTTCCAAACCTGGACAGCTCACGTGTGTTGACAGGTACGTTATTATGGTCAATTTAATTTGATATAATCGTTCACCGCATTATTATACATATCGTTGTAATCGCGGCACGGACAGTTCTGCTGGAAGGGATCATTACGGGCGCGATGCTTTACCGTCTCTGAATCGGCTCTGGATAAAAACTGAAAGAACTACACGAAAAATTTTGCGTGGGCAGCTCCGGCGTATGTTATTATGATATTATATTGTATTTTTTGATAGATACTGTTGAATTAAAATCGCGTGGTCCTCGTGACTTACAGGAGCCTCGAGCGAAAATTCCCAGTAGATTGTTAGGCCCGTGCATGACACGTATCTAAAATCTGTATCACATTATGTTACTTAGATTATACATTGGTGTAGATTTTCGGTAGGGCGACTACTACAGGGGCGGAGCGCAAATACCGGACTGACGGCTAGCGACACACGACGCCCGAAGCTTCCAACTAGTTATGCTGTCGTGAGATTATATACGCGATCTCGTATGCGTAAAAACGTGACATTCACTCAGTGTTTTTTACACAAATGCAAACGTTGGTTTCGATCCTCAGGTGTTGGGCCAGGCCAAAGGATTCACGGTGCCCGTCTAGAAACTGGGCTAGGTCTTTTTAAGATTACCGATTACTGGTCTTGGCGAACGTGAATATTGTTCAACCGTTTGTCATTAGGAGGCATACGGTAACGCGACCACGGCGGCCTATGGAAATGAATAATTTTCGACCGCTTTCACCAAAAACATACAACTTGGGCAAGTGTACTACAGCTTTTGTGAATCTGTGTCGGCTCGTTGTACCTTAGTTACCTAATACGCGCACGAGCTAACAAAGTGGCTAGACTGTAAGGTCTACACACAATGATCGTTGGTTTTGAAAGCCATAAATCATATCATATATACCTGCGTTATGTACTTATTTCCAACCGCGAACGACATTGTGCGTATAAATCAATCACTGGCGGCTGTGCCGAATGAATTTTTTTCTTTTACATAATAAATGAACTTCTTCGTATCCGAGCGAATTTTTTACACGAAAGCCATGTGATGACTATCACAACAATTTCCTTTCAATTAGCGACACAGTCTCGGCAAAATAATATGATTGATGTACTTAAGACACAAGAGCTCGTGTTCATCAAAAACACATTCTCCATTATAACGCATGCTTGCCGTTAAGTCGACGTTTTTTTTTTTTTTTTTTTAACGCAATGTAACCTCGAGTCATCCACACAAGTCACCGTGTTTTTGATCGACATAATACACCGAGCAACAATACTGTTTTGATAAAGTCGACGTTGTGCAACCGATTCCAACCGCAACCGTCGCCTGCAAACACGTATACATTACAATAACGGATGCCGCTCCGTTGTAGCTTACGACCGTCGGCCGTAATCTCCACGCAGAGGAGTCAAGGATCAAGGAGCTATACACTGCAGTGTATTATTAACGCGTACAATACACACACTACTCGAGTGAACGACATTATACAGAGCAAAAGAATATTAAAACCTAGTCGCCGTTTAGCGGCGCAATGAAATCGATGAGGACTGGTGTTGTTGAAACCGCTCGGTGTGGGAGGCAGAAGCATCCGCCGAGAACAATATAATATTTCAAGTTGATAATAAGGCCCTAGTGTAAAACACACCGCCGAGTCATGGCGCGCTGTCTTTTTCTTTTTACCTACCGTATTGTAATGTGACCATTGATTGCTGTGCAAGACACACATAGCTTAACGTTTCATTGCGCCTTCAAAGACCGCACGCCAGTCGTAACGCATTTTTTTTTTTAACTGTAATGATGATTATGATGATGGTAGTAACAATAAGTTTTGTGCTTGCCCAATAGTTCTATAAAAACGGACCGTGTTCTTATATAAACTGTGACGGTACCAGATCAAAAATCTAACACGCGCATAAAAATCATTTTTCTTCTCGTTATTCTATTATGTACCTATTCCAGTTTATATTTTAATTATAATAATGACGTTTATAATAAAGAAGATTGTTCCTGTAGACACTAGAGAGTCAATTAAAACGGCGCACGATTAAGCGCTGCTTAACAACTCGTACTTGATTGAATAAATGACACGATTGGTATTTTCTTTTGTCCGTGCATTACGTTCATAACTAATTTAATTTAAAATAACTTAACGAGGTTCATTAAACGGTTTAATTATTTCCATGTATTTTGCTAAGGTAGCTTATGAGATGATGTTAAAACCAATGGACTAGGTACAATTATTCGTACGTTTATGTAGAAATAATTTTTACAAAAAAAGTGAACATTTACGTATTTAGAGTAACCACTTGAATTATTTATAATACGATGCCACAATTTGGGCATTACTATGATCATTATGGTGGACGATAATAAAAAATTAAATAAATCTTCGTCGTCATTTTCACCCATTAATGAACAGTCGTTTCACTATAATAGAAGAGCAACGAGTATTAGAGTTGCATTATTTTCGCATTGAATTCATTTTTAATGGTTTTTATTTTTTAATACTTTTATTCAATAATACTGTATACCATCATAAAATATTAAAATAAAATAAATAATTAAACGACGAATTTCCTTGTTTTGCTACGATTAACATGTTTTCGTTGTAATATTTTGTCTAGATTATGTACATATAATTCAGATGTTGAAGTAAAATTCGTGTCACGACTTCGCAAGTTGATTACACAAATTTACAGAGGTCATCTAGTGCTAACAAACGGCTCTTCGTGATCGGTTTTAGCGCAAAAAATCCAAGTATACACGAGAAAAGTATTTTTTTCATACGACAGATTTGAACTTTACATGCATATAATGAAGACGAACATATGTGTATAATAAAAATCATCTGACTGGAAGTGCAGAGGATTTGAACGTATTATCCATTAAGATGTAAACGAAACATAAACAAAATCGCGTTGTAAGCACTACAGTTATTTTTTCGACTGTATTTATGTTTATTTTAATTCAGCTACGATATAATTTTGCCAACGACCGAGTTCGCAGGAACATTGCCAGGCGCGTGTTATGCGCATTTTTAGATATTTGATACACGTACCTGTGCAAGATAGGTAACTGGATCGACGTGCGGTAAGTGCATTTGCATGTTGTATACAAATACAGGCAATATATGCAGCCAGGGCGATTATTACTGGACACCAACCTCGACATGTCGCGGTTTGGCATTCGCTGTATAAGTCTCGATGAACTTAATGCCAAAAGACGTTTATCCGCAGAATGCAGACGTTCATCGGATTTCCTCAACATCTTTGTCACAACTCAACGTTCACACTAATGCAGTCGAACATTTTAGCTCTGTAAAATTATTCCACTAAAAACTTCCGATAAAAAACGTATACTTTCAACGATAATATCAGGTATGAACACTCCATATAATTAATAAAAATAAACGATTGTTTTACACTTGCATGTTGTTCACTAATGTTGTCCTTTGGCCGGTAGACCAGTTGTTAAACGACAAGAAAAAAACCGACGGCAAACATGTCGCCGGACCGGATAAAAAAGAATGACTCCCTTTTCGGGCGAGTCTACTACAGGACATTAAATCAGTACCGACTACCGCCGTGCCTACCGACTGTAATAATTTTAACTTATAAATGAAGAAGATAATAGGTAATATTAAAAAAAGTGTATATCGTTCGAACGTGATCTAGCGTGCTGGTCGGTGTTCCAAGCCTGGTCAGTTGATTAAAATTTATCCCGAAGGCAGAGCGGTGGAGTTTTGCACGCTGGTTCAAACCACCCACGTCACAGCCATAGCCCAAGTCAAGCGCATTAGCTGAACATATAACGCTTTTTATACACACCGAATGTAACATGCATATTATTATTATACCGACACAGCCACCGATTCTGAGCCACCACACTAATTTAAATACGTTCGATCTTCGTGTGCGACGACGGCAATTACACGGGAGGTTTATTAAAACGCCGAAACACATATAAAAGTCACGGTCGGCGAAATTTCAAACGGGATGAGCCAAAATATGAACGAAATTTATTTACACGCGCCCAACGGTATTTAAACGATACGTCCCAGAGGAGAGCACGCAACCCGATCGTCGTGGTCTACAGTGTTACTATTATATTTAAGATACCGTGTCGGGCTTATACTCGGGGCAATATATTACTGGTATAAAAACCATGTTGACTAAGTAAGTAGATGTCTCCCGTGACGCAACGGCGTTATTAATATTTTTCCAACGTTTATTAAGATATTATTGAAATCGGCCGCCCCAGCGCACCCGCTGTTGAATATTTAAATTTGATGTTTTCTGTCCACTCATTTCGCAAACGTAAACATTTACACATAAAATTTAATAAATACGTTTCTCACAGTATCGTAAATGATCACAGAGTGTGTGTGTGTGAAAATCCGGTGTAGTATAAATCATTTGATTTTGCATGTAATCGAAAACTAGTTTTACGATTTTTTTAATGCTTCAGTTCACTGCTGTTGAGTACTGATGACACTGCAACCCATGTCGTATTCGACTCGACAAGAGTATATTTATCAATAGAAGAGTTATCCTAAAACGCAGAAGAAATCGCCGAGTGGGGTACGATAAAATAAATTGATTATACGTATAGAACGTAAGATTTTATTAAAACGAATATTTTACAAAAACTATAAATATTATCGTCATTTAACTAATTTGACGTTTTCATAATTTAGTTCACGTGGAAAGAAGAGCAAATTAGAATTTTTCATTAAGAATAGAAAACTTTGACTTTGACTTGCTCTATAAATGACAAATTAACACGGACAGGCACTAAACATATTTTTATAATAAAATACAAAAAAAAAAAAAGTGAATTGTTTCATTATATCACGAGTTATTTTCTAACGTAATTATAAACATACATATTTTTGAAGTGTAAAAATATCACTGGGGAAAAAAATCATAATATCCAGTTACCACATAAATATGAAAAACGCGTGTCTGCTGACACGACGGAGCCGCAAGCTCATTGATAGCAAAATACGCATAGAATATGTAACGACTAATTATAATATCTTATTATAATTAGTATAATGACTTAAAGGCGATTTCTCCGTGCGTTGTTTGTTTTTCGGGTTGCACCGGTGCGATTAACGAGTTTATTATTTTATTACACCGACACGGGCATTGCGTGTTTACACATACATGGTCGTAAATGTATTTACATACCTGATTAATAGATCATCTACGGACAGCCGAGATCCAGGGCGTACACAGCAATGTTTGTAACAATCACGCCTGCAGTTTTCAATTCTGAAATAATAAAATAATACGTTTATGAGCAAACGAGTAGAATATGTCGTGGGAACTGTGCGGCTAATAAGTATGCGACGGGTAATTCTATCGAACGTACGCAGATGTTTTAATTAGACACCGTCCGCATCATCACAGTAGAGACGCGTTTGATCGCTGTACGATGCGCATCGCTGGGATACTCCATAGTAATGACTTCCGCGATTTAATGTATTCACAAATAGAAACTGGCATAGAACAGTCATTGGAGGTTAGTTAATTAACAGCGGATAGTTTAATGACGACCGATCATCAATGACGAAAAGATGCTATCGAGTAAAATACAATTTGTTTGGATTCGTTTCGTTTGTCCAATTGTACAAGTAAAACACCTCGTCTTCGTTGGAAATGATCGAATGTAAAAAAACGAATGAGAATAATCAGTTTTATTTCAATATAAAACACATGAAAAGGCGTGTCTACGACATTAGCGCGATAAAATTAAAAAAAAACTCGAGTTTCAAATAATTGTCGCTTGTAATTTTTTTTTAACCTATAGATTTATTTTTCTGGTGATATTTAACGGTGGTGGTACTCGTCAGGGAAAAAAACGTCCTTAGCAGACACACTATTTTCTTATGTTCAAGGAACTGGTGTGCGAGGGAAAATGATGCCACTGTCAAATTATGGTAAGCATTATTTTATAATAAAACATAATTATATTTTTTATGCGTTAATCTAACGACATCAATTTGATTTTGTTTCGTTGCGGCTACGGTACCTACTGGCACGTTGGCGTTCAGGTTGAAAGAGTATCGGTAGTCGGGCGTGACGGAATCGTAGAGAATTGTAGTTAATCTAATTAAAATAATTTGTTAAAAAAAATATGATGTAAAACAAGTGAAATTTTTTTGGTTTTTTAGTATTGTTTGTTACGCGTGTGAGATGGCGTTTGCTTTCGCTACTGTAACGCACTGCTCTCAACACAACAGCTCTACGCGTCATCTCGATGTGCGACCCGTAATCGGTCCAATTTTGGAACAGATGTCGATGATTTCACTTTGCATATAGAAAGTCGAAAAACGTCCAAACGAAAATCGTACGTCCATGCAACGGTGGCACGAGTGAGATAGAAGACAAAAAAAACAAAAAAAGAGATCAAGTCGCGTATAGATGTAAAAAAAATATATATATTAAGGACAATGTTGGCGATGGGTCGATGATTAACAAACACGTTTTAATTGGTTGTTATAACGAGATGGCATTTTTAATGATGTGCCATCATCAACTAGTAGTGTAGTCTTCCGATTTTGCGATCCACCGTGAGAACCAACGCTGATTATCGCACCGCAGACCGGCCAAATATTATCATTTCAAGCGTGCAAGTTTTTTGTTGGTACCACAAAAAAAATATGTATATCGGTTATTTTCTAAAGCCTGTCCTTTGCTCTGTGCGAGTTCTCACAATAATTATCATCGGAACATTAAGGTAAAACAACTGGTTTTGGGCCGGACAAATTTGTTTGTCGATCGTATCACCGGCTACCGTACAGCCTTCTGCAAGTCGCCCCCGAGCGTCCACTTCTCACGGGGTTTTTTTACTCGAAAATTCGTAAACCGCTCGTCGACAGCCGTTTGCGTGCATTGTGCGTACGGAATGCGCACTCGACGATTACACTAATTATCGATGGCACATATCGCGTACGATTCCCATGACTGTTACAGTGATTTGCAATTTTTCTCGGACGAGATTTGTAATAAGAAACTGAATTGCGTTGTTTTTATGCAGACGAGCTCAACGTTGTTCGATTGGAAATTTTATCTAGTGTTGGATCTTCGGAGCCGCCAAGGTTCAATTGTGTTATTAGTTAATTCTGCTCGGCAAAGTTGATTAATAGTATGCATAACGCTGCGATGTCCATATTTGGTAAAGATTTTCCATTTCGATGTACACGCGATACGAGTAATAAGAAACTTCCTATTTTTCTATTTGCGTTTCTCGCATAATTACATTCGCACTGGGTGGTGCGCGACCAGATAACACCTAACACCGTCCGTCTTCCCAAGCCTTCCGGAGGGTAATCCAATACGCACACGATGTGGGTCACGGAGTAATGTAGACAACATACGAAGCCCCGCGTATACCGCGTTTGTAGTATGTGTACCGAAATCGCGGTAATAACACGTTTCATATGATATTCAAAACGATACACGGATGCTAATGTGTTTTTCCATTATGGAAACGTACACGGGTTGCATGTGTGTGAATATTAGCTGCTCTCGTACGCGTACGTGATCCAATGAGAAATCTCGGCGTATGCGAACCGCAGTGGCCGAGGTACTGCTCATCATTGGGCTTATCAACAAAAATTACAAGTAGTGATGTGCACACGCATGACGGCCAACATATTTACGCGCGCGTGTGTGTCCGACTGATTGACGGCAAACGGAGCTCCCATAGGCCGCAGCGCGTATAAATGACTGTTAACAACAGCCTGTTATAGTTATAGGATTTATTGGTTTAGTGATGTGCGTCCGACACGGCTAATCGACTGGCACCAATTATATTGTCGCTAACTAATAAAAGCACACGAGCCTGGCGCAATACTAATGGACGTACTCGCTGCTTATTAATATAAAAAAATCGCCGCGTGTTGCAGTCGACGGATGATTCTGCTTGTCGTCGGTTCGGTGTAGAGCTTCAATAATACTATGCTATACTAATACTATGAATCGCAACCGGTAGGAAATTACTTGAACCGCACGCGGCACAATATAAAATAATTGATGTACAATTATGAGGATGTTGCTACAAGGAAAACGAAAATGGCATTAATCGCCAATTACATGTAATATATGACTATTGGTAGAAAACCGCAGTGTGAGACATTGGTCATAACGTACATAAAAATAATAATATGTTCGCGGATAAACGTTTGCAGTTTTAATAGTTTTTTGTATTTAAATGCAGAGCACGTAGAAGAGGCGTAGGAAAACCAGTTGAAGATTCACTATTTGTTGTGAATAATATACTCAGTAATATTACGGAGGTGTTTGGATGCTGTTTGTTAATCTGTTTCCGGCGACTTGAACGTCAAAATGAGTGTAAACACATTTAATGATCCGCTGAGATATGATCTTTTTGCAGAACTTGCAGGTTATTTGCACAAGGTCGTACACAGCAGCTGTCAAACCGGTGGTGTTATCAGAGATAGACAAAATATATTGTTGAGGGACAGCTAGTGCAAGTGAGATTTCTATATTATAAAGTTGCCTAACCACTTTATCTTCGAATTATTTCGAAATGATTTTGATGAATGACAAATACTGAAACGCCTACGGGCGACCAGGTGACTTTAACGCTGGACGTGAATAAACGTTTTTTTTTTTATTCTTATACGAGTGATACTATTATACATTTATTTACCACGTGTCAATTACATGTATATGACAATTTATGTAAACTTTTTATATTAGCTATTAGAAATAATTGCAATAGGTATTTCAATTTACAAATTTATCAATGTTAATTCACTTGCATATACTATTATAATATTTATTCAAATTACATTAAATTTAAACATCGATATGCCGTTTTTTTTTGCAACTCTTTAACTGCCACAAAAACGTATTTTTATTAAGCAATTAATTTTGAAGACTCGATTAAAATGTGCGCTTATAGTTATTTTTTTAAACACATTTCAATTTTAATAAAAAAAATAATTAGGATTTAGCAATATTAAATTTTTTTCCTCTCTTGAATCTAATAGTTTCAGTATCAATCAACATTTCATAAAAATTTATTTTTTCAATTATTTATCTAACGTGATTTATTTGATAATATTAAGTCACAGCGTAGTTAATTAGCATTAAAATATAAAAAAAACATAAAATTTCGACTAAATAATTCGAAAAAACCTATTCGTCGAATGAAATAATTTTTCAATTACTTGTTGTATAATTAAATAAATAGATAAATAAAAATTATGTGAATGTAATAGTAGTTTGCAATAAAAATACTCGTCTCATCCAGTTAAGACATAAAGAATATGGTTCATAAAATTAGGTGTACGATCTAAAGTGATCATTACCATCAAATAAAATTTTATGGTAGATTGAAATTTTAATTTAAAAAGAAATCATTAATATACAAAGCATTAAAACTGTTCAAATAAAAGATCATAAATAATAAAAAATGTATAATATTATTGATATAATTTTGAGTTAAAACTTAAGTATAATTTAATGATTTTTCTCAATTACATGTTTAAAGTAAAATAAACTCAGTAATACAAACATCTTTATCCCGTTATTATTATAAAGATATATTTAAATATAATTTTACTATGTTTTCAACATTTTCCTTTTTATTTTATTAAAAATTTCTATTTTGCGGCAGCTTTTTAGAGCTGTTTTAAGTTATTTAAAATGTGAATGTAAAAGCTTATAAAAATAATTCATAGACACATTTCGTAGTTCTAAAAATCTATTGTAAGTAAATTTCTCAATTACAATCATGGATATGTTTTAAGTTTGACAACAAATTGTTAAATAAAAGCTATATGTGACGTTTAAACGTTTATGTTGAAAGTTCATATTCAAAAGTTCTTTGCACAATGATATTTTAAACAACAGTTTATCTTTTGTTAAGGAATACCTAATATGTAATAATACCTACTGCTATGATCGCAAAAAAAGATTAAGAGTGACATTTCCTCTAAGTATTTTTTGACCTATAATCTTCTTTAGGTCTAGTGTCTCAAAGAGCGTCTTGTAGTAAAAGACAACTCTTTCAAATTTTACATTAAAATATTGTATGCGCCCCCGCACCAAATGTTTTTTTAAAACCAAATGGTTGTAATTGTATAATCACGGGAAATGTACAACATTACAGTCGTTTAATAGAGCTTGTCCGATTAAATCACTTTGGGAGAACAAAAAATACACATGATTGTCAGATTTGTTATAAAAATTGACGTATTTAATGAAAATATGTAAAGTAATCCAATAAAAAAGAAGCTTTACATAAAATGTTATTATAGTGTTAATAATTTATAATATATTATACCTCAGACTCTGTTAATAAGCGTATAGATCATAATGACGTATTAGCTCACGTTCTATATTGTAGGGGAGGGGTCCATTAGCATAACAGTACAAGGTGAACCCATAAGATCGATTAAATTGAATGATTGGTTGATATTATGAAATACACATTTCGGGGTACTAATTGTTTCAATTCGAAATTTCCAAGGAACTCTGGCTATTTTAATGATCCATTATTATATACGGTGATGTGAAATCGCTGTAATAATCTTTTTTGAATATAATTTCAAAAGACAAGAATATTCTTTTTAGAAATTCGAAAAACATTACGAAGCATAGAATTATATTTGAATTCAAATTGTTTTTCATGGAATTTTTGGTATTTATATTACATTATTAGCGTTTGCGACTATCGACCAAGTAAAAGATTATTATTCTATTATGAGTTTTCAATAAATATTTCTTCCGACAATTTTTATCAAATATTCTTAATAAAATTATTTAGTTCTATTTTTTTTTTTTTGAAGAATATATTATTTTGTAATAATCTACATAAGAATATTCCCATTACCGACAAAATTCTCTTGAAAACGTTCTTTCATTATATCATAATATATTTTGGTTTTGTGTTTCCATTTCATCCATATTAATGTAAGAATAAAAAAATAATAACCTGTCGTCGTATAACAAAAATTAGTTTGAGTGTAATGATTTATGCAATTTCAACAACCTCACTGAATACAAATTAAAAACATTTTTTTTTTTTTACCGATTTTAAGTAATTATTAAATGATTACATTAAGACAGGTCGCCTTGTTTAATTTTAATTCGTTCACATGAAATATACAAACGTACAGATTGTACGGATCATTTTACAACACTGTTTTGAGCGTTAAAAAAAGTAATAATAATAATTTTTGGTTTATGAATAACAAATGTACTTATTGGGAAATCGGTGTGCGTTATAATATCTATGATCTAACTCAAGATCGGCTGCGAGGGGCCAACGACCAGAAAATGTATGAACAAAAGCAGCTAAACGTCGCAGTAGTTGTACAAGTACGCGTGTTGGCATGAAGAGTTTTTTTTTTTTTTTTTTTTTTTACCTCGCCCTCTCTATGGAAATAGCTTCGTAGAATTTGTACGGAGTATACAAACAAATTGGATCAAAGATGAATGGACCCGATCGATCAAATGCGGTTGAAATTGAAAGTCGATTCGAATCGGATCGATTTATGCTAATCTTTTCGGTCAGTACGCTGTGCATGGAATACATTATTATAATATAATATACAATTCTAATACCGGTAGCCACTGGATCTCAATTCCAACACAACGCCGCATATGCCTACGCCCTTGTCAAAATACAGTGAAACCCGTCCCTGGCAAAAATTGACGTCCGTTCGATAAACATCTCTATCACACAAGCCCATTGTGTTCCAAAACTCTCGCGATAATACCATTACCGAATTTCGTGGCAGAGAACCATTTCCATACGTATACTCCTACGCGCTATTATAATATAAATAGAATTAAAACGCATACATTAACGGACACATTTAAATGAATATCATATTATAAAATAACCAGGAGACTGTCGTTGATCCGTTTGGTAAGTGCCGCCGGTCTAACATGAAAAAAATACTGCATTGTACGATGCGTGCCAGTAGTAATTAGTAAAAAAAAATTGACTGACGACTCGGCTCGTATAAAATAGAATAGCGTCTAAACGGATGATTTATGTTTAAATTATGTCGTTATAACACGCGCATATTTTATTGTCGATTTGTTTGTTTAGATAAACACCATTTACGAAACCAACTCGCCGTAATAACGATCGAGGTTTATTCGTATGTCCACCTGAAACATTTTGGAAATTACTGACTTGATTAAAAACATTTTGCAAATGCGTGCACTTAATGGAATATTGTAATTACGTACACGGCCGTCAAACGCAACAGAGACGGTGAACCAAATTGGTTTTATTCCTCCAAGTTTACAGTTAATTATAGGCAGTCACTATTTGCAAGAAAAGTACAAGTTAATTACCTTTACTTTGAATTTCGGGTGCCAATTATGCTCAGTTCTTTAATAATATATTTGTATTATTTGCTATACACCAAGTGATCTGCTACACATCATAATAAATTACATAATAAGGCGTTGCGCTCACTGTTGCAGTAATTATAAATAATCAATGGTGAAAAATTGTTAATCGCAAAAAAATACATTATCTACATTATTCAGAGACATCCAATTTCGTTACACATAACTTTTTGTAACATCAGCGTAAATAATTGGATTTAAAGTTAATATATTTTTTTAATATTTATCGAGTATGTTAAATGTTAATCGTATGCGATTGCATTTTTCTTGAGCAATGCCATGGAAAATAAAATACGCGAAGATAAATATTTATTATTGGCTCGAAATCAAAAATATTTTATTTTTATTTAGTTTTCATACTAATTAATACCAAGGAAGTTTTTGTTAAGCGCATGCAGTTCATTTTTTGTGTAATTTCTCAAAGAAATAACAGGTTAATCAATTTTTTACTTTACATTTATAAATCTATGGTTTGTTTTAAACGTTTGATGTTGTTCGAAATCATAAAACATAAATATCNAATATGTTAAATGTTAATCGTATGCGATTGTATTTTTCTTGAGCAATGCCATGGAAAATAAAATACGCGAAGATAAATATTTATTATTGGCTCGAAGTCAAAAATGTTTTATTTTTATTTAGTTTTCATACTAATTAATACCAAGGAAGTTTTTGTTAAGCGCGTGCAGTTCATTTTTTGTGTAATTTCTCAATGAAATAACAGGTTAATCAATTTTTTACTTTACATTTATAAATCTATGGTTTGTTTTAAGCGTTTGATGTTGTTCGAAATCATAAAACATAAATGTCATATAAATAAGAATTATTTTCGATCAATAAAATAATTAACAGCGTTTACGAGAATTCAGTTTTTTTTTTTTTTTTTTTAAAAAAATTCATAATGGAATAAGGTTTTTCTATTTTCGTTTGTTATGTATTATGATGACGAAATGAACTCGATGGACGACATAACCCGGAAAATAGATTTTCTTTCGTTCAGGCGTGAATGATCGCAATGTGCTAATAATAGACGATGACGCAACGGAACTAATTTGTAACACTTTCCATTTTCTTTGGGTTTTTTTTCCTATATTTATATACATATTTATTTAATATTGGCCCATTCTGTGAAGGTGCTGTATTTGAAATTTAGGTAAACCCATCCGAACACAGTGAGAATATGCAAATCATTTGTGACGACACAAAAATCTATACACAGCAGTTAAACTACTTTTTAACAGTGCGGTAAAAAAAAAAAATTGCATGCAAACACACACATGCAATTTTAAACGTATAAAAAACTATACATACGTGCTCACACATAAGTGGATATTCGTACAAAAACACAACATCCAAAGCCAAAAAATTAACGATGTCAAAACGACCGCCGTTCGGATAAACAGTTGCGGCGAGGTTATTTTTTTATCAGTACGCAGTGCGTTATTGTAATTCACCGTTGGGTTGTCGTGCCACCGCCGTCCGAACGACTCGTGTGACATTGCGGGAGTCATAAAAAATTCATCGGTCGATCCAAATTATCATCGTCAACGAGCAACACGGTCCAGATTTACTGTCATTTATGCCAATAGGTACGCGCAATCGATCAGTCGTGTCCGATGCCGATAAAACAATGTAACGCGTTTTAAACTTGTAGTCGGTGACCTAAAAATTATCACCCCGTGAATTTTTTTATCTCCTTTTATCGCCGGCCTGTGGAGTACGTAACGCATAACCGTAAATGTTTTTTGTCGCTTTTGTTATATAAACACGCGGTCCAACACATTGCGCCGGCAACGAAATATAACTCGGTCGTGGAAATCTGACGGGTTCCAATTAGTCGGCTCTAATGTCGCGCATTCGTTAACGTGTTAATAAAACACTCGGTCGACGGAGAAAAAAACGGACCATTTTTTGCATCCACTGGCGATGGCCACTCGTTCGATATTTTGTGGCGCGATTGTCGTGAGATGCCAAATCGCAATTAAAACAGTTCATTTCACGTCGTTATTAACGCGTAGAAAATTGTACCCGCAACGTTTGGTGGTCATAAATGAATCCGAACCCTAACTCGGACATGATGCCAAAATAAACGAATCGTCGTAAACCTTAGGCGCTTATGAACTCCTCTGGTTAATTCATTAAAACGTGACATTGAAATAAATAACGAGATTCGTTGGTGGAAATTATCCGTTTGCCACCCATAGCGCAACAGTATCATTTAAGATGTGCAAGCACAGCATGGCGGTGTAATTACGAGTACAAACGCACGACGGTTGTGCGGCGGACAGTTTGACAATTGCACACGCTGATGACAGAACAGCGGATACTACGCCGTTTTTCACTACGCGTCCATCAGCGATAAACGTCGTCCGGCCTTTTGCCTCGGCTAATACTGTTGTCCGTCGAGGCCGAGGAAAATGTCGAAAATCGGTTCGGCAACAGCTGTGAACACGTTGTTATCGCGGGACAAAGAAAATACGCAGGCACTCGTCGCGAATCGGAATGATTGTTATTATTACATTACACGAACGTGTCGAAACTGTGGTCGGACTCCGTACCGTCGGGCCGATTGGGCAATCGCACAAAACGTTCCCCGTGCAATCTACGGCAGTGTCACACCGCTGTCTGGGCGCGGGCAACTAACACACAGGTAGCCGATCATTAACCCGCGATGATGATACACAACAATGGCCGACATATTAACCCATTTTCGTCCGTCGCTGGCGTATTCAGTTGTCGCTTACGACGGTGTCCGGTGGGCACCGTCCAAAAACGACCGCCGTAAACGGTTCCCTAATGGATCTATAATCACGACTTGTCGCCGATGAGATAACATTTGTGGACAAATCGCCGTGTGAGAGACGAGTCGCCGAAAGAATCGTGAAACCTTTTTCGGTCACGTAGATAAGTCCTGTGACGGATAGAGACGACCCCGACCGCTAATGTTTTTTAATAACGTGTCATTCTTTGTTTACCAGTGGACGCTCGGGATGTGCTCTTCGTCGTTTCGTTATTAAAAACAATGTTCGCAATGATATCGGACGAAACGAGAATAGAAAAAAAACGTGCGGCAAAGGAGCGGCCGTGCGGAAAAAATTGAGTGTTATTGCACAACGACCTGTTGCCGAGACACAGACACAGGTAAAAATGTAGAATTTTCGTGAAGAGTTTATATGCGACCGAAAATCCGTCAAATTTGGTATTGTTCTTTGTTACAGAACGTTTTTTGTACGAGCGTACACGTTATGAAACTGAGTAGGTTTTTTTTTGGCTTCTTCACTACACTTGCGGTTTTTATTATTGTCATTATTTAGCAACGTGAACTAATCAATCATTCGTGACAAAAGAACCGCGCGAAGAATGGAGACGATAGGGAACAATGACGGCGATTGGGAAAAGTGAATTCGGATGAGAAAACTCGGTCAACGAAAATAAAAGTGCCAAGGAAATCCATCGATAGTGTGTAACGAATTTCCCTTCTTGTAACGAGAAAAAAGGAAATGTGTTTTAATGAGATTATACACCACGGCCTTATACGTAATACGAACGGGTTACACCAAGTCAACAAAATATATCAGTACTACCAATAGTCATTTGAACTAAAATTTTATTGTTTTTTTGCCATGATCATAAAATTTATGGTTTGGAGTGTTTCGTACTTATAATGAATGTAATGTATCTTCTGTTTTGATTTTGTTGAACTGTATAGATACTCTATCTAATCAAACGATACTAATCAAATTTTATTGATAATTTAAACAAATTTATCATAACGCGGGAAAAATAATTTCTCCCAGTAAATTCAGTACAATCAAGACAGTTCAAGTAAAAACTAATTCATATTTACATAAAATATTTTATGACTATTATAGTAATAATATTTTCTATAGTTTTTATAGATTAAAATTTGAAAATCAAGCTGTAAAATTAAAATTACGATTTTGCTTAATTTTGAATTTGACTCAGCCATTTTTTACTAAATTATTCTTCCAATTGCCGTTAAAACACAATTTAAGAATATTCGTAATGTCAAATGTTATGATATAATTGTTTTTTTTTTTCATTTTCTTCGTATAATATTAGTTTTCAAAAATTATTTTTTAAATGCTCTGTGTAAAATAATTAAAACTGATTTGGAATGTTTGGTGTAAGTGAATTTTAGTCTGAATTAAAATAAGCATAATGAATAAAAAATAATTTCTAGGATATTATATCTAAAAAAATACTTAATTTTAACCAAAGAATATTTCATAATAACTAATCTTTTTGGTGAATGGTTTCTAATTTTTTTTTTTGAAAATACAAAATACTTAAAATTGTTTAGTTATATTCACTAAAAAACTAATGTGCGTGATTAAAAGAAATATTTAATATTTTGTCTGTGATAAATAGCTAATGAGTAAAAGATTTTTTAGAATTATGACTAAGATTAACAAATTGAATTTATGTTGATAAAGACAATTATTTAAATAGTTTTTATTTAAAGATTTTTAAAAGCGACGGAATAAACGTATTTTTTGTTTATATTGACTGAATCTTAAGACTTTTAACAATCAAAATTGCATATAATTCATTAAGATTTTCAAATTTTTACGTTCTATAATAATGGATACTAAAAAAGGAACAATAAAAAATCAATTGATATAATATTAAATTCTGTTTAATACATTTTTTTAACTTTTATTTACTAAAGCAACAATAATGATTATTTTTATCATTTTTCTAATAACTTAATAAAGTGAAAAGTACTTTTATAAAATAATTAAATATTTTTGCTTCCAAACAAACCCAAATTAAAAATGTTTCTAATTATTTATTTAAAAGAAAAAATCAAATTATCTATTTATATGAATTATATTGTTATAATTAGGCCAAAATAAGTATATCCGCTAGATTTAATAAAATTGAAAATTATGTATAAATTATTCGTGTAGAATTACAATTAATTTTAAATGGTTGGGAAAAGGATTTAAAAAAAAGTTCCCGTGTAGTAAATATGTTCTAGTTACCTTTAAAATTATAACTAAATCAAAGTGGTAGTTATCCTGTTACAGAACACTGGACACTTACACGCGGACACAATCGGAACAGCGAATTGTCATGATCGTCACTGGTCGTGTAAATAACATTTGACGCGACACTCGTCTATATTTCTCTGAACTGATGTATTTCGCCGCCAATGACAATATTTTAATATTATTGTTATTGTCTCGTCACAACTGTTTTCGACTGTCCGATAAATTGCAATATTTTAGCGAACCATAACGACGGCAACGAAGACGACAAGAACGAACGGGTTCAATATCGTTTGTGTGTCCGAGTGTGCGTTGTTCGCGTATCGGATGCGTATGTTCCACTGCCGGCCCGGAGGACAACCCAGTTTCTCCTGGTGCGTCTTCTGCCACCGTTACCGTTTTCTAGCGTCCCCCCCACTCGACCAGGCCGGGGTACCGCACCGTACACTTTTGCTTTCTGTCGGTATGACACGCGACTCATCTCTCCCGCGCAAACACGCCGCCGCATGAGCCGCTTGGTGGCCCAGTTTATGGTGCGAAGCGGATGGTGTACGGTACACGTGGGCGGCGGAGGGGAGTGATTGCCTTAGTGCGTTCTGGAGGCGGTGCCGTTAACTGTCGAGCGGGGAGAAACGGGGCGGTGCTCGGGTCGCTAAATCGGTAACGGGTTGGCCGAGATTCGGTCAGTGGCCCTATGCGCATCGCTCTCATGCCGATCGCCGCGGGAGGGGGCGCCCTAAAACTCGAACGACGGGCGTCCCGCGTCCGTAACAGCATATACCGTTCAATTTATGCAGTCTTCGAGACCACCGCCAGACGATAATCTCTGGTGTCGCTCACATAACTTCTGTGTTATCAAACACGTCAATTCAGCCAAATTTTACCCAACCGATGGCATATTTTTTTATTTTTCTTGGAGACCATCAGCGTCTCTGACTTCCCTTTGAGCAATTCTGAGTTTCTCTACTCAAGCCTAAAAAATTCACTAGCGAACCGAACAACTATATACTGTATACTTTTGCATTTCAAAGCGGGCAGAGTGCACATTAGCAATAAGACCTGTACCCTCCCACACTGTGTACTTACTGATTGTAGTGAAATGCTTGTGACTCAATAAGTATTGACTCTAAATTTGTTATCCACTATCAATATGTCTTGTAAAAAAAGGGCTACAAAATAGTTATTTTAACATTTCACAAAAATTTATATTCTTGATTTTCTGTGTTAAAATTACCATTTTTGTGCGCATAAAAAAACAAATAAATTAATAACACTAACATTACGATGATAAACTTATAATTTATAATGTTAAATATTCATAAAATATGATGTTTGACCTAATAAAAATAATAAATAATTAATACGAACATTTAAAATTAACAAATATAATTTAAGCATTGGAGGGGAAAATCATAAAACAAAAATACTATTGAAATCTTTAGTGTAATATAAACACGCCAGAAAAATAAAAATATTTTATTATTAATCAAATAATATGAGGGACCAGTGAGAGCCGAGAATTATTATGAACAGAAATAAAAAGAATGTACATGTTCACAAAATAATATATTCTCAGCTTAGGATCAAATTTAAATTAATAATTTGGCATTCATTTTAAAAATGATTTTGTTTATTAGGTAAAACAATGGAAATTCCAACTTTCATTGAAATAATAAAATGTTTGAAAAAAAAAACTGTTATAAAACGTTAAATATTAACATAATGTTATTTCATTCTTATTGATTGGGTTTGATGACTAGAAAATACGATAATAAAAATTTAGTTATTGTCAAACAGAAAAATTTTAAAAAGAAAAACATTTTAAGTTTTTAAACATTTTTAAAGAATTATTTTAAAACTGTACTTCAGTTTCAAGACTAAATATGAAAATGCGTGTTTATATTTTATTTTAAATTATGAGCAATCATTATTTGTTTCATTTGTGTAACACAACATGTATTTTAAGATTATATTGGTTATGAATTAAATACACATAAATGTTTATTCAGTATGAATCTTTTAAATTTAGAGATATTTTTTGCGTTGCTAATAATTCAAATTTATACTAAGTTGTAATTATGGATCTATTTAAAAAATAATTAATTCACAATAACTCTAAAATATTATTCCAAGTAAAAGTCAATTATATTTTATGGATTTTGATGAACTTTTAATTTAGTACAACAGTTATCATTATCACCATAGCCTCTATTTAAGCTATTAGGAATTGGTGCCACCTTAACGATTTGACAGGATTTTATAACAGCTGTCGAACCTCAATAAAATTCATTATGTCTAAGAGAACCAGTAAGGTGGTTAGGTTTGTGTCACTATTAATGTTTTCGTATGGTCACCCGTCCGTATTAAACCGCAAACAGAACAGCTGAACATCAGGGCTAAGGTAACCCTTTTATTCAAGAGCTGATCACCACACCTCTGGCCTGATTAATTTCCTTCCTAATTTTTCCTATTAACACTTTATTGTCAGCAAATAACATGCACCTCTCCTTGTATTTCTCTAGTAATTTCTTCCATTACAATAGAAATTAAGTAAGGGCTTAAAGCATAAGTTTGATGCACTTCTACTCTTACCCTAAAACCTTCTGTTTTATAATTAATCAATTGAAATTGTTATCTTTAATTTGTACTTTTTTAAATTTATCTAAATTTGTCTTTTTTTGTAACTTTTGCTTTTAGTTAACAAAGTTACAGTGTGCAGCTCTAGAGTATTATAATAACATCTAATGTTTGCAATATTTTCAATTTAGAAAAGTAATTTTTGATTACGATAATTTTTGGGGAAAAAATGTTTATGTTCTAACATATATTAACATATTATTGTTTTAAATTTTTCTATAAAACATTCAGTATCACAAGATAATTTTAATAATAAACTAACATACTTAGTTAAAAAAAAAAATGATATTTTTTATTAATAAAGAAAAATAAATAATACGCCTTTCTAATAGTCCAGAACTGTAAAAAATATTCACGCAAAATATTTGTATGATGTAAGTTTTCTTTAGATGTAAAAATTTTGTGAGAGACTCTATGTATTAGATAATCTATTTATACATTTTACATTTTATTTGACTATTAAATAACTTACACAAGGGATTTTTCCCTTGTTTAAGTTTATAAAATTATCTGGTGAGAAGGCTAAGAAAAATTGGTCACAATCGAAAAAATATTTAGTAGTAAAACACAATAAAAGTTTTTTTTGGTTATTATTTATTTCCATAAGATCAAAAAAACTAAAAGATAAAAAACTACAGTTTTTTGAAACATTATATTACATATTAAACTTTGTATTTTTATAAATGTTCAAATATTAAATAAAACAACTATTGAAATAATTGACCAAAAATTAATTTGTTTTGTTAAAAATTAAAATCTATAAAAACTTTTTTAGTTGTTCTATGTACATCATAATTTGAATTAAGTTTACATGAATCAATATAATACACAGAAGTCTTAATATTATACTCTTCAAATAAATTTTCTAAATGCATTAAATACGATTTGATAATGTCAATATTTTGCATTAATTCTTCCTTAATTTCTTCTTTAATTTTATCTGAATTTCTATTATCTAGTATTTCATTGTAATCTATTAGAACAAATTTTGGCGACAGACTTTTCATAATTCTTTCAATATCTGTAATTGAATTCTGAAGTGTCATATTTATACCTTTTACAACTTGTGGTCTTTTAACGGAATCTTTTAAAACTACTATCACTTCTTGCCTGTTAAATAGTGTTTTAAAGAAATCATCATTTAAAATATATTTATTCATATCATTAATTTCTGTATTGGTATTTCCAAAAAATGTATGTTTTAATTTCCAATATTTAGAAGCATAAATTATGTGCTTTCTTATAAAATGTAATGCTACTGTTCTTATCACGTTTAACATTTGTTCTTGATATTTTCGTATTTGAATTATCCAAAGATCTAGATGGTAATAATTCGTTGCTTCATAAAAACTTTTGTTGAGCACTTGATATATTTTGTTAAAAACTTCTTCACTTTGACCACCAAAATTCATAATTATGTTTCTCAATATATTTTCATTCTTTATTTTATATAAGCAAATACTTTCTAAGGAAACCCAATTTTTTTCTTTATCATTTTCAAATAGAATACCATTATTATGTTCTTGTATTTGGCTTATCAATACTTCGAAATCTTCCAAATTTACACCATCGTCAGGATTCACTATCATACTATTCTTGTTATCTTTTCTACAATATATATTAATAGAAGAATTTAATATGGATATGATTTCATTTATTATTAAATAATTGTTATTCATATTAATTGAATTTTTACGGCACATTGAACTATGCAACAAAAACATATGTACTAGCCAGAACGGTCTTACATAAAATTTCTTATTTATTTTGATAAGTGAAGCTAACATGTGGCTGGTAATTTTTTCGCTTAAATGACATTCAATTACATTTGTGCAGTTTGTTAAATAATTATGAAGTAAAATCATATTGCCACAAACCAAGTCACAGTATATGAAATCAACGGTTTTTTGTATAACATTGTTACTTATTAATTTATCAGTGAAAGATAATATCTTTTTTACATCATTAAATTTTAATTTTTGTATATTATCCAGCAGCGAATAATCAAGTCCAGTTTTCAGTTTGATTGCTTGTTTAATATTTAAATGTTCACTCGGAATATTTGTTGAATGACACGTATTAACTTGCATAGCATGCCAAATAATCGTAACTACAATGTTGATAAAAAGATTAAAAATCATTTTTCACTACTTTAGTTTGCAATTGTTAAATAAATGATAATTCATGCAAAATGAAAACTTTTTAACTACTTGATTAATATTGTGTATCGTTTTTGATATGTTAATTTTCCTAAAAAGTAGGTTATGACAATATATTTAAATGTTTATAAATTTATGATAATCATTGTTAGGGACTATTTTTATAGTTTACTTATTATTTTGAAAAATAGTCTAAATCTAATACTAAACTGAATAAATATTAACGCAATAATATTTACAGTGGTAAAAACTATGGCAAGAAATGCTTTGATGAAAATTTATAGATAGTGTATAATTCTAAAAATTGATCGATAATTATAACTACGTTAAACTCATATGTTATTAATTATATATAATGTAATAAAAGTAACCCTAAATAATATTAATCCTAAGAAATCAAATGAGCTTTAACACTCAAACCTAACTCAAACCAACATAATTAGTTAGCTATGTTATACTTTAGTCACTAACTAATTAAAAAGAGAGAAAAAAAATTAATCTACTTATATATAACTCATATAAATCCTTATACATGTTATATTTCGAACCCATTAATGAATATTTTTGGAAATGTTATGGACATATTTGTTCAGGCGCGGACTGGGACCAATTTTCTTACCGGTAAACCAAGTTAAAGGGGCCCATAGGACCTTTCCAGAGCCGCGGCAAAGCTCCTAGAAGCCCACCCGATCATTTGTGCTGGTTTTTTTTTATCTGTCGCCTACTTTACTCAGCTTAGACTTGACCGATTTTGATGAACTATACGTAAAAAGACTACTAATCGTATCTAGTTAAAGACATACTTCTCGTGTCCCTAAGAAAGGAAAAAATTAAAAAAAAATGATGTGCTATCGTTTTAATATTAAACTTCAACCATAAAAACCAAAAGAAAAATAAGTTGCTTTTGTTAAATTATCTGACTTTTCTAAAAATAATAGTAATTTTTTTCGCGTTACAGTCATTAAAATTGAGTTTTTATAATCAAAAAAATTGCTTTTTTCGTGTTGCCAAAATTCCAGAAGTTCTCTAATATTTGTTTAGAAAGGTAAGAAAACTTTACATAATATGGGTAAATTACAAATGGGGTTCTCCATGAAAACTTTTAAAAACTTTTAGTAAAATCGAAAAAACGGAAAAATATCTTATTTTACACAAATAGAATAAATATTGATTAATGTGGATTTTCTTTTCATTGTAATATACGTGCAGTATAATTAAAATTTTATATTTGTTGCTAGGCAAGAATGAGTAAACATAATTTTATACGCTATGGTTATAGACTTACGTAATTATTGTATGCACTCCTAATTATAATTAGTATACATGTCATAAAGAGCCGGATTGAGACTTTTCAGCCTACCGAGATTTTAAGTTTCAGCCCATACGACAAAAGCTGTTGTACTCATCTCTAATTTTATTTACATCCTAGTCAAAGAGAAAACATAATTATTCTTTCGTGATCACTTTTTAGTAGAAGAATTCATTATTCGCGATCTGACTTACCCCTAAAGGAATCGTACATCCATTCATATTCCTACTCAATCCATCTCTTATAGTCATAATAATTCGCTGTATTATAAAAATATTTAAAAATATAAAATATATTTTATTTATATTCGCTGTACTGTATGCTTCGTAGTGTGTTACTAGCACTCCTCTGTTATATCACTAATTACTTTATTATTATATATTTAATCTTTAATTAATTAAATCACTTAGTTGTAAACATTATGTAAATTGGTGTTTGGCGCGAATAAAGTAAATAAAATAATAATTGTTTCACTTAGACATAATTATAAATAATTTCTCGGTAGCTCGCTGGCTCAATTCAGACATGGTGTCATACGTGTCATTTAATGTTTTACAAACAACAATGTTAATGTTTAATACATTTTTTTACTCATAAAATATAGTATAATGTATATTAGTATAATTTTTAAGTACTCACCAAACAATAAAGCGGTTACCAAAACTCATAAGACACAATAACGATAGTTACCATTGACGAGCAAAATGAAAATGATCAAGATTTCAAATAAAAAACAAACAAAAATATTTTTTTGAAATCATTAATAAATATAAAATCATGATAAAAGGATATCGCAAATTGAGAAATATCGATATGCTATTTATTGATTTTTATGATACAATANAGGGATATCGAAAATCGAGAAATATCGATATGCTATTAATTGATTTTTATGATACAATACAGACGTTGGACAACACACGGATCGGTCATTAGTTTTTATCATAATAATTGTAAATATAAACAATTCGGACACATCAGCCGTCAAACACGTGCTGACGACTTCCGCGAATTAAAAGCAGACGACATATTTGATAATCAGATATTTTTATCGATTTACATAAACAAATATGACAATTTTATGCTCTTAAAATAGTATTTAACTAATCCAAAATGCAAGAGGACTCATAAAACCTTCGGGTCATTCCAACATGTCTGTGAGGACCAAGTGGCGATATTAGGAGTCGCACAGGGCCCCAGAGCAGTGTCATCAATGACACGGCGCTGCATAACAATTTTTGATAACTTTTAATTGTCAGGAGGAAATTGGGGATTTTTGTAAAAAAAAAATTATTAAAATTTAGGCAGTTTACTAACTGATTTGCCATAGTACCAAGGGGCCCATATATCATAACTTTTGGGGGGGGGGGCCACCGGGATTTTCCCGATATCCCCGTGNTGGGGGGGGGCCCACCGGGATTTTCCCGATATCCCCGTGGGCCAGTCCGTGTCTGTATTTGTTTTTAATAAATCATTTTTTTCGAGATGCTGTTAAAATAAATATTGGCGATTATTTATAACAATCGTAGAAAATGATATCAAAATTATCAAATATTATTACAACGGAGTAATCTAAAATTATGCCTCACGCCGTATCTTCAAAATTAATCTCAAATTATTTTAGAAGTAATTAGTATCATAAACAGAATGATTCTGCTAACGCTTGTCGTCTTATCAGATATTATGGATTGATTTAAATAACTAAAAATTTTTATTATTAGAAACTTTTGGACATTTAGTCTACTTTTTTACAATTTTAAATACTTTACTGTTACCAGGTCTAAAGTTATTTTTAAAAATATTACTTTTTAATTTTGGAATGGCCTACGTCAACATTTCGTAAAATACTATAATTTGAATAAATTAAATTGAGTATCCCGAGCGGTATATTTACTAAATACGGTCCTGAATAAAAAATGCATTCTAAATAAAGATATTACTATTATATTATAATTTAGCTTTCTTACAAAAAAAAAGTAATGATTAATATAATAAATTTTTTTTTAAATTAAATATTTTAAATCTGATTTAATTTATAATTATATAAAATAAAGAAAAAACAGATTAAAACAGATTAAAATGAATTCCAAACAATACATCTGATGATAAATCAAAATGGTTACCTTTTTTGGTATTTAAAAAACACTAACAAATTTATATATTTTTTATGAAAAAGACGCAAGTCACTTTAAGTTATTTTTTGAAATTTGTATAACATATGTGTCATCTTATGCTTACCTAAGAATCCTAAAAATGAAAATCAATGATAATAAAATGCCATACACATTTATCGAAGAATCTGGAAAGAATTAAATATAAAATTTATACTTTTATATATTCGGATAATTAAATAAAAATTAATTCATATTATTAATATTAAAATCGTTTATTACATCGTAGAAGTTGTAAATCTCTATAATATTAAAACAATTACAATTGTATAAGCTTTTCACTGTTAGTTCGGTTATTAAATGATATTACTTTATAATTCTTAAATGCTCTGATAAAAGAAAAAGCAATATTATAAGTCTCAAATTTAGTTTCTACATAACGTAAATACAATATAATACTCGAATAACTATCTCTTAATAATTGACAATCAAACTTATTTTGGAAAGTTTTTTCTTTATTTGAGTCTTCCATAGTTATAATTTTTCTGTTTTTCTCATTTTCGTTTTTTTTTTTATCTAAATAAACATTATTTAAAAGGGTATCAGAAGGTATTAGCTCAAATTTTGATGACAGTTTTTTCATTATTATATCAATTTTAACAACTGTTGCAATATGTGTTTCATTTATTTTATTATTATATTTTTGCCGTTCATTCAATTTTTCTAAAGTTGTTATTACATTATTGTAATATGATTTATTAAAAAGTTGCATAAAGAAATTATTTTCTAATAGTATCTCTTTTATTTTAGAATAGCCTACGTCAACTTCTCGTAAAAGACTAGGGTTTAATTTTCTATAGTTCTCAGCATAATATAAATAGTTCCGTATTAAATGCAAAGTGACAATTCTTATGATATTAAATATGCTCTCTAGATATTTCTCAATTTGTATGACCCAATTGTCATAATAATAATAATTTTTCGCCAATTCATAATTATTGAAAATATCATCACGTATTGCTTTATAAACAACTTCGTTTTGATCACCGAATGTCATAATTATGGTTTTCCAAAAATGTTCATCTTCTAATATTTGGTGTAAGTAAATACTTTTAAGGGAAACCCAATTTATTTCTGTTTTATTTTCTATTAAGATATCATTTTTTGCTTGTCGTTCATTTATTAATTTTATGATATTTTGTACTTCTGTCGTCTCATTGTTATGTTGAACTATTGTTTTATATTGATTATTATCTCTACACCACGTATTAATATGCCTTTGTAAGGAATCTCCTGTCAAATAATTCACCGTTCTAATAAAGTCTTTATGATATTTATCAGTTTCATTTCGGAACATTGAACTGTATATTATATACATGTGAGCATACCAGAATGGTTTTTCATATATTAATTTATTTATTTTGAATAGGGAAACTAGCATGCGTCCAGTTATTGATTCTTCTAAATTATTATCATTTAAATTGTTACATATCGACAAATAATTTTTAATGACGTACATATTACCACATAACAAGTCACAGTATATTAGATCAATCGGTTTTTTTATGGTTACCTCTTTTGGTAAAATATTAATGTTTAGTAATTTCTTTATAGTAGCAATGTCAAGTTTATTTAATTCTTCATGCTCAGGATAAATAAATCCAGTGTCCAGAGAAAGAGCAGTTTCAAATTTGTAATCATACCTAGGAACACTTTTAATACAACATGTATTAACTTGCATTGAACGGAAAATGACCATTACTGTAATGATAAATAAAATCGGATTCATAATCATTATTCACTGCTTAGGTTTGCACTTTTAAACAAAAGATTATGTATAAAAAATTAATACTTGATTTAACAAATTGTGTATAGCTTTTTATATATTTCTTTTTCATTGAAAATAGTTATGTAAATACTAATTTTTTTAAATAGATCAAGCTGAATGAATATTTGTAAGTAACTGTTTTAATGGATTTACATGTAATACTTAATCTATATTAAAACTGAACATGTATACAGGATGATTCATTAAAAATAAGACAGTTTTTTTCTCGGAAACTATTGAACATTTTAGCTTCGATGCGAAGCTGAGAAGGTATTGGTTTTACTATGATGTGTTTTTTTTTGTGTCCGTTATCACTTTTTCTGAGCTCTCACCGAACGTATTTCTTTCAACGATACGTCAAAAGATCACAAATCGTATCTAGTCGAAGACATTACCCTTAAAAATTGAAAAAAATTCAACCGTAAATGGGNTTAAATATAAAAAAAATTCCCCCGTAAATGGGGGAAACCTCCAAAAAAATTACAAATTTAAAAATCGCTAATTTTCAAAATTTTTTCAATTTTTTTTACTAAAATGTGCCGTAACTTTTTCAAAAATGAACATATCAATATAAATTTTTTTTTATAGATGTTTGATGTCTTTACCTATCATTTTATATATGTTTTTTGTAAATTTGACCCTTTATGCCCACAGGGGGGATTTAATATTTCAACTTTTTCACAAAAAATTAACTTTTTCAACTTAACTTTTGAAAATGTTCCGGAAGGTCTGACACTTTTATAAATATCTTTAATTAAAGCTAATGTAATATACTTTAATTTAAAAAAAAAAAATTTGACCTCTGGACTTGTCTTCAAAGCGAAAATGGCTGTGATAAAAATAAAATAAAGATAAAATAAAATAAATAAAGATATTACTATTATATTCTAAGTAATTGAGTGGATTGTATAGATGAATCAATAATTAGTCGTATTTTCTTTGTGTTATTTTTTGTAAAATAGAAATAAAACTAAACAATATTAGAATGTAGTTTTTATATTATAGGCGATTTGTCTATTTCAACCCACTCAATTATTTAGAAAATAAAAGTAACATCGGAAATGTTTATTTGGATTTTTTAGTCAACTATATTAGCTTCGATGCGAAGCTGAGAAGGTATGGTTTTACTAAGATGTGTTTTTTTTTATTTATTTTTTTTTTTTGTGTCTGTTACCACTTTTTCTCAGCTCTCACCGAACGGATTTCTTTCAACGATACGTCAAAAGATCACAAATCGTATCTAGTCGAAGACATTACCCTTCAAAATTGAAAAAATTTCCCTCGTTCCCCGTAAATGGGGGAAACCTCCAAAAAAATTACAAATTTAAAAATCGCTAATTTTCGAAATTTTTTCAATTTTTTTTACTAAAATGTACAAATCAATAATTTTTTTTTATAAATGCTTTATGTCTTTACTTATCATTTGATATATTTTTTTTGTAAATCTGACACTTAACCTGCCCACAGGTGGGGATTTAAAATGACAACTTTTTCACAAAAAAGTTACTTTTTCAACATAACTTTTGAAAATATTCCGGAAGGTCTGACACTTTTATATATATCTTAAATTAAAGCTAATGTAATGTACTATAATTTGAAAAATAAAATTTGACCTCTGGACTTGTCTTCGTGGTGAAAGTTGACATCAAAGTTAATAAACAATTATGATTTTTGTAAAATAATTTTTTTTTATATTTTTAACTTAATAATGCTCTAACTTTTTCAATAATGAACATATCAATATAAATTTTTTTTATATAGATGCTTGATGTCTTTACTTATCATTTGGTATATTTTTTTTGTAAATCTGACACTTAACCTGCCCACAGGGGGGGATTTAAAATGACAACTTTTTCACAATAAATTTACTTTTTCAACATAACTTTTGAAAATGTTGCGGAAGGTCTGACACNTTTTTCAACATAACTTTTGAAAATATTCCGGAAGGTCTGACACTTTTATATATATCTTAAATTAAAGCTAATGTAATATACTTTAATTTGAAAAAAAAAATGTGACCTCTGGAAAATGGAAAATGGCTACCGAATTCTATTTTCGTGTGAAAATTCTGGATTTTATTATTTATATTATATTTAACTTTATAATGCTATAACTTATTGAAAAGTTTATGGATCCACACAATTTTTTTATGAGAAATAATATTTTTTAATAAACCCTTTTTCATTCGACATACTTTATCTTAATCGAGAAATTAATGAGGAACCAGCAGATCAAGTAGCTTTTGGAATAAAACACCAATTTTTTAGCTTCGATGCGAAGCTGAGAAGGTATTAATTTTACTATGATGTGTTTTTTTTTTTATTTTTTTTTTGTGTCTGTGAACGCTCAATCTCAGCTCTCGCTGGACCGATTTTGATGAACAATATGTCAAAAGATCACAAATCGTATCTAGTCGAAGACATTACCCTCAAAAATTGAAAAAAATTCCCTCGTTCCCCGTAAACGGGGGAAATCCCCCAAAAAATTACAAATTTAAAAATCGCTAATTTTCGATATTTTTTCAATTTTTTTTACTTAAAATTGCCATAACTTTTTTAAAAATGACCGAATCAATATAATTTTTTTTTTTATAGATACCTTAAATAATTACCTATCATTTTATATATTTTTGTGAACATTTGACCCTTTAACAGCCCAAAGGATGGGGTTTCAAAATGGTAACTTTTTTACAAAAAATTAACTTTTTCAACTTAACTTTTGAAAATGTTCCGGAAAGACTGACACTTTTATATATATCTTAAATTAAAGCTAATGTAATATACTTTAATTTGAAAAAAAAAAATTTGACCTCTGGACTTGTCTTCATGGTGAAAATGACTACCGTATGCAAAAATATGCTATTTTTTTGAAAAAATTCTTGATATTATATTTTACATTTTTTAACATTATGATGCTATAACTTTTTAAAAAATGCATGAATCAATTTTATTTTTTAACATTAAATACTTTATATAAACCTCTTTCATTCAACGTCCTTTTTTTTTAAATCGGACATTTTGCCTTTATACAGGGGGGGTGCAAAGTTTTTAAAATGCGTATAGAAAGTAGAACTTTTTCAACTTAACTTTTGAAAATGTTCCNGACACAGAGGCACAATTGCGTTTAGAACAAGTGCAGCAAAAATGGTTGATGACGGATGCTAACGATCAACGTTATATAGTTATGTCAGTAAATGAACAGTCATTAGATTAGAATTGTGACACAGCGAAAGGTATGTCAAATAAATTACTGAGTGTATATGAACAAAAGTCTAATACATCAATTACATTGATTCAACAAAAATTTTATAGTTATGTAATGGATAGAAATAATAATATGGCACAAGATATATCAAAATTAGAAAACTTGAATAAACAATTAAAACAATTATACGATTTAATGCTGATAACTAAAGTTCTTATAACCTTACAAGAATATTATAAATATTTGTGTAGTGCATATGATTCTTACCATCTGAGAACAAAACATTATTAAATTTGACATTCCGACTTATGGTAGAGGAAACAAGACAAAATAATGGCCATGAAATTTAGAAAAATAATGGCTAAAATAGTGTATTTGCGGCGAAAAAATCGTTCAGAACGAAAAAACAAAAATATTCAATGTTTGATAATTATTCTGAAAATCAACAAAATAATGATATAAAACCAGGAATTTACAATTTTTGTAATAAACCAAGTTATTGGAAACGTGATAGCTGGACTTTGAAGAAAGAACAAAATGGAAATAATAAAATCGAAAAGGCATATGGGTATTCAATTCATGGTAATAGAAAACAAATTTTTCTATGAAGCTTGCGTTTATAGTAAACAAAACAGAAAACCATTTACACTGTGCAGTACCAAAACAATAAAACCTGGTCAGATAATTCAGTGTTTTGTTGTATACTCATGAAAGAAAATTTTCTTGGTGGTAAAAGATTTTTGTTATATTCAAAAATCAGAAGTAAAAGACAATTTTGAATTATTCTTAAATATAGTAAAAAATCAGTTAAATATATCAATTCTTACTTTATGAAGTGATTGTGGTTTGGAATATGAGAATGATGAAGTCAAAGTTATTTTGAATAAATTTGGTATAAAACATAAAACCAGTGTACTACAGCAAATCGGTAAAGCGGAACGAACAATGTGTACAATAGTCGAAGCAGCTACAACTATATTATATAGTAAAATTCTGTCAAAAATTCTTTGGGCTCAACGGCAAATACAGCTGTATATGTATTGAATTGTACGTTAAATTTGGGTTGTTGTATTTAAATATGAAACTATCTTTTTGTTCTAACTTATAGTTATAATAGTTCAATACTAACGCAAATGTTATTAATAAAGATATAATCAAACAAAGTAAAACATATAAAATAATGATACAGCAGTAATGGTATGATGTGTTTTGGCCCTCAAAGGTGCCGGCAATGACGTCACCTATTGTTTTCGTAACAATGGGCTATTGTTCTCGGAGAACAATGGGTGCACAGCTGAGATGCACTCCGCGCTGGTGACGTCACACTGATTGTGTGACAACCCAAGGCAAACCAGTGGCGATGACGTCAAAATGATGTCGTATACGACGGTGTAAGCCAAGTTAGCGTGAGGGTGCCATTAGTGATGATGTCAAAATGACGTTACCTATGGGAGTCCCCTTCGGGTGACGATTGTCATGCCGCCGGGGCCCCAGTGAAAGTGTTGACGTCGCATACTATGTACGCTGGAACCCAGCCCTAGCAGACCATAATATTATTAATTAATGTATATTAACTAATTATTAAATAAAATTAAATAATTTTCTAAGTCTGTATATACGTCATACTGTATATTTACAGTGTCTACGTAATAATTTGTTTGGTAAACAATAGGTGCACAGGATCTACTCAATGTCGGGTCTATCAAAAAAAAAAAAAAGTTCATTTTCCAGTGTAGGTACATGCTAACGGTTCAACGTGAGTATAATTTGCGTCGAGTCCGCACGTTTAATATGTCACAACCCTATATACAACTGTGTTAATTCATCCCCGACGCTGTCGTTTAGGTTTAAGTCGATATTTTGTAAATGCTGAGTACCCCTTCCATGTGGTTCCACTACACATTCCAGACATTCCGACAATCGTTGTGTTTGATAAAAACCATCGAACACGTGCATAATGCGTAGGCGCTATATTTCATAGCATTACTACTAGGTCGTTTGTTATACTAATATGTTATTCATACTACTCGAATAGAATGTTTAATACAACCGGTGACAATGTGTATTTCTTTTAGATATAACTACTAATATACTTTCGTACTAGTAAAGAAAGATGTATAGCCACTTCGAATACTTTGAGAAAAACGAATGTGGGAAAAACTCGTTTGTAATTTTTGTTAACCTTGAACAATTGGTCATTAGTATTTATAAATTTTAATATAGAATAAAATCTCTGGAAAGACTGTAGGACGTCTCCTTCTTTCGAAAAACTTATATACGTCTTTTTTCCTTAATATTGTTTAATCATCGATATATCTTATCAAAGAAATATTTTACGATAATTTTGTTGTACATAAATAAAATATAATAAGGTTAAGGTACTAAAATAAATAACACGTTCTTTTTTAATAGTAAAATATACATTCAAGTAATCATTAGTATTTTATAAATATAAAATTTTACATTATTTTTAGAAAAAAACAAATTATAATATTTTATGAACTTCGTTTGTCATAGGGATGTATTCAAACATTATATCGTATACAATCAAACAATATGCNAGCATTTTATCGTATACAATCAAACAATATGCTGTAGTGTTGGTCGGAAAATTTTCATCGGATTCAAAATCTAATCTAATATCAACTGTCGAATTTTTTAATTTTTCGTTTTGCCTTGAGATTTTATCTAAACGCATATTAATTCTGGTACTAATAAGTTGCAATTATGATGTACTTATATAAAGTATAATGTATATTATCATTCAGGGAACATAATGTAGAAGATATTATTTCAAACGTGATAAAGTCATTGAGGGCTTGTGAATACAGTGTTGGATACAGTACGGATCGCTTTACGAATTCAAGAAGGATGTCCAATAAATCTCAAAAACGAAGAATTATCAGTACGGTTGCACATTAAACATAAATAACAACAGAGAAGAGAAAATTTTTTATTCAATTTCCATCTACATTCGTTCAAGAATGGTTTTTCGTTACATGTGTACAAGTGAATTTCACTATTAACCATTTGTTTGTCAATAACACACAATTAAATTTCATATGACGTTACCGCTGAAAACAGTGTAAAACATGCCTCTGATTTTTACTAACCGTACGCACACTTCAAACGTATCTACTGCGGTAACAGTGAAAAATAGGAAAAAATCACCACACTTAGTGATTGACGGTATACACAAACATCAGCATCGTGGCGGTGCTTTCATCAAACGGTCTTGGACTGTGCAACGAGTAAACCGTGTGCCGTAGTATTCGAAAAAACTGTCAAGAAAAAATATCGCATATCTAAAATTGCTGGGTTGTCGTGTTATCGTCTAAACGAAAAAACTATGTCGGACTATCTACAAGTTTTAGAAAAATACCAGCAGGATGATAACGTGAAGCGAGAATACTACTTGGAACATCAAAGCTACAACAATTCGTATGGAAACAACGATGAGATACGCATTGAATTGCGAAATAAGGAAAAATTTACTATACCATGCGAAAGGTACTTGCAGATCGAGGGGAAAGTTGAAAAACTGGTTGCAGCAGTCGGTACAGTAGTAATGAATCAAAATTCTATGATGAATCTTTTTGATGAAATTAGATTTGAAATAAACAATCAGACAATTGATAAAACAAAAAATGTTGGTGTAACTACGACTATGAAAGGATACTGTTCGTTCACGCCTAACGATATCGTACGGTTACAACCAGCTGGATGGAAAAACGAAAATAAATTATACAAAGACGAAGACTTCATGGATGACAACGAATTCGTAGCACAATGTCCGCTGTACATGTGTATGGGATTTTTCGAAAGATACCGGCGTGCATTAGTGAACTCCAATCAAACACTTATTTTGATATGATCGGGCACGGACAGTTCCGCTATAATGCTCGTACCACCAACAGAAGCGCAAAAAGAACAAGTTATGTCCAAAAGTAATATTGCGTTAATTAAACAGACGAAAGTGAATATTACAAAAATTAAATGGGTCGTGAAGTATTTCGAACCGAATGTGAAAACGGAATTGGGTCTAATGCGTATATTGGATAATAAAAAATGGTTACCGTTAGAGTTTCAACACTGGGACACTNAAAACCCAGCATAGGGGGATCGCGGCACAGTGGTGACGTGACATAGTTGGATCAAGTATAATGATATCTGACAGTGATTAAAATCACTATCAAAAAAAAAAACGCTTCGATGCAAATCTTTAGATAGTGTTTAATTTTAAAAAATTGGTGGATTATTCCAAAAGCTTCATAAACTGCTAGTTCCTTATTAATATCCTGATTAAGATAAAGTATGTCGAATGAAAAAGGGATTATTAAAAAATAGTATTTCCCATAAAAAAATTATATTGATCAATACACTTTTCAATAAGTTATAGCATAATAAAGTTAAAAATGTAAAATTCAAAATCGAAAATTTTCACACAAAAATAGCATTCGGTAGCCATTTTCACCGTGAAGACAAAATAAAGTCCGAAATTTTTTTTTTACATAATAAAATAGATTACATTAGCTTTAATTTAATATATATAGAAAAGTGTCAGACTTTCCGGAACACTTTCAAAATTTAAGTTGAAAAAGTCAATTTTTTGTGAAAAAGTTGTCATTTTGAATCCCCCCCTGTAGGCAGGTAAAAAGTCAGATTTATAAAAAAAATATACCAAATGATAGGTAAAGACATCATGCATCTACAAAAAAAAAGAATTATATTGATCCATACATCTTTCGAGAAGTTATAGCATTATAAAGTTAAAAATATAAAAAAGAATTTTTTTACAAAAATCGTATTTTNTAAAAAAAACACATCTTATTAAAACCAATACCTTCTCAGCTTCGCATCGAAGCTAATATAAAATATGAAGATAAAATAAAGTCCGAAATTTTTTTTTACCATTAAAAAGTATATTACATTAGCTTTAATTTAAGATATATATAAAAGTGTCAGACCTTCCGGAACACTTTCAAAAGTTACGTTGAAAAAGTTCTACTTTCTATATGCATTTTTATGTTTTGAATCCCCCCTGTATTTAGGGAAATGGTCCGATTTAAAAAAACAGTATGTCGAATGAAAGATCTATATAAATACTACTTCTCATAAAAAAATTGTAATGATCCATACATTTTTCAAAAAGTTATAGCATAATAAAGTTAAAAATGGAAAATACAAAATCGAAAATTTTCACACAAAAATAGCATTCGGTAGCCATTTTCACCATGAAGATAAGATAAAGTCCGAAATTTTTTTTTTTCATAATAAAGTATATTACATTAGCTTTAATTTAAGATATATATAAAAGTGTCAGACCTTCCGGAACATTTTCAAAAGTTAAATTGAAAAAGTTAATTTTTTTTGAAAAAGTTGTCATTTTAAATCCCCCCTTGTGGGCAGGTTAAGGGTTAAATTTATGAAAAAAATATACCAAACGAAAGGTAATGATATTACACATCTATATAAAAAAGAATTATATTCATATGTTCATTTTTGAAAAAGTTATGGCAGTTTTTAGAAAAAGAAATTGAAAAAATTTCGAAAATTTGCGATTTTTAAATTTGTAATTTTTTTGGAGGTTTCCCCCATTTACGGGGAACGAGGGAATTTTTTTCAATTTTTAAGGGTAATGTCTTCGACTAGATACGATTTGTGATCTTTTGACGTATCATTGAAAGAAATCGGTTCGGTGAGAGCTGAGAAAAAGTGGTAACAGACACAAAAAAANCATATCGTTGAAAGTAATCCGTTCTGTGAGAGCTCAGAAAAAGTGGTAACAGACACAAAAAAATACACATTATAGTAAAACCAATACCTTCTCAGCTTTGCATCGAAGCTAAAATGTAAAATATAATATCAAGAATTTTTTCACAAAAATAGCATATTTTATTTTTGTACGGTTCACGCACCGTACACAACGTCATTTTGACAAAGTACGGGAGCACTCACCGCTGTAATATACACACAGCAGGGGACACATACGTCACACTTAGGGTACCACACAGTAGGGATTCCGGTAACTACACCACTTGTGTTTGTGACGTAGACATTGTCATATGGTCGGCTAGGGCTGGGTTCCAGCGTACATAGTATGCGACGTCAACACTTTCACTGGGGCCCCGGCGGCATGACAATCGTCACCCGAAGGGGACTCCCCTAGGTAACGTCATTTTGACATCATCACTAATGGCACCCTCACGCTAACTTGGCTTACACCGTCGTATACGACATCATTTTGACGTCATCGCCACTGGTTTGCCTTGGGTTGTCACACAATCAGTGTGACGTCACCAGCGCGGAGTGCATCTCAGCTGTGCACCCATTGTTCTCCGAGAACAATAGCCCATTGTTACGAAAACAATAGGTGACGTCATTGTCGGCACCTTTGAGGGCCAAAACGCATCATACCATTACTACTTNTCATATTCCAAACCACAATCACTTCATAAAGTAAGAATTGATATATTTAACTGATTTTTTACTATATTTAAGAATAATTCAAAATTGTCTTTTACTTCTGATTTTTGAATATAACAAAAATCTTTTACCACCAAGAAAATTTTCTTTCATGAGTATACAACAAATCACTGTGAATTATCACAGTGATGTCTTTACTTATCATTTGGTATATTTTTCTTTTATAAATTTAACCCTTAACCAGCCCACATAGGGGGTTTCAAAATGACAAATTTTTCACAAAAAATTAACTTTATTATGCTATAACTTTTTGAAAAATGTATGGATCAATACAATTTTTTTATGAGAAGTAGTATTTATATACTTCTTTAATTCGACCTACTTTTTTTTTAAGTCGGACCATTTCCCTTAATAGAGGGGGGGTTCCAAACATAAAAATGCATAGAGTAAGTAGAGTTTTTTCAACTTGACCTTTGAAAATGTTCCGGAAAGTCTGACACAATTTTTTTATGAGAAATAATATTTTTTAATAATCCCTTTTTTATTCAAGATATTAATAAGAAAATAACAGATCATGTAGATTTGGAATAATCCACCAATTTTTTTTAAATTAAACACTATCTAAAGATTTGCATCGAAGCGTTTTTTTTTTATAGTGATTTTAATCACTGTCAGATATCATTATACTTGATCCAACTATGTCACGTCCCCACTGTGCCGCGACCCCCTGTGCTGGGTTATTTTTATACGTAAATACTTATTTTTTAATAATAAGTAATAATATTAAGACTTCGAAGTGTCGTACGTCGGTAGTGCCCCAACGTAGACACAAAAGTTTAACACAAATTTATTAATGTTTTATATATATATATTGACAACGAGTTCGTCGTTCGAGCTCTTCTCGAGTCCTTCCGTTGTATAAACTAATCAGCCCCAATCCCTCTAATTAGTGGACTACTAAAGGGTAGAGTTTAGACCCGTCAGCACAGTCTAGCTCAAAAGTAGCAGACTGAAGGTGGCTCCTTGTCAGCCACCAGAACAACTACCTTTTTACTATACCCACTAAAGGACGGTGAAGCCCAACAATTAGCCAGCTCGTACACTAATTATTTAGATTGACTAAAGACCAGTAGTCCAACCTTGACTCTAGCCGCACACACACACAGAATTCTAAGCACACAGTGAATATAAAATATTTGCTCTAAGTCCAGGTTTTAAAATAGCTATTTTATTTAAGAAACGTATCAAACACAAAGTCAAAAAGTAATATCAAAAATGTAACACAAAACAAAATTAGATCGTACAAAGACACTCGCGTACACGTAACTCGACGTTTCTTCGACAAAAACGTCCAGTCTCGTCTCGCCCAGTATCGTCCTCCTATACTTTTCCCTTTTATATTCTTTTTCCCACCATTCTTAATTTGCTTATCCTGAATTTCCCTTTTATATGGAATTATTATATTGCTTAAGAGTTCAAAAATTGCTTACTACTATTGTAAAGCTTATATTATAGTAAAATCGACGTAATTCAATACTTCCTCATCTAATTACTACAGAAGTGATAGAAAAAGTTTAACCTCACATTTGAAAACATCGCGAAAAGTTGATTTAGAAGAGTATATTTTTGTTTCTGATGAAAGTTTCTTGTAGTCCAGTGTATAAAACTTATAACTTTATTATAAGTAACATACATTTTTTATCAAAAACTTTTGTGCCAAACCCTTTAAATTTTTATACGCGTTAAAAATTTTAATTATTTTTAATAATATCTCCGTTAAAATTACAATATTAAATTATTGAATATTAATTTCATACTAAATCTAATTATTATAATTATTATTTATTCATATATTATAATTATAAATCAAATAACTAATCGGGATAAAATTAAGGGAATAAGAGTTATTGTTGCTTTTGAAATAATCTACCAATTACTTAAAATTAAACACTATCTACAGATTTGCATCGAAGCTTTTCTTATGTTAGTGATTTTAATCACTGTCAGATATCATTTATACTTGTCCCAATTATACCAAGTCCATACTGTGACGCGACCCTACTGTGCTATAATTTTTTAGCTTCGATGCGAAGCTGAGAAGGTATTAATTTTACTATGATGTGTTTTTTTAGCTTCGATGCGAAGCTGAGAAGGTATTGGTTTTACTAAGATGTGTCTTTTTTTTTATTTTTATTTTTTTTGTGTGTGTTACCACTTTTTCTCAGCTCTCACCGAACAGATTTTTTTCAACGATACGTCAAAAGATCACAAATCGTATCTAGTCGAAGACATTACCCTTCAAAGTTGAAAAAATTTCCCTCGTTCCCTATAAATGGGGGAAACCTCCAAAAAAATTACAAATTTAAAAATTAAAAAAATTTTTTTTACTAAAAAATGCCGTAACTTTTTCAAAAATGAACATATCAATATAATTTTTTTTTTATAGATGCTTGATGTATTTACCTATCATTTGGTATATTTTTTTGTAAATTTGACCTTTTTTCTGCCCACAGGGGGGGATTTAAAATGACAACTTTTTCACAAAAAATTAACTTTTTCAACTTAACTTTTGAAAATGTTCCGGAAGGTCTGACACTTTTATATATATCTTAAATTAAAGCTAATGTAATGTACTTTAATTTGAAAAAAAAAAATTTGACCTCTGGACTTGTCTTCATGGTGAAAACGGCTACCGAATGCTATTTTTGTGTGAAAATTTTCGATTTTATAATTTACATTTTTTACTTTAAAGTGCTATAACTTTTTAAAAAATGTATGGATCAATACAATTTTTTCATGAGAAGTAGTATTTATATACATCTTTCATTGGATATACTTTTTTTTTAAATCAGACTATTTCCCTATATATGGGGGGGCTTCAAATATAAAAAATGCATATAGAAAGTAGAACTTTTTCAACTTAACTTTTGAAAGTGTTCCGGAAGGTCTGACACTTTTATATATATCTTAAATTAAAGCTTATGTAATGTACTTTAATTTGAAAAAAAAAAATTTGACCTCTGGACTTGTCTTCACGGCGAAAATGGCTACCGAATGCTATTTTCGTGTGATAATTCTCGATTTTATTATTCATATTATATTTAACTTTATAATGCTNTTTATGATTTATATTATATTTAACTTTATAATGCTATAACTTATTGAAAAGTTTATGGATCAACACAATTTTTTATGAGAAATAATATTTTTTAATAATCCTTTTTCATTCGACATACTTTATCTTAACCGAGATATTAATAAGGAACCAGCAGATCAAGTAGCTTTTGGAATAAAACACCAATTTTTTTAAAATTAAACACTATCTAAAGATTTGCATCGAAGCGTTTATTTTTGATAGTGATTTTAATCACTGTCAGATATCATTATACTTGATCCAACTATGCCACGTCACCACTGTGCCGCGACCCCCCTGTGCTGGGTTTTAAAATTTATAATGTATATTTTTAAAGCAACTTTTTTGACTATACAGCCACATTTTATTTTTTGAGATAAAGTTTGTAATTTGGGAAAATTATACAAAATTTAATAATAATTAAAATTAATATTATTATTTATTTATTTTTTTTTTTTTGTGTCTGTATACGCTCAATCTCAGCTCTCACTGAACCGATTTTAATGAATAATATGTCAAAAGATCACAAATCGTATCTATTTGAAGATATTACCCTCAACAATTGAAAAAAATTCCCTCGTTCCCGTAAACGGGGGAAATCCCCCAAAAAATTACAAATTTAAAAATCGCTAATTTTCGATATTTTTTCATTTTTTTTTACTTAAAATTGCCATAACTTTTTTAAAAATGACCGAATCAATATAATTTTTTTTTTTATAGATACTTAGATACTACTAGACTATAATATTACAAATTTTTTGTAACATGTTGCTATATAAATCAATTCTAAAAAAAATGATTGTTTTTCTCCTGAATTAAGAATTGATTTTTACAAATATAATCAAATTTTATAATACGCTCAAATGAGTAAATCTTTTTAACAACTTTGTTTTGATTGGTACAATTAGTTAAAGTAAATCATTAAAATTAATTAAGTT
>NW_026099572.1:28790351-28860462 GCF_025091365.1 Daktulosphaira vitifoliae | reverse complement strand
AAATCTTTATCAAAAATTTTTCATCAACTTTAAAGAACCAAAAAAATAGGTTAAAAATGAAAATTTGGACTGATTATTTTTAACATATTAAAAATCAAATCAGTAATAATTTGAAAATAAATTTTTTTTTCTTTTAATTATTTTTTATATGTAATTAGTAATAATATAAAAAATTAGAACTGATAGATAAAGTCTATTTGCAGATTTGAAGACAACGCGAAAAGTTGATTTAGAATAGTATATTTTTGTTTCTGATGGAAGTTCCTTGTAGTCCAGTGTATAAAACTTATAACTTTGTTAACTGTTATAACTTTATCAAAAATGACCAAATTAGTATATTTTTTTTTATTTAGATGCATGTCTTTATCTATCATTTGGTTTTTTTTTATAAATCTAACCCTTTACCTGCCCACAAGAGGGATTCAAAAAAATAACTTTTTTTTTTTTAGTTAAAGTAAATCATTAAAATTAATTCAGTTCTGGATATTTCAATAGTAGAATCTTTTTAAATACCAAAAATTACTTAGAAATGATATTATGATTTCTATTTTAGTGTTCTATTACGATAAAAATGATGAGTTTTTCTGATAAATATACTGTAAATAGTAATTATAAAATTTCCTGACTGCATATTAATCTTAAAAGTAACATTGTTTTAATTCTCATAAAATGTTCTATTTAATGATACATTCTAGTCAAAGAAGGGGTAATTTTGGAGAATAGCAGAAAAAATTCTCAACCAATTTTTTTTTTTTTTAAAGATGGAATTTGGTGGATTATTTCAAAAGCAACATCAACTCTTTTTCTTTAATTATATCATGATTAGTAGTTCTTTGATTTTAAAATATAATATATGAATATATACTAATTATAATTATTAAATTTAGTATGAAATTGATATTTAATATTGTAATTTAAACAGAGAAATTATAAAAATAATAAAGAAGTTGTATTTTGCTTTATTTTATGTGTATAAAAATTTAAAGGGCTTGATACAATAAATTTCAATAAAAACTGTTTGTTACTATAAAAAAATGCACTGGACTACAAGTTGAAAAAGTTATTTTTTTGCGAAAAAGTTGCCATTTTGAAACCCTTCCCGTAGATAAGGGATCAAATGTTCACAAAAATATATCTAAAGATAGGTAAACACCTAAGGTATCTATAAAAAATATATATACATTGATTCCGGCCATTTTTAAAAAAAGTTATGGCAGTTTTAAGTAAAAAAAATTAGAATATTCAGAAATCGTAAAAATAATAAAAAGTGGATTTAAGGTAAGTAGGGTGAAAAAGGGGATTTTGGTTCCCCCCCGCTTCACCCACCCACCACACCGCATGTGATGTAGGTGAAGAGGTGTNAGGTAGATAAAAAAAATTGATTATCGAGATTTTAATGAGATTCTTTTTAACTTAATTATATACATTAAAATAAATATTTTCTGAAAGTTTGAGATTCTTAAAAAAAATTTACTGGTGGCTAAACGTGGTTTTAGTATTTTGATCGAAAATATCCTAAAAATCGGCCTCTGTTACTCAATTTTTGGTTAAACATTATGATTAGTATATCAAAATTGATTAGTTTTACTGTAGAACACAAATTTTTAGTTTCAAAATTTTAAGTCAAAAATTAATAGCGTAGATATCACAATGACCATAATTATATGGTATATTTCTAGTAGGTTTTAAGTTGTTAAAATTGTTTTTTATGTTGTTTGGCTTATATTTATTTATATTATAAATAGAAAAAGAGTTCACTAATCTTTTCGTAAAAAATAAAATGTTATAGCAATATTATACCTAATATTATAATGACCATGAGAAATAAAATTATGGTTAGAAATAATTTAAATAAAACTAAAAAAATTAAAAAATATTACTATTAAAATTTAGTAACCCTGTGACTCTACATAGGTTTGCTGATTTTTTCGTAATTTTTAATTAAATTTATTCTGTATAATTTTATTATAACATAAAATTATGTTTATGTAAAATTATGTATTCTTATATTATTTATTATATTCAAAATAAATGAAATGTTTAATAAAAATAAGATATTTGAAAAATATTTAATGATAACCTTTATTTATTAATATTTTCAAAAATTTCATATATTTCATTTTACGCTTTATTTATAATAAAAGGTATACGTTTTTAATATAAGTGAACATTTTTTTTCTTCTTATAATATACAAAATTATCAGCCAAACTGCATAAAAAAAAATTGTAAGCTTACTTGAAGCTTGCTTGAGTAAATTGAAATAAATAGTTATAATTAGAAATTTGTTTGCACGGTTGGGTTTTTTTTTTAATTGGTTTTTGGTTCAAACGAAAAGCATGTGAATGGTTTGTTCGCCGGTGGTATCAATCGCCACTCATTCCGCTGCGCTACAGTGTCGGTGTGATCGGGCTCTACAGGGCTACGAAACGTCGGCACGAGCGCAGTTTCCCTAGCTCGGGGAATCGGGCGCGTCCTCAAGTTACGGATAGAAGAACGTGGATCGGAACGTGGACCCTAATCGAGACTCCAAAGAGTCCCATCTTGGGCCCACGCCTAGTACCGGAAGAGGGTATGCAGAGTGCTATCAGCCTCTCCCGGGCGATTCGAACAATGGTCGCACGTCGGCGCAGCTGCTTTACGCATACGGTGTAAGTACTCGTTAAAGCAGCCTCGGCCGGACATCATTCGGGTGAGACGAGATAATACCGCTTCGGTCTTATCCAGGACGAGGCTCAGACCACTCCCCGTAGACGCGCGCTACAGTGTCGGTGTGATTGAACTTTACGGGGCTACGAAACGTCGGCACGTGCGCAGTTTCCCTAGCTTGGGGAATCGGGCGCGTCCTCAGGTTGCGGATAGAGGAACGGCCTGCAGATATGCAGGTTAGCCGCGAAATAAGCAGTCCATTAATTTGGATTGACGAATAAGCGGTCGCGGACAGCGAGCCGCCCAAACGCTTGTTAACCCTGTAGATATATAGGGTAGCCGTGAAATAAGCCTTTATGGATGAATAAGCGGTAGCGTTTGGGTGCGAATGGTGTTAAACGGCAATACAACCAGTGAAGTTAGCCGCTCACTGGCCGGAGGGACTGGCTATGAGGGCATATCACATTTATGAAAATGGAATCGAAAGGAGTAAATGTTACTGCATCAGGGAATTTGGATGCCCCATGACGGTGGTTGATGGGGGGCGTACCCACCAGGTGTCGTCATCAATTGAATACGCACCAAATGCAGGAGTGTTGAGGCAAGCTCCTGCAGCCAACCACGGGGTTGGTACTGCGACTGCATGGAGTGGTGGTGACCAAACCACTCCCACCGGTAAAATAGTCGGGAGGTCATTGACAACGAAATGTCTGGATTTTGGTACGATATTGACGACGGCCACCTCCCTAGATACGTTTCCAAAAAGCTGAGGAGCTCGGTGCGACCATGCCGCAAGAGGCGTCACGACCCGGGGGAGGAGGTGACGTCGACTATGATGGAAAGCATAGGCGTGCAAGTCGCCGTGCTTCGAGGCGTCATAGACAAGCGTCGTGGAATGAGGATGCACAAGGAGGTGCAAACCGCGACAAAGCGCTTGGAGGAGATCCTGGATGAGGAGAAACGCAAAAGAGCGTCTCCACCGTCCAGGAAACCCCTGGAAGCCCCAGTGGAGGCAGTAGCCCAGCCAAGGGCGCTGGAAGTAGCGCCTCAGATATCAGAGAAAGAAGCTGGGACCAAAACCGGCGTCAAGGATCCACCGGCCTTCAAGCCGAAGAAAATCAACATGACGGAAAAAAAAAGAAGAGGAACAAAAAGCGCCCTTACAGGGATATCGTCCATGCGTGTCAAGGATCGGACTGGTCGAAAGCCTGCTTCGGGTGTAAGAAAAAAGGGCACGTCTTCAAAGACTGCCCTGGTAGAAGAAAAAAAGAAGGTCGGGTTCTTAATCCAGCCAACAATGGAGAAGACTGCCTAACCCCACCTCCACGTGGTCCAACCCGGGAAACAGACCCTCTAGTGGGGTCCGGCTAACGGGGGAGGCTACGCCGTGCTGGGATTTGGCTTAGGTGCAAACTTGGGCCGTATCTCAGCGCGGCGGTAAGAAGATGCTAGGCGACGTGGTCCGCCCTGGAGCAATGCCTCACGGCAGTTCCAAGGCGGTCCACATCAAGTCGAGAAGAAGAGGAGAAAAAAAAAAAAAAAGGCTCAGACCACTCCCCTCCTGCTGGATCCAGGCGGAGACTGCGCTGAGCGCGCAGTTCGCACGAGATCCAGCCTCCTCGGACGAGGCGCCTTCCGTCACCACCAGCGTGTCGTCCGCGTAGCAGACGACGCGCACGTGCGGTGGTAGTGGAACGCGGAACACCGTGTTGTATGCGATGTTCCACAGCAGAGGACGAGAACTAACCCTTGCGGGATGCCACCCGTAACAGGTCTGATTCTCGGGCCCGCGACGCTCTCGTAGGAGATGACCCGATCGCTAAAGTACGACCGGATCATCCTCCCGAGGTAAGGAGGCACCCGAAACACGTCCAGCGCTCCGAGGATGTGTGACTATCGCACGGAGTTAAACCTTCGGGCTTGTCACCCTTTCTCAGAAGCACCAACCTGGCCTTCTTCCACCTCGTAGGGAATTCACCCTCCAAGAGGCAGTGGTTCACGACGGCGCGTATCCAGTCCGGGGTGAGGTCATTTACCAACCTCCACACCCGGTTTGGAATCGCGTCAGGGCTGGTAGCTGTGTTCCGGTCCCGTACGCGCGCCTCCGCGTCGGCCACCTCCAGGGTAGTGAATTCCTCCACCGACACGTCGTCCCCGAACGCCGGGGGAGGCAGAGGCAGATGAGTCAGAAAGATCGTGTCAACCGCCCTTTCCAGCAAGTCCGCCTCCAGCTGACCGGAAGCCGGTGAACCGCGGAGCTTTCGCATTACGACCCGATAGGGTTTCCCCCACGGGTCATAGTCCACCGACTTCACGACTGGCCCTCCTGACCCTGACGCACTCCTCACGTCTGTCCGCCACCTCCTCATTCCACCAGTGGACTGGCGGTCCGCGAGTCGACGGTGGTCGTTTTGCTGGGAGGGCGAAGTCGCAGGCTGCGACCACCCACCGGTCCAACTTTTCCGCCGCTTCGCTCGCAAAGACGTGTCGATCCGGTACCGCGGGCGCCGACCATTAAGAGAGCAGTAAGCCCGTCTCGAATGCGTCGACGTCCGTGGTCTGTCCGACCCGCCAACCCACTCGCCCACCGTGAGAAGGTCCGCGGGGCACAACTCGGGGGGACGGCCGCCATCGCCGCACTCAAATACGATGTACCGGTGGTCGCTGAGGTTTTCCATGTACGGGAGAACTGACCAACCGGTCACGTCCGAGTGCAGCGACGGGGACACCAGAGTAACGTCTACCACCGAGCTGGAGGAGTGACCCTCGAACGTCCGGGTGGAGCCCCTGTTGGCCGAGACCAGCCCGAGGGCCGACATTAGGCCCAACAGGTCTTCGCCACGCTGATTCGTGTCCGCCGACCCCCAGACCTGGGAGTGGGCGTTGAAATCCCCGGCCACGATCTCCCCGCGGCCACTTGAGCCTCCTCGCCCGCAGGCATGAGGACAGAGGCTCAAGGAGTCCGGCGATCGGCAAACTGGGCGGCGCGTAGCAGCTCAAGACGTCGATGCCGTCTATCCTCGTTACTACATACCCGTTTTCCGACTCGATGTCCGCGACCGTTAGGCTGCGGTCCATCAAGCCGATCGCCGCTCTACCGGACCCGTCCAAGAACCAGCCGGCAGAGTCCCGGACCGATCCGGCGTGCGGGTCCGAGACGATGCACATGTCGGTGCCCATCTCATACGCCGCCCGCCGGACCAGGTACTGGGTAGCCCGACAGTGGCCATTCCCCCCGTCTTCTTCCCAAGAGGGGCTTTTTTGCCAGGCACCCCCTTTTTCTTCGGGGCCTTTAAGACTGGCCCTACACCCGGACAATCCTTGGCCTGGTGCCCCTCCATTTTACTGGAGAAGCACCCCTTGGACTTGTCCGGGCCCTTGCAGGCCTGGGCCACGTGCCCGTGCTCCAGGCACCTGTAGCACCTCGGACCCTTGTCTCCAAGGATCCTCAGCCTATAGGTGACCCATCCCACACGGATCTACTCGTGTGAGATAATTCTTAACATATAAAGATAAAAATTTATTGGAAATATAATTGAATGAAAATGTATGTAATATATTATAAGATTTATAGAAGTATATAAAGGTATAATTTAAAAATTATTAAAAAAATAAAATTAATAAATAATTTATAAAAAAGTTTTGTTTCAGTAAAAGCATACTAATACAATTTTTAGAATGATTCATGATCAATTAAGTTTACTAAATTAATTTTCTTCATTAATTTTAAGAGTATAATAATATAATTACTTCAGAAACATTGTAACTGATCAATTACAGAAATAGTAAAAGTTTTACCATATTAATTTATTTAAAATAAAAATACAAGACTTTCATTAATTACTAATATTTATTTTATTGAACCCTAAACATGAATATTCACTTGTAATAGCATTTTTATAAAAATTTATAAATTCATTTAAAGAGTATTCATATAAAACTTTTCGACTATCGGTGATTTTATAAGTTATATAGAACAAAACTATATCTTGCCATGATTTTAATAATTCATTTTTACTTAAAAAATCTTCTTTAAACAGGCAACGTTGTCCGAAATGAATATTCCCTTCGGTAAATTTTAAGTCAAACTGTTTTCGTGCTCTTTGAAAATTGAATAAAAAGTTATTAGCTATTAATATCATATCATCGGTTGACAGATTCAAAAAATCAGATTGCGTTAAATTAAGCTGTTCAATTTTCGGAAATAAATTACTTAATAAATCATAGGTTTGTGACAAGCATGCATGTGAATTATACATCACTTCCCAGATTGATGTAGCTTTTAATTTATCTAAAGCTAACAACATATATGTAAACATTTCTTTTGAATCTTTAACCGCATCAAAAAATTGAATAATATAATCTATAACACCATCTAAATTCCTATCATTTAATTCATTTCTGCATATTTGTATTATAGCAGATATATAGGTGTTATAATTCTTTAATACTTCAGTATATCTACATCTGATCAGCTGTGTAAAATATTTTTTTTTTAGATTAAAATTAAATTCATCTACAGGATCTCTAATAATTCGCTCAGTAGTGATTATTTCATCATAACTTATTATGCTTATATGATTCAATAATTCCCAATTTCCTTCACGGAACAAAGTATTTAGTATTTGAATTGCACTCTCTTGAGGAAAGTCGGTGTGTTGAGGAGGTTTCAGCCTAAAATAAAACAAAATAATTATTATATATACACTTAAAAACATTACCGAAAGGTTATTATTTTAATAATGACATTATAATTATTCTAAATTTAAGATTCAAACATAAAAATCTATTTTTCCTATAGAAAAATACAATGTGAGACTAGAAAATTGTAGTAAATAGCTGAGGAAGTATTAAATAACTTCGATATTAGTAATATAATAACTAGTGGCATAGTTGAGTCCAGTATAGATGATATCTGACAGTGATTAAAATCACTATTATTAAAAACGCTTCGAAGCAAATCTGTAGATAATGTTTAATTTTAAAAAAATTGGTGGATTATTCCAAAAGCAACAAGATTTCTTAATATCTCATTTATTTCTTGATTACTAGAATTATGATTTCGAAGTGTAATATATGTAAAAATATATATTATAGCAATTAATTATAGCATGAAATTGATATTTAACAATTTAATATTGTAATTTATTACAAAAACCGTATTTTAGCTTCGATACGATGCTAAGAAGGTATTGGTTTTACTATGATTTTTTTTTTTGTCTGTTACCACTTTTTCTCATCGAACCGATTTCTTTCAAGGATAAGTTAAAAGATCGAAAATCATATCTAGTCGAAGATATTACCCTTAAAAATTGTCACAAATTTTTGAAAAATTAACCAACCAAAATAATTTTTTTTAAATAAACACCGTACGTATTTTCTTTTCATTTGTTATATATTTTATGATAATCTGAATTGACTAAAGTCAATTTTTTATGGTAATAAATCATTTCAAAAGAAATATTAATAATCCTATATAACTTTTGGTGTTAAAATATGTGACACAATTGAAATATTCAGAACTGTTTTCCTTACAGTTATATCCTATAGTTTAAACCTAATAAGTAATAATATAAAAAATTATAGGTGATGGAAAATATATAATTTCTGATTTGAAATTAGCACGAAAAATTGAATAATATTTATAATTATAAATATATTTTTGACTCTGATGAATATGTTTGTCGTCCATTTATTTATAATTAACAACAAATTATTATCTAAAAAGTTATTGTCAAGCCCATCAATTTTTATACATGTTTGCCATAAACGTAAGAACTACTTTATAATTTTTTATAAATTCTCTGAAAAAATTACAATTCTAAATTATTATTAAATATAAATCTCAATCTATATTTTATGAATATATTTATTCATATATTACACTTTTAAATAAAAAAACTACTAATCAAGAATAATAAAGGAAATAGGAATTCATTTTGCTTTTGTATAATCCATCAACTTTTTAAAATAAAACACTATCTACAGATTTGCATCGAAGTGTTTTTAATGATAGTGATTTTAATCACTGTCAGATATCATCTATACTTGTCACAACTATGCCACGTCCACACTATGTCGTGACCGCACTGTGTTACTATTTGACTATACAAAAGTAAAATTTAAAACTAAACAATATAACTTATTAATTAATATTTCGTTTAATCTATGCTAATATTAAATTACTTAAAAATATTAGTTTATTAAAATATAATTTTTTAGGAGACAACTATATTTTTATTAAAAAATATAACTTACTCGGCTGTGTAAGGGTTAAGTAACTGATTGAATCCAATATTAAAATAATAGTTATTAATGATATTTAAGCAGTAATTATTTAACTTTTCACTAACAAAATCAACAAAATTATTTTCATAATTATTAATTATGCATTCATCATAATAATTTTTTTGGAGATTAACTCTCATCATACTATTTATAATAGTATTATTGTTTTTAAAAAAATTATCGGTTATTTCAATTACTTTATTAATAAAATTATTTATATCTGTGTAGTCTTCTATAGCTACTAAAATGTTAATACTTTTGTCATTATTTACATAATTCAGCATTTCTGACGTTTTCATTGATGACGTATAATTTTGAACGATATAAATTTCATCTATAACCGTTTTTGGGCGTTTCATTGATTTTCTCGTTTTAACAAAATTTACATCTAAGTATTCAATAAATTGTATAGCTCTGTATAAATATTTAAACATTACATTTGTATTTTTAGTTGTATTTAAAAGTACTATTGTGCAATTAGTTGCATTTTCAAACAAATTATTTTTATAATACCTTTCACAAACATCTATAATGATTTTCACGTGTTCAGTAAATATTTGTAGTACTTCAATAAATAAATAGTTGATTAATTCAACTATATAATAGTATGTTATTAACAATTTGGAAAAATATTTACTTTTATTTTTTAAAGCTTCCTGTATGCTTTTAATATCAAAATCTATAGTTCTTACTGACAAGTGTTCCAGGTTAATATGTGATAATTTATTACATATGTTTTTCGTTACATGACTTAAATATGTTGCATACACATCTTGATCTATTTTACTATTAATAAGTCCTACTTTAAGAAAAATGCTTATTGAAAAAAGTATCAAGTTTAACAATTTAATATTCATTTTCAATATTAATATGGAATTAATGTTTTTGATTTTTTTTAAATTACTAAAATGACAGAATAAATTTGTTTAACGTATTGATCATATTTATAATAAAATTATTTGAAATTATGTATGTACTTTTCTTTATTATAGTTTTATAAAACACCTGTTTAATTATTGATATAATAGTTACATTGAAACTAAAAATATATAAATATTAATGACTGCTCCCTCCTATTTAATATATAATTTTTCTTTCATAGAAGAAAAATTATAGGCACAAATTTCTTTTTAATTTGTAGTTTACAGAATGATTCTTTCAACGTTGGTCACACGATTTCTCTTTTAATTATTGTTATTCAGTTGCGTTCTATTTGCCGACAAGTACGGACATCTTATCGCATATCGAACGCTTATCTACACCGTTGCTCAGTAGTTTTTGTGATTGGTTATTTATCTTTTAGTTAGTTTTAGTTATTATCGAGGTGGACTTAATGCCCATGCACTCAGACCTGTTGGTCCAATGTGCGTACCTCACCTATCAGTAGACCAGTCAAAGGGCTTATTTGATGTCTAGTCATGCTATTAAGATCACCCAGCAGTAGACTGGGGGTCTTTATAAACATTTTAAATTGTCTAGATACTACCAAGTATTTATAGATTTTTCTGTGTTGTCCTCTGCACCAATTCTTGGGTAGCGTTTTAAGCGATTGCTCAGCGAGTCCAACTAATGGTTCTGCTCCAACATAGGTGTTTGTTATTTATCTTACAATTGTTATAGAAGTTTGACTATTTTAGAGCTCTGCATGGTTCAGTTTGAACCGGTCCGGACTGAACCATACTAACCACGGTTCGATCCGGTTCGGTCTTATACTTCAAATAATAAATTGGTCCGGCTCTAGTTGGTTTGTAGTTAAAAATTATCGGTCCTTTTTTTACGGTCCCTTAAAAAGTTCATCGGTCCAGTCCTGGTCTTTAAAAGAATTCAAGGACACGGTCTTGGTAATAGTTACGTTAAAACTAAAAATATATAAAGTTTAATGACTGGTCCCTTATATATACGGTTTATATAGCAAGGTCTAGAAGAGATACCATTGATCAAGATTTCTTTTTAACTTATAGATTACAAAGGGATTCTTTTAACGTTAGTTACTCGATTTCTCTTTTAATTATTATTAATAGTTTTGTATTTGTTAGTAAGGCAATACATTCTAAATCATGCATATATAGTTGAACTAGTTGTTATAATACATGTACCACTTATTATTGAGTAGTCTATAAATTATTGTATATTAGTCATCAAGTTGATATATAATCATTTTCTATTTGAAACAATGCAGAAATTTAAAGTAAAAAGTAATTTGTTATAACTACAACCATCTAATAATAAACTAATGGTAGTAAAAGGTTGTGAAAATATTATATATATTATAAATATTATAAAATGTTCAGTAAGTAAAATAAAGAGTTTCTACTGTTTTTGTTGTTTGTAACATTTGATCTGTTTCCTTTTATTTAAACATTGTGTGTAATGGGGCAAAAAATTGTTTCTAATTCCTTCTTTATCTTATGATCATTCAACTAGCATAAGAAGTGGCATATAAATCACAAAAAAATGAATTACATTTATTTCATCTATGTTTACAACATCATGATAATAAAATTACTGTTGATATTATTAAACAACACACTGGATACAGTTATATTATTTAAGATAACAATTTAATGTATTTTTACTTATGTTAGTATAGTTCAAGGTCAAAAGGAACATATTCTTTTCTCGATTATGTTGTTTTACTCAATGCATATTATGCATATACTTATTGTATACATGTTAACAATTTAGTTGTAGTTATGCCGTCTAACGAGTAAAGTGACCCGTTGCCGTTGTACATGTAAAAATTAACAAACTAAACGGCAATGCAAATTGGAAATTTCAAATGATGGTAATATTAAAACCATATGATGTGTTGTTTTCTATAATAGATGGAAGTTATGAATATCCAATTCAAATAATAAAACATGATACAGAACCAGACACAGAGGCACAATTGCGTTTAGAACAAGTGCAGCAAAAATGGTTGATGACGGATGCTAACGATCAACGTTATATAGTTATGTCAGTAAATGAACAGTCATTAGATTAGAATTGTGACACAGCGAAAGGTATGTCAAATAAATTACTGAGTGTATATGAACAAAAGTCTAATACATCAATTACATTGATTCAACAAAAATTTTATAGTTATGTAATGGATAGAAATAATAATATGGCACAAGATATATCAAAATTAGAAAACTTGAATAAACAATTAAAACAATTATACGATTTAATGCTGATAACTAAAGTTCTTATAACCTTACAAGAATATTATAAATATTTGTGTAGTGCATATGATTCTTACCATCTGAGAACAAAACATTATTAAATTTGACATTCCGACTTATGGTAGAGGAAACAAGACAAAATAATGGCCATGAAATTTAGAAAAATAATGGCTAAAATAGTGTATTTGCGGCGAAAAAATCGTTCAGAACGAAAAAACAAAAATATTCAATGTTTGATAATTATTCTGAAAATCAACAAAATAATGATATAAAACCAGGAATTTACAATTTTTGTAATAAACCAAGTTATTGGAAACGTGATAGCTGGACTTTGAAGAAAGAACAAAATGGAAAGAATAAAATCGAAAAGGCATATGGGTATTCAATTCATGGTAATAGAAAACAAATTTTTCTATGAAGCTTGCGTTTATAGTAAACAACACAGAAAACCATTTACACTGTGCAGTACAAAAACAATAAAACCTGGTCAGATAATTCAGTGTTTTGTTGTATACTCATGAAAGAAAATTTTCTTGGTGGTAAAAGATTTTTGTTATATTCAAAAATCAGAAGTAAAAGACAATTTTGAATTATTCTTAAATATAGTAAAAAATCAGTTAAATATATCAATTCTTACTTTATGAAGTGATTGTGGTTTGGAATATGAGAATGATGAAGTCAAAGTTATTTTGAATAAATTTGGTATAAAACATAAAACCAGTGTACTACAGCAAATCGGTAAAGCGGAACGAACAATGTGTACAATAGTCGAAGCAGCTACAACTATATTATATAGTAAAATTCTGTCAAAAATTCTTTGGGCTCAACGGCAAATACAGCTGTATATGTATTGAATTGTACGTTAAATTTGGGTTGTTGTATTTAAATATGAAACTATCTTTTTGTTCTAACTTATAGTTATAATAGTTCAATACTAACGCAAATGTTATTAATAAAGATATAATCAAACAAAGTAAAACATATAAAATAATGATACACTTAAAACAGGATAAATTAATAATACACAAAATGAAAACTTAATGTCACAAACGTACCACGCGGAAAGAGATTACCTTCGGTACTTGTAATAAACCAAAAATAAAAAGAAAGAAAAGAAAAAGTAGAAAAATTAGAGAGTGAATATAAAAGAAAATTAGGGGTTGCTTAGTAGATTATTATAATCAATTATTTATTATAAGTTTTTGTAATTTTAATGTAGATTTAATTGTCTTCAATTTTATTTAAATTAATTTTCTCATTAATTGTTTCTCTCATTAATTATTAATGGTTTATCACGCAATAGATTGTTGGAAGTTCGAAAGCATAGGTTAAATTGTACTTACCTTACGTCCTGTGTGATACAATAATATTTTAAGTAATCCAGTGTTGATTTCCGTATTAAACGCACTACGTATACGATTTACACTATATGNAATAAACGCACTACGTATAGGATTTACACTATATGTAATATAGTCTATATAATTGCTTACAAAAAAACGACTCAAGACTTTAAATAATATGATTTAATTACACAAAGTCTAAGACTGATCTTACTTGTAAAAGATTTTAAACACTCTGTATTTTATTATAAAAACAATTCTGATTTTTTTTTAACTTATTGATTTTTTTACGTTTATTGAATAAGTATTTTTTTTTAGAGAGTATAATTTTTTTATTGAGAGATCGATACCAATATTTCTTAAATTTTCCTCTGGCCTGGCCAAAACAAGATTCAGAAATATCTATATCTATGTAAAAAATTTATCAAGGCAGAATTGTGGTGGCCCAATGTGTCCCGGTGCTAAAATAAAGCACCTTGAAAGGATGCGGCACAATAATAACCAAGACAAAAATTAAACACTGCAAATATATTCGTAAGTTTCTCTACGTTGTCTGCCGGCGCGATGTTTATTAAAACAAAGACATTAGCAACGAGACTAGCTACCCAATACGCATAGGCTTACAAATATATTCTAACCTAATATACCTAATTCTAGAACAATGTCTAGTTGCAACCTTTACTCTGTCTGCCGGCGCGATGTTTGTTAAAACAAAGACATTAGCAACGAGACTAGCTACCCAATAAGTATAGAGTTGCAATACACTTAGTCAAATAAATTTAAATCTCAATTTAAATTGAGAAGATTGTGACCTTTAGCTTTGTCTGCCGGCGCGATGTTTGTTAAAACAAAGACATTAGCAACGAGACTAGCTACCCAATAAGAAAAGCTCACAATAAATTTTTATTATTAAATGAATATCTAAATTTAGGTTGGATTTATTATTAAAATAAAATAATTTAAAAAAAATATAATGTTTAAAATATTATTTGATGTTTATTTTCATAACAAGAAAAATAAAATATTATTAATGATTGAACAAATTAAATTAAATTAAAAGATTCACCAAAACAAAATTCACTTTAAAATTTCTAAGTGTCATTTAGTTTTAAAGAAAAATATTCTAAGTCCAAATTAATTAAAAAATCGACTAAGTCCCGGAGAGTGAAATCTTGAGTAGTGTCGTAGATTTTGTGTATTTTAAAATCGTCAAAAGAACTGGTTTAGATGGGGAAAAATGGCTTTTTATAGTGCGAAGGGGGTAGCCCAGTGATCTCTACCGTGATCCTAGAAGCTGAGGCTTTGTATTCTAATTGGTTAATTAAAATGGGGTCCCAGCGTGTAGGCGTTACTTAATAATTTCTACAAGAGGGAGATTTTATCGTATAGTTAAAGGGTTATTTTGTATTTTAAATAAGAGAACCCTGTTTTGGTGATCTTGTATAATCATAATATGTGACATACATGAACAAATGATAACATCATATTATATATTAATATTATATGTAATAATATAATATTACATACTCCCGAGGTCTTCTCCTCTTTTCAATTCATTCCATTTCGTCTTCTATACTAAAATATTTTCTTTTTTATAAAATTCATAATGCAATCATTTTCAAAAATGTTTATAAATTTTACTTTCTGGTCTAGTAACAATAATTCGGGGAATTACAATTAATCCAAACATTACAAAAGTGTTCTACTTCTAGGTTTACAAATAATAGACTATTTTATATTTTTGTAATAATAGATCAAGAAATTACAATTAAACCAAACATTACAAAAATGCTTTATTTTCAGTTTTACAAAATAATGACCTATATTACAGTTTCAAAGAATAAACGCCCTATGAATTAAGATATAATAAAAGTCCTAATATAAGAAATTTTAAAGTATTGGTAGTGAAGTTTATGTTCATATACCAAAAGAAAAAATTAGAAAATGGGATCAAAAAAGTAGAAAAGGAATATTTCCTGGGTATTTAGAAGAAATTAAAGGATACCACATATGCTTTGATGGAAAATAAGTTTCATTAAGCAGAAATGTTATAAACAAAGAATCTACGAAAATAGAGAACAAAATTAGAAAAGAAGATGAAGAAATAAATTTAGAAATAATGGTTGAAAGTGAAGAAAATAACACCAATGATGAGAATAATATTGAAAGAGAACAAAATATGATTGAACTTGATCAATCAGCAGATCAAACTCAAAAACAATTAAAAATGAAACTTAAAGAAAGACAAAATATAGAAATATCAGTAAGGTATAGAACAGAAATATTTTATTCCAAATGTGATAATCCAATTACATATAAAGAAGCTATAACACAAGAAAATTCAGAAAATTGGAAAGAAGCAATGGAAAAAGAAATGTTATCATTAAAAAAAATGAAACGTGGAAATTAGTAAATATACCAAAAAAAAAAGTACTTCACAATGGCCGGGTATATCGAACTAAACTCAAGAAAAATTAAAAAGTTGATAGATGTAAAGCCAGACTAGTAATTAAAGGCTATGCACATGTGAATGGTATTGATTTTCAAGAAACTTTTAGTCCAGTTGTAAAGTATGACTCTATATGAATATTGCTAGCAATAGCCGCAGCCAGAAAATTAATACTCAGACAATTCGATATTAAAACATCCTTTTTTATATGGTGATCTTGAAGAAGACATTTACACGAACCAGCCAAAAGGTTATGACGATGGAACTAAACAAGTTTGAAAACTTCAACGAAGCTTGTATGGACTGAAACAAACACCCAGATGCTCGAATACCAAATAAAAAAATTTGTTGTTAAACTTTGATCTAAAAGAAACAAAGGCAGATCCCTGTGTATTTGTAAGTAATAAAAATGAACAATTAATGATTGTAGTTATTTTTGTAGATGGTGGGATTATAGCAGCAACAAATGATGAGCAGGTGGACATGATGGTGAAGTACCTGAAGAGCAACTTTGAGACGAAATCAAGCGAATTTAATCATTTTTTGAGAATTGAAATTGATCAGAGACCAGATGGGTCAATATTTATACATCAGTTATTATACTGTCAACGCTTTTTGGAGAAATTCAATATGTGTGGATCAAACGCCCTATGTATTCCTGCAGATCCTCAACATTCATTTGATACAAATTTATCTGTATCATTAGAAGCATGGGAAGTTCCATACAGAGAAACAGTAGGAAGCTTGTTATATATAAGTCAGATCAAAATAACGATTGCTGTAAATTTTGTCAGTCACTATTTAGAAAAGCCTCTGATTGGAATACGGTGAAACGTATTCCAATATATTATCGATTCAACGAACTAAATATATAGTTGTTCGTTATCATTATATTCAATGAAGAAATGTTTTCACTGGAGTATGTGATCAACAAAGAGCAGTTAGCTGACATCTTGACCAAGCCTACACCACGAACAAGAATTCAAGAACTCAGAGAAATGTTAGGAATCAAATATATAGATTTATGATTTATTTTAATTAATTATGTATAGGTATCTTGTTTATGGGGAAGTGTTGATGATATTATTAAACAATACACTGGGTACAGTAATATTATTTAAGATAACAGTTTAATGTATTTTTACTTATGTTAGTATAGTACAAGATCAAAAGGGAAATAATCTTTTCTTGATTATGTTGTTTTACTCAATGTAGCTTATTGTATACATGTTAACAATTTAGTTGTAGTTTCGTCGACTAACGAGTAAAGTGACTCTTTGCCGTTGTACATTTCTTATATTATATGTTTTGATATTTTATATTATATACTATTATATTACGAATAATTTTATAACCTATTTCATTCTACACTTATATTTCTTCTTCTTCTTCCTTGCCTCATTCCTAACTACTTGGGGTCGGCCACCCTTATCCTAAACTTCCATCTGACATGATCTCCCACATCATCTACGCACACATAAGCTGTCCTCATATCGCATTTAATAGCATCCCTCCATCTCTTTTTTGGTCTTCCTCTAACTCTTATTCCTTCAACATTCATTTCTATAACTGTTCTTACAACTTCCGATTCTTCTCTCCTCATAACATATGCTGATCAACATCTATTTTGGCCGCATTGTCTTGTATGTAAGTAGCAAGGCGTGCGATGCGGCCTTTCAATTTCCCTATTGGCGAGATAAGACTCGCTATTTCAGCTATTGTATTTATACACGCTAATAATACGCTCGAGACGGAATTGCCTGTTAGCGAATTAATTTTTTGACACTATTGCTCTCTTCGCTTCAATATAATTTACGATGTCCACAAAAATATTTGTACAAAATGGATTTTATGCACAAGTATTTTTAGGCAATCAAATTAAGGCAACTGCATACAAAATATGTATATATATATATATATATATATATATATATATACTGATAGTTTACCTTAATTAGTATTGCTTATTCCTTTTTTTTTTCAAGTAATCCAATTTGGAAATTTATACGCAAAATAGAGTTAACGCACGGGTTCAAATATCAAAATCGACTTAATACTTTTAAGTTAAGACCCCACTTTGCCACGAGATTGTCATTCACTATAATAACGCACTACCCAAAATGAGTAAATTTCTTTTTCATTTAATCCGGACGAATGACTAACTTTTAAGGGTTTACTTAGTGATATAATTAACACCGCCATTAATTTTAATAAAGTTAATTGATGAAACTTACATAACAATTGGTCACTCGCATGCGTATTACATGTTATCTGGGTTGGGTGTTAACCAGTACCACTACTATATTACAATCGTAAAGATTATCACTATTTAATACACAACAAGAGGAATATTTTGCAAATTATCAAAAAAATAAAATTAATACATAAATATTAAAAAGTTTTATTTTAGTAAAAGCATACTAATACAATTTTTGAATAATTCGTGATCAATCAAGTTTACTAAATTAATTTTCTTCATTATTTTTAAAAGTATAATATGAATATTACTTCAGAAATATTGTAACTGATCAATTACAGAACTAGTAAAAGTTTTATCACATTAATTAATTTAAAATAAAAATACAGACCATGGTCGCCCGCAGGGGGGGAGGCAAGAGGGGGTGTTTGCCTCCCCCTGGACTTCGGAAATACATATTTAAAAATTATAACCAATCTGATTTAAATTTGTATAATCTGAAAATTTTATTTATAAAACAAAAAAATCTAACCGGATTTCTAGATGTATTTATTTTTATTGACTTAATGGGATTTATCGTCATATGCCGTTACATTATTGTCGACCGATGGCTATCGGCTATTGACTAGTATATTTGAGAGGTTTTTATCAATTTGTACGGAAATTCCATAATGGAACGACGAGTGACGATCGACTATTCTAGTTTTATTTGTCAGCACTCTTCCTTTAATGAAACACGCAATCAAAGCTGCCTAAATACAGTACGTTCTATACTATACATTTAGTATATCAAGTATTTTTATAGTAAGTTTTATATTTATATAGTCGGTTGTCTAATATTATACTATTATAGACATCAGACATTTTTTCAAAAAACCTAAGTTCTGTGATTCTGATAATCAACCCTCAAATTCAGTAATTAAAATAAATAATACAGAATCGTGTGAAGTTGAAATTACTTCGGTTGCTATAAATACAAAAAGTAATGTTATTAGTGATGGGATAACGGATGAAAAAGATATTGGAAAATATTTAAATCAAGGAAATATTGACAATTCTTTGAAATTCGCACTTTTGCGTCATCCTTGGGTACCCAACACTAATTATAACTTTAAAAGTAATTTGAAACCAGGAAATACTCGTGCATTTAGGCACAATTGGTTGCACGAAAACAGTTCATAGTTAACTTATTCAGAAGTTGAGGGTGTGAAAGGAGCTTTTTGTAGAGTATGAGTGGTGTTTAAGCCATCTATTCACAGAGGTGTACAAGGTAAATTTATAATAAAACCGTTTACTAAGTACAAGGATTTTCATAACTTTTCTAAAATACATATATCTTCAAAGTGGCATTCTGAATCAATGTCTAGAGCTAAAGATTTTATGGATATTATGAATGATAAAAAAATTAGCGTGATTGAACAAGTAAATGTTGGACTACAAAAAGAAATAGAAACCAACAGAAAAAAATTAAAATCTATAGTATCAACCATTGTGTTTTATAGAACTCATGACATTGCTTTGCGAGGGGAAAAAATAGATTCAGGTAATTTTCATGATCTTCTACATTTTTGTATTGATTCAGGCGATGAGATGTTCAAAAATCATTTTTTAAGCTGTGCAGGAAATGCTAAATATTCATCTCATAGACACACAAAATGAACTGATAACATTGTGCAGGAAAATATTAAAAGAAAACATAGTGTGTAAAGCCAATGCCGCAATTCGTTTTCTATCATTGCCGACGAAACAGCAGATATTTCTGGTGTTGAGCAATTGACAATTGTAATTAGATTTTTAGACAAACAGTCAAATCCTTTTAAAATACGAGAAGGATTTCTAGGCTTCTTCCCTTAAATAAATTAAATGCAGAATCGGTTGCTACTAAAATATTATCATTCATGGTGAATTGTGGTCTTGATTTAACTAAACTTTGTGGACAAGTTTATGATGGCTGTGCTACAATGGCTGGAAAAGAAAGTGGTGTTGCTAAACTAATTAGGGACCGATATGCCAAACCTTTATTTTTTCATTGTGCTAGTCATCGATTAAATTTAGTTATTAATGACTTAAACAAAATTATGGTTATTCGTAATACTACAGGCACAATTAAAGAAATTATTAAATTTTATCGTGAAAGTACACTTCGAAGAAAACTAATACCTAACATACCACTATTTTGTGAAACACGTTGGTCTTCAAAGTATAAAAGTATTAGAGTATTTTCTGAAAATTTTATTACAATAATTCAAGTTTTTATAAAATTGAAAATTTGTTATTTGAAGGTGAAAATTGGTATGTTTATTGGCAAAAAAAAGATTTTCAAAGTATGGACATTATAGATTTACTAAAACATAGTGAAATATTTTTCCCCGGTATTACAATTGCATTAGAAATTTTCCTATCTTTACCAGCTACAAGCTGCACTGCAGAACGTACTTTTAGTACATTACGAAGAGTAAAAACTTGGCTTCGATCCACGACAAGTGAAGACCGATTAAATGGTTTATGTATGTTAAGTGTACATCGTGAAAAAGTTAAGGCAAGCAAAAATCAATTTATTGAACAGTTTATAACAAGATTTGCAACAGAACAACCGCGAAGACTTCAATTTTTATTTAGTAATGACTCATTATATATAATAATTTATATTACACTTTATTTAATTTTACTTTTTGGTATTTAATTTTTTTTGGCCACCCCTGATAAATTTCCTGCGGGCGCCCATGTACAAGACTTTAATTAATTACTACTATTTATTTTATTGAACCCTAAACATGAATATTCACTTATAATAGCATTTTTATAAAAAAATTTAAATTCATTTAAAGAGTATTGATATAAAAATTTTTGCCTTTCGGTGGTATTATTAGTATTAAATGTCAAAACTATATCATTCCATGATTTTAATAATTCATTTTTTTCTATACAATCACCTTTAAAATTACAACGTCGTCTGATAGTATCTCTAACGTCATAAACTACTAGATTTAAGGTTTTTCGTGCTCTTTGAAAATTAAATAAAAAGTTATTAGCTATTAATATCATATCATCGGTTGAAAGATTCAAAAATTCAGATTTCGTTAAATTAAGCTGTTCAATTTCGGGGAAAAAATTAATTAATAAATCATAGGTTTGTGACAAACACGCATGTGAATTATACATCACTTCCCAGATTGATGTAGCTTTTAATTTATCTAAAGCTAACAACATATATGTAAACATTTCTTTTGAATCTTTAACCGCATCAAAAAATTGAATAATATAATCTATAACACCATCTAAATTCCTATCATTTAATTCATTTCTGCATATTTGTATTATAGCAGATATATAGGTGTTATAATTCTTTAATACTTCAGTATATCTACATCTGATCAGCTGTGTAAAATATTTTTTTTTTAGATTAAAATTAAATTCATCTACAGGATCTCTAATAATTCGCTCAGTAGTGATTATTTCATCATAACTTATTATGCTTATATGATTCAATAATTCCCAATTTCCTTCACGGAACAAAGTATTTAGTATTTGAATTGCACTCTCTTGAGGAAAGTCGGTGTGTTGAGGAGGTTTCAGCCTAAAGTAAAACAAAATAATTATTATATATACACTTAAAAACATTACCGAAAGGTTATTATTGTAATAATGACATTATAATTATTCTAAATTTAAGATTCAAACTTAAAAATCTTTTTTTCCTATACAAAAATACATTGTGAGACTAGAAAATTGTATTAAATAGCTGAGGAAGTATTAAAAAACTTTGATATTAGTATAGTATAAGTTTTTCTCACAGTAGTAAACAATTTTAAATTCTTAAGTAATATAATAATGTCATATAAAGGGAAACATGAAAAGTGTAGGTGTTGCGTACGAGGCAGCTAGACCGTAGGACGGCTAGTTGTGCACCGCACTAGAATGCCGCTTTACCTTAAGCCTGTTTAATAAAACGTTAATATTGATGTGGGAGTGGGTCACCTAGGAGATGACGGCTAACTATAAATCCAATAAGTAAACGAGAGTAGACAATAATTAAATAACAAATAATCACATATATTAGAAATTCCTCAGAGAGTATCTTAAATTTAAGGGGTAACGGAGGGGCCCTTAAATACTAGAGGCCGGCGAAGCGGCATAAAACATATAGTTAATCTCAATTAGAACAAACAATAATTAACATTAAAAATAATATAAAACTCAGCTGTATAGATGACGCTGTTGATGATGATGAGTGGACTGTATGAGATCTTGTGGTAATGGTGTCGAACATCTGAGTATGACGAGTCAGAGTGTAAATCCAGGTACGTAATGGCAGATAAGAACAGACCGCGAAGAGGCGACTACGGCAATGAAGATATTTAGTGATGGTCAGGGCCCAATCACTAGTGGCGTGCAAGGGCACGTAAACTTTGAGTACAAGGGTGCAATAAACAAGAAATAAAAAACTATGCCGTACAATGGCCGAATAATTTACTATTCAAGCGAAGGCGCTTGCAACAGAAAAAAGATGACACACAAAACAAAAAAAACCGACTGACTTATGACAATGTACTGTTCATGGATGAAAAAACGACACGGAGGTCATCGATTTGCTGTGATGGGGGTGAGTAAAGCAAGATGCTGGTGATCAACTGTCCCACCAAATAATATAATCAATGATCTTTATAACAACTGGTCAACTAGATCCTTCTAAAGGCGTTCTGTACCATACAGTAGGGGATTGACGTTTTGAATAAGAAACATCAAATTACGGGTATTTTTATATTAGTTTTTAACTTTGTGTTTATTACGTTTCGTAAATAAAATATAACTATTCGAAAACCGACACTTAGTGTAAATACTTTATATCCATCGTGCTATTAAAATTATGTGTTTGTGTGCGGCAAGAGTCAAGGTTGGACTGCTGCTTCTTTAGTTGATCACAACAATCAGTGTGCGTGCTGGCTAGTTTTTAAGCTTAACCGTCCTTTAGTAGATATAAACAAAAGGTAGCTATGCTGATGACCGACAAATGAGCCACCCTTTAATCTCCTACTTTTGACCTTAACCTAACTGACGTGTCTATAACTTACCCCTTTAGTGGTTCATTAATTGGAGGGATTGAGGCTAACCAGTCTATTCAACCGGTGGATTCAAGAATAGCCAAAAACGACGAACTCGTTGTTAAAAGTATTAGTTAATTTGTATACTATTTATGTGTCTAAGTCGGAGTACTACCGACGTACGACACAATTCAACTTCCGTTAATTCTAGTAATTGAAAGGTTACAAATATCATAAAAAATAATCAAATTAATTGGCCACAACGGATAAAATCCACAACTTTTCATGGCGCATTGAAAATTACAAAACAGGGTCACCAACCCACTAGGCGAGACAATGTATTATCAGATCACAGTAGGAAAAAAAATTATATTGTACATTAAAAGCAATTTAAGATAACAAAAAAAATAGAAAAGATATGAAGGTTGTATTTGATATTCGCTGAGTCATTGATAGTTAATGTTCACCAAAACTTCGTGACAGTTGTCACAAACCATGATGATCAGGGATGACCTCATACAAGGCCGTTGTCCGTACCTTATAAACTAGGGGAAGTTAATTTTTGAAAGAAAAAAAAATGCAAAAATAAAATAATGATTAACTTAAATGAAAGGGACTTTATTAAATAAAAAAACCCAGCACAGGGGGTTCGCGGCACAGTGGTGACGTGGCATAGTTGGATCAAGTATAATGATATCTGACAGTGATTAAAATCACTATCAAAAAAAAAAACGCTTCGATGCAAATCTTTAGAAAGTGTTTAATTTTAAAAAATTGGTGGATTATTCCAAAAGCTTCATAAACTGCTAGTTCCTTATTAATATCCTGATTAAGATAAAGTATATCGAATAAAAAAGGAATTATTAAAAAATAGTATTTCCCATAAAAAAATTATATTGATCAATACAATTTTCAATAAGTTATAGCATTATAAAGTTAAAAATGTAAAAAATAAAAATGAGAATTTTCACACAATAATAGCATTTGGTAGCCATTTTCACCTTGAAGACAAAATAAAGTCCGAAATTTTTTTTTTCCATGATAAAGTATATTACATTAGCTTTAATTTAAGATATATATAAAAGTGTCAGACTTTCCGGAACACTTTCAAAATTTAAGTTGAAAAAGTCAATTTTTTGTGAAAAAGTTGTCATTTTGAATCCCCCCCTGTAGGCAGGTAAAAAGTCAGATTTATAAAAAAAATATACCAAATGATAGGTAAAGACATCATGCATCTACAAAAAAAAGAATTATATTGATCCATACATCTTTCGAGAAGTTATAGCATTATAAAGTTAAAAATATAAAAAAGAATTTTTTTACAAAAATCGTATTTTTTTTATTAAGTTTAATGTCTGTTTTCACCATGAAGATAAAATAAAGTCCGAAATTTTTTTTTACCATTATAAAGTATATTACATTAGCTTTAATTTAAGATATATATAAAAGTGTCAGACCTTCCGGAACACTTTCAAAAGTTACGTTGAAAAAGTTCTACTTTCTATATGCATTTTTATGTTTTGAATCCCCCTGTATTAAGGGAAATGGTCCGATTTAAAAAAAAAGTATGTCAAATAAAAGATCTATATAAATACTACTTCTCATTAAAAAATTGTAATGATCCATACATTTTTCAAAAAGTTATAGCATAAAAAGTTAAAAATGTAAAATACAAAATCGAAAATTTTCACACAAAAATAGCCTTTGGTAGCCATTTTCACCATGAAGATAAAATAAAGTCCGAAATTTTTTTTTTTCATAATAAAGCATATTACATTAGCTTTAATTTAAGATATATATAAAAGTGTCAGACCTTCCGGAACATTTTCAAAATTTAAGTTAAAAAAATTAATTTTTTGTGAAAAAGTTGTCATTTTAAATCCCCCCTTGTGGGCAGGTTAAGGGTTAAATTTATGAAAAAAATATACCAAATGAAAGGTAATGATATTATGCATCTATATAAAAAAGAATTATATTGATATGTTCATTTTTGAAAAAGTTATGGCAGTTTTTAGAAAAAAAAATTGAAAAAATTTCGAAAATTAGCGATTTTTAAATTTGTAATTTTTTTGGAGGTTTCCCCCATTTATAGGGAACAAGGGAATTTTTTTCAATTTTTGAGGGTAATGTCTTCGACTAGATACAATTTGTGATCTTTTGACGTATTATTGAAAGAAATCGGTTCGGTGAGAACTGAGAAAAAGTGGTAACAGACACAAAAAAAAAAAAAAACACATCTTAGTAAAACCAATACCTTCTCAGCTTCGCATCGAAGCTAAAAAATAAAAATTAAGTTAATAGGAGTCAAAAAACCTTGTCTACAAATTAAAGGAGCAAAGAGAGAAAAACAAATCAGATATTAATAAAAAAAATGGTTACACCTACACTTATGTTATTAGAGAATACGATGAACGTCTTCGGGTACCCATCGGCTATTAATCACGGCATTACCGCTAAGAAAGGCGATTATACGCCCCAAGTAAGCGACTTGCCTAAGGTTTTAGGCAAATAGACTTAGTTTGCAAGATGTTGGGACACCCCGGAATAAAAAGCACTACGTCAATACATTGTACTACTAATATATACACATGACACCTAATATGATGTAATGTTATATTATTACATATAATATTTAACATAATGTTATCATTTGTACATGTATGTCACATATTATACAAGATCACTAAAACAAAGTTCTCTTATTTAAAATACAAAATAACTCTTTAATAATGCAAAAAATCTCCCTCTTGTAGAAATAATTAAGTAACGCCTACACGCAGAACCCTCTTTTCATTAACCAATTATGATATAAAGCCTCAGCTTCCAGGATCACGGTAGAGATCGCTGGACTACCCCTTTAAGACTATAAAAAGCCATTTTTCTCCATCTAAACCAGTTCTTTACGTCGATTTTAAAAGACACAAAATCTATGACACTCTACTCAAGATTTCACTCTCTGGGACTAAGTCGATTTTTTTAATTAATTTGGACTTGGAATATACTTTAAAAAAACATAAATGACACTTAGAAATTTTAAAGTGAATTTTGTTTTGGTGAATATTTTGATTTGATTTAATTTGTTTATTAAATAATAATGTTTTACTCTTATTATTGTGAAAATAAATATCAAAAATATTTTAAATATTAATTTTTTTTTAATTATTTTATTTTAATAATAAATCCAACCCAACTCTAAATTTTATTTAATAATAAAAATCTATTGTGAGCTTTTCTTATTGGGTAGCTAGTCTCGTTGCTATGTCTTTGTTTTAACAAACATCGCGCCGGCAGACAACGCAGGGAAACTTACGAGTATATTTGCAATGTTTAAATTTTGTCTTGGTGATTATTGTGCCGTATCCTTTCAAGTTGCTTTTTAGCGCAGGGACACATTGGGCCACCACAATTCCGCCTTGATAAATTTTTTACATAGATATAAATATTTCTGAATTTTGTTTTGGTCAGACAAGAGGAAAATTTAAGAAATATTGGTGAGAATCTCTCAATAAAATATACTCTCTAAAAAAATACTTATTCAACAGACGTAAAAAAAATCAATAAGTAAAAAAAATTATATTTATAATAAAATATAAGAGTGTTTCGAATTATTTACAAGTAAGATGAGTGTAGACTTTGTGTAGTTAAATCTTATTATTTAAAATTTTGAATAGTTTTTGTAAGCAATTATATGAACTATATTAATAGTTATGGCTTAATACCAAAATCAACACTAGATTATTTGAAATATTATTGTATTACACAGGACGTAAGGTAAGTACAATTTAATCAATGCTATTAAATCTCCAACAATCTATTGTGTAATAAACCATAAATAAAAAATTAAGTAGGAAAATTAATAATTAATAAGAGAAACAATGTGTAAATCATATAATAAATATTATAGACGTAGACATTTTATTTTAATTATAATTTAATAATAAAAACCACATGATTAATATAAATATAACCCTTTATTTATTTACATTTTATTTAATTATTTACTTTTACTCCTACCCTACCATTAATCTAATTTATTTACTTTTCTTACTTTTTATTTTTGGTTTATTACAATGAAACCTATATATAAAAAAAATCACAAAAAAATGTATAACATGACAGGTGGTATTGTAACACGCCTGCTATGTTGAGGGACATAAATAAATAATACATAAATAATAAATAACATAAATAATACAAAATTAATTTAATAATAAAAAACCCAGCACAGTGGGTTCGCTGTACAGTGTGGATGTGGCATAGTTGGGTCAAGTATAATGATATCTGACAATGATTGAAATCACTATCATAAAAAATGGTTCGATGTAAATCTGTAGATAATGTTTAATTTTAAAAAACCCAGCACAATGGGGTGAGGCACAGTGGGGTCATGGCATAGTTGGGTCCAGTATAGATGATATCTGACAGTGATTAAAATCACTATCATAAAAAACGCTTCGATGCAAATCTGTAGATAGTGTTTAATTTAAAAAAAAATTAGTCAAAAAAGTAGGTCAAGTAAGAGCTGAGATAACAAATGATAGCTACAAAAAAAAACCATATGGTAAAATAATATTAATATGAATTTCTTCTCACGAGAGGAGACTACAGTAATGGGATCCTTGATATTTATTGAAGATATTGAATCTAAATGAAAAAAAAATCAAATGAGTTAAACATTTTTTTCTAACTCAAAAAGAATGAAGAAAAAATGCAGTGCCACAGGCATGAAAGATCCAAGTGTTACCGTCTCAGAAATCATACGTCGCATTCGTCACTTAATAAAAATGGAAATTTAGCTAGTTCAAATTTTAAAGTTATTTTTCTCGACTTCAAAGAAATAAAAAATTTAGATTGATATAATAATTATGAAAATCAGTGTAATCCCCTTATAATAAAATAAAATACAAAACTAAGAATTTTAACACAAAAATAACATATTTTTGAGTACGGTAGTTATTTTCACCATGAAGACAAGATAAAGTCCGAATTTTTATTTTTTAATATTTAAGTATATTATATAAGCTTTAATTTAAGATATATATAAATGTGTCAGTATTTCCGGAACACTTTCAAAAGTTAAATTAAAAAAGTTAATTTTTTGTGAAAAGTTGACATTTTAAATCCCTTCCTGTGGACAGGTAAAAGATCAGATTTATAAAAAAAAAAATATACCAATTGATAAGTAATAACATCGAGCATTTATAAAAAAAATGATATTGATTTGTTCATTTTTCAGAAAGTCATAGCAGTTTTAAGTAAAAAAAAATTTCGAAAATTAGCGATTTTAAAATTTGTAATTTATTTGGAGGTTTCCCCAATTTACGGATAATAAGGGAAATTTTTTCAATTTTTGAGGGTAATGTCTTCGACTAGATACGATTTGTGATCTTTTGACGTATCATTGAAAGAAATCGGTTCGGCGAGAGCTAAGAAAAAGTGATAACAGACACAAAAAAAAACACATCATAGTAAAACCAATACCTTCTTAACTTCACATTGAAGCTAAACAATTCGTCACACTTGCTTATGGCACGGCGCACTAAAAAAAAATTTAGCTCAATACATTAACTAAAAGAAATTATACATTACCCGCCCTGAAGATCTAAAGAATAAGAGGCAGGCTCAACTGACGCCGTAATACCAAAAAAATCGTATTTTTCCAAAATTAGCAGACACTCACTAGTGTCAAAAAATAATACACACAAGTTACAGCACACACAATTCAAACATAAAATATAGTTTAAAAAATTGAAAAACACGCTTTTAAAGCATATCGAACTAAAAAGTTAAAAATAATGTTAAAAGATTCTGGATGAAACTTGAATCCAACCCCAACAGACTAATTCAAATGCTGAGCGCAAACGCCTTGCCTGTCAATCCAGTAAGGCGTCTTAAGAGAGAATGGTGCAGAGATCTATTATCTTTATAAATTATTTAATCTTGTTAACGTTTCATAATTAAAACTCCTAATTATTGTACAAACTACTATACCACTATCCCACTATATATTATTATTATTGTTGTTGTTAATATTATGTAATTAAATTAAATATAAATTTTCAATAGCAGGCGACTCCAGTGGGAGCGACCTCACAGGCTACTAATGTTAAGTATTTTATGTATGTATATTTTCTAAACTATTTACTTATTATAAAATTTTTTTTACAGATTGTAAATTTCAGAAAAAAAAAAAAATAATAATGTTTAAAATAAGCTTAAAACAATAATGAACAAAAAATACTGAATTATTATGAAAAAAAGTGTGGGGCGCTCAATATACCAAAAATATGGCACAAAGCCCCCACGCTTTTTTTCAAAATAATACTAGTATTTTTCGTTCATTATTGTTTTAAACTTATTTTAAAAATTATTTTTAACTTTTTAGTTTGATATGCTTTAAAAGCGTGTTTTTCAGTTTTTTTAACTATATTTATTTTTTAGTTTTTAGTTTTTTATGACATCGCTGTCACAGACACATAGATATTAGAAAATACACATCATTGTTATTATCAATGGTAGTAAGGTACATTATTGTGAGTTTATAAATACACTAACTGACAATACAGAAAGTATATCTATTGATAGTCATAATTGATAATAAACAATCCGTGACTGTGACAGCAATGTCATAAAAAAACAATTAGCTAACTGTATTTGTATTCCCTTATCTATTAAACATGTATATTAACTCAAAAATTTGATACTTGAAATGTTTATATCTAATAATCGAATAAAGTTATATTAAAAATTCAAATGCCATTTGCTATTAAATTAAAAACTCAAACATTTTATCAAATTCAAAATGTGTTCTCATTTAAAAAAACTCAAGTTAATGTTTTTTAACCTTGAAAGGATGAAAAATATCATGTTTTTACTACATATTATTGTAGAGTTTTTTGAATCAAACAATATTATCCTTACCAAAAATTTAAAATTTTCAATAGTTACTGAGTAAACGAGTGTCTTATCCTTAATGATTCACTCTGTATATTATACATGTATATTAATTCAAAAAAAATTGAATCTTTAAATACCTATATCTAATAATAAACAATAAAAATTTGTTTATGTGTATATAATATTGATGCCTTGCGCGCATGTACGGGTACGAAAACCAAAAATAAAATTATACAGAAATAATGCTGTCATCGTGAGCGGGGTGGGGTGAATGCATTACGACAGTCTAGTCTCAAGGCCATAAACGATGAGATGATACGTGGCGCGTGGAGAGTTACAAACATATAAACATACATACATACATACATGCATACATACATACATACAGGTGAAACTAATATAAGGGTGTTTAAAAAAAACATGACTACGAACGAAAACTAACACAACCAGTTCCGATGGATAATTTTCGACAAAACGTCCATCGTTTGACCCGGCGGACCGATGGTGACAACAAGCTAGCCTTTAGAGTAGGGGTCAACAAATTTTACTACCCAGTGCCGGTAATTATTAAGAACAATTCGAATCCAAAGGTGACAATATAATAAGGAGTGAATGTACACATAAATGCTGTCTATGAACCAGTCCGAAGTAGTAAACAGCTGACTATCTCGCACGCGAACAAACAAATCACAACACTTTATTGGGATTATTTGAATGATAAACGCCGTTGCAACACGCATTCGGCTCAACAAAATATATATATATATATATATATATATATAACAAAAGGAAGAGGTACCTTTTGTTACGTTACATAATCTATAAAAATTAGTTTGTTAGAATATAATTTTTATATGAAGACAACTATATTTTTATTTAAGAATATAACTTACTCGGCTATACTAGGCTTAAGTAACTGATTGAATCCAATATTAAGGCCTAGCCGTTTTTTATAATTCGTAAAAATAATTCAATTTTAAATTTGGGGGGGTCAGCCATGGGCCACATTAAATCTAGGGGGGGCCAGGCTCACCCTTGTCTACGTGCCTGTAAATGTAAGAACTACTTTATAATTTTTTATAAATTCTCTGAAAAAATTACAATTCTAAATTATTATTAAATATAAATCTCAGTCTATATTTTATGAATATATTTATTCATATATTACACTTTTAAATAAAAAAACTACTAATCAAGAATAATAAAAGAAATAGGAATTCATTTTGCTTTTGGTATAATCCATCAACTTTTTAAAATAAAACACTATCTACAGATTTGCATCAAAGTGTTTTTAATGATAGTGATTTTAATCACTGTCAGATATCATCTATACTTGTCCCAACTATGCCACGTCCACACTATGCCGTGACAGCACTGTGTTACTATTTGACTATACAAAAGTAAAATTTAAAACTAAACAATATAACTTATTAATTAATATTTCGTTTAATATTAAATTACTTAAAAATATTAGTTTATTAAAATATAATTTTTTAGGAGACAACTATATTTTTATTAAAAAATATAACTTACTCGGCTGTGTAAGGGTTAAGTAACTGATTGAATCCAATATTAAAATAATAGTTATTAATGATATTTAAGCAGTAATTATTTAACTTTTCACTAACAAAATCAACAAAATTANTTTCAATGGTTTTTAAACAGTAATTATTTAACTTTTCACTAACAAAATCAACAAAATTAATTACATAATTATTAGTTATGTATTCATCATAATAATTTTTTTGCATATTAAATCTCAACATACTATTTATAATAGTATTATTGTTTTTAAAAAAATTATCGGTTATTTCAATTACTTTATTAATAAAATTATTTATCTCTGTGTAGTCTTCTATAGCTACTAAAATGTTGATACTTTTGTCATTATTTACATAATTCAGCATTTCTGACGTTTTCATTGAAGACGTATAATTATGAACGATATAAATTTCATCTATTACCGTTTTTGGGCGATTTAATGATCTTCTCGTTTTTACAAAATTAAGATCTAAGTATTCAATAAATTGTATAGCTCTGTATAAATATTTAAACATTATATTTGAATGTTTAGTTGTATTTAAAAGTACTATTGTGCAATTAATTGCATTTTCAAACAAATTATTTTTATAATACTTTTCACAATCATCTATAATGATTTTCACGTGTTCAGTAAATATTTGTAGTACTTCAATAAATAAATAATTAATTATATCAATTATATTATAATATTTTATTAACATTTTAGCAACAGTTTTAACTTTATGTTTTAAAACTTCCTGTATGTTTATAATATCAATATCTATAGTTCTTACTGACAAGTGTTCCAGGTTAATCTGTGATAATTTATCACATATGTGACTCAATACATGCCTTAAATATGTTTCATACGTATCTTGATCTATTTTACTATCAACAAGTTCTACTTCAAGAAAAATACTTATTGAAAAAAATATTAAGGTTAACGATTTAATATTCATTTTCAATATTTATATGAAATTAATGTTTTTGATTTTTTTAAAACTACTAAAATGATAGATTAAATTTGTTTTAAACGTATTGATCATATTTATAATAAAAATATTTGAAATTATTTGTGTACTTTTATTTATTTGAGTTTGTAAACACTTATTTAATTATTGATATAATAGTTACATTGAAACTAAAAATATATAAATTTTAATGACTGCTCCCTCCTATTTAATATATAATTTTTCTTTCATAGAAGAAAAATTATAGGCACAAATTTCTTTTTAATTTGTAGTTTACAGAATGATTCTTTCAACGTTGGTCACACGATTTCTCTTTTAATTATTGTTATTCAGTTGCGTTCTATTTGCCGACAAGTACGGACATCTTATCGCATATCGAACGCTTATCTACACCGTTGCTCAGTAGTTTTTGTGATTGGTTATTTATCTTTTAGTTAGTTTTAGTTATTATCGAGGTGGACTTAATGCCCATGCACTCAGACCTGTTGGTCCAATGTGCGTACCTCACCTATCAGTAGACCAGTCAAAGGGCTTATTTGATGTCTAGTCATGCTATTAAGATCACCCAGCAGTAGACTGGGGGTCTTTATAAACATTTTAAATTGTCTAGATACTACCAAGTATTTATAGATTTTTCTGTGTTGTCCTCTGCACCAATTCTTGGGTAGCGTTTTAAGCGATTGCTCAGCGAGTCCAACTAATGGTTCTGCTCCAACATAGGTGTTTGTTATTTATCTTACAATTGTTATAGAAGTTTGACTATTTATATATTTTACCTCTCAAAATCGGCCTTAATCGCTTGCGTTACATAGGCAATCATCTTCGGTTGAAAATATTTTAGTTCCTGATAAGAAATGTTCAATTAATAATAAAGCGAAGTCTCCAAGAGGTTCTCTGACAAAAAAATCCAAAACCGCATCCACCACCTCACTGGATGACTGCATGCAGGTCGACCCGGCTATTGTTGTCTCTGATAAGCTAATGGCCTTAACTTATAATAAAAAACTTAATGACGGTTTTGTACTTTCCAGATACCTATTCCGGACCTTTATATGTTTCTACGCCAGACTATAAAAATGCGGGTAATTTACATCCAGTGAAACTTGGTAAAGTTATCAAAAAATCATTTCCTTTAACGTTCTTCAATGGAACACTAGCAGTAACTTTCACTCGCCTACGACCTTGATAATATTTTATATATTCATAAATGCTCCTTTGCTCTTATATCTGAAACGTGGCTATTACCCCCCAACCACCAATTTTCTCTTCCTCATTTCAATATATTTTGAGTCGATAGACACAATGGTTACGGTGATGTCGCTATTGCAGCTCATCAGTCTATACAAATTACTCCGATTACTATCAATGATAATTGCACGTCCCAAACCTTCAATATTTAATTTTTTTAAAACTGTTCGCATTGTTTGTCTCTGACGTCATGTTCCCAAATCTCTTCCTATCCTTGCTTTTATATGTTCTTCACTTTCTCCTCTCACTAATTATATCCAGAAGTCCTATAGACGTCTACCCATTTATGACTGTCCTCACGAGGCCTTAATCTTCGCCCCCATTGTTCATGTTCTAACTAATGGCCTAAGCTTCTCACCTTATAACCTTCAATCCCTTCCTTGACCATTATTAATAATTTATTCTCTCACTATATTTCTACAAACTTTCAAAACTCATGTTTAATTTTTACTGATGAATCTCCCTCATTATCTAAAACAGGCTGTGCTTACTACATACTAAGTCTTAATATATTCTTTTCCACCAACCTGCATCCCCTTTCTTCTTCCTTTACTATTGAATACATTACTATTGTCAATGCACTACTCTACATTTTTGTTTCTCTAAATACCTCTTTTCTCATCTGCTCAGATTCGCAGGCTTGTCTTTAGGCTATTGATTCTAACCCTTTTGATTCTCATACTTCCCCTATAATCCTTTCAATTAGAGCACTCCTCCATAAAATTTTCACACGACTCAGACTGAGTCACATAACCTTTTACCAGATTTCACTTATTTTTGTCCATGTTTAACTTAATTTTTCTTTTTAACAATTAATTAAATTTCCTTTGAAAGGTTACAAATATAAAAAAAATTCAAACTAATTGGCCGCAACGAAAAATTTGTAACTTTCATGGCGTTTTACAAAATTATAAGAAAAGGGTCGCCAACCTACTGAGCGAGACAGTGTATTGTCGGACCACAGTAGGATTTAAAAAAAATTAACTTTTGTATATTAAAACAATTAGAAAAAATATATAATTAATAAATATTCAAGTTGATGTCCGTTGAGTCGTTGATAGTAGATGTACACCAAAACCTCGTGACAGTTGTCACATAACCATATAGATCAGGGATGACCTTATACAAGGCCGTTGCCCGTACCTTATAAACTAGGGGAGTTGATTTTTGAAAGGAAAAAAAAATACACGAGTCCATTGAAGATGGAACACGCAAAAAAAAAAAGAAAAATATGATGGTTAATTTAAATTAAGGGGACTTTATTAAGTAAAAAAAAAAAACAAAAAAAAATTAAGTTACTACGAGGCAAAAAACCGAATGGTCAAAAAACCTCGTCTACAAATTAAAGGGGAACAGAGAGAAAAAAAAACAGATATTAATAAAAAAGTAGTTACACCTACACTTTTAATATTAGAGAATACGATGAACGTCTTCGTGTACCCGCCGGCTATTAATCGCGGTATTACCGCCAAGCACGGCGGGTATACGTCCCAATTAAGCGACTGGTTTTTGGCAGTTAGGCTTAGCTTGCAAGACGTTGGGACACCCCGGGATAAAATGCACTACATCACCACATTGTACTAATAACATCTTCATCACCCAATAAAAAATTAATATAAAACCTATAAAAAATATATATATTCCATGACAGGTGGTCTTGTACACGTCTGCCATGTTGCGGCACCTAAATAAAAAATATAGGGGCACCTACACAAAAAAAAATTCGCCACACGTGCTTATGGCACGGCGCACTAAAAAAAACTGGCTCGAAACATTAAAACAAAAATATACATTACCAGCCCCGAAGGGCTAACGAATATGGAGGCAGGTTTAGCCGACGCCAATATAAAAAAATTACATAATCAAAAAATAGCGGACACTCACGAAAATATATATAAAAAATTAAAAAATTGCAACGCACATAACAAAAAAGACCGCTACGGACGAAAATTAGCGACGACCAGTTCCGATGATGGCTAATTTCCGACAACCCGTCAGACGTTTGACCCGGCGGTCCGTTGGCGACCAAACGGCTAGCCTTTAGAGTAGGGGTCAAAAAATAACTAAATACCCAGTGCCGGAAATTATTAAAAACAATTTAAATCATATGGCGACAATGTATGCGGTGAGCAGTGCAAATGACGTTCAAGATAGGAAAGGAGCGGGGTNATTGACGTTCTAGATAGGAAAGGAGCGGGGTGAATGTACACACAAATGCCGTCCATGAACCGGTCTGAAGTAGTACACAGCTGACTATCTCGCACGCGCATAAACAAATCACAACACCTTATCATGATAATTTTACCGACAAACGCCGTCGCAGTCCGCATTCGGCTCAACACAAATATATATATATATATATATATATACAAATAGACAAAAAAATAAATAGATACTTTTGTCACGTTACACCTTATTAATTTTAACTGTAATATTTATTTTATTGCACGAGTAACTTAAGTACTCACGTGTATATTGTCTATGTTCCTTAATCTAGACACGGGCTACGGTATGTTTTACATATCAACCATATACAACTTTAATTATCATAGTTGTAGTTAATAAACCACGAGGTATTGTAATAATTTATACATATAACGACATATTAACTTAAATTACACTTTTAATCAGGCACGTAGCTATGGGTGGGCCTGGCCCCCCTTAGAATTAATGTGGCCCAGGGCTGGCCCCCCCAAATTTAAAATTCAATTATTTTTACAAATTATCAAAAAGGTGCTAGGCCTTATATACATTGAAATTATTATTAATTTTTGATTACTATTGAGTAATACAGTTATTAGTATGGCTGTATTTTCATTTTTATATTCATAGAAAATGTTATTTGAAAAAGAATATTACATTCTAGACGTAATAATAAATGGAATAGCAGTTACTCCGAACGTGGTTGTAGGTAAATTTTTTTTAACTCTGGTCCAACAAATGATAACAAACTACCAAGTATGTGCATTGATTAAAATCTAGTTATTTACAAAATTTGATAGAGTAATACTCTTTGGAAATTTCTTTGATAAATGTTATCTTTCATCTGTTTCTTGTTTTATAATTTAGTACTAATAATAAGTAATTTATTTCTTTGTGTAAATTTGTTATTTTCATGCTTTTAAAAATATGACTGAAAAAAGGCAGGAATTATTTTCAATTTTTAACGTTTCAAAAAAACAGAAAGTTACAAACGAATTGGATTTAAACATAGTAAGTCCATAAAATAATAATGTAAATACTACTAATGTAATTTAACTTCTTTTACCTTCTATACAGTGATTGAAATCTAGTAAGACTCTTATTTTCTCAGAAACTATTGAAAAATTAAAATTTTTGTAAAAAGAAAAATTATTAAGTTTATAAAACTCTACAATAATAATAAGTTAAATACATTTTAGCTTCGATGCGAAGCTGAGAAGGTNTTTTTTTAGCCCTTCAAGGATAAAAATGTTTATTTATAATTTTTTTAAATGGGAATCACTATTTTTGATTTGATAATATGATAGAAAAAAAAATGTACAAACAATTTTGTTCTTATAATTTCTTTTATCCGAACAACCGTTTACGTTTTATAATTGTTTAAAGATTTTGACTTCCAGAAAAAATATTGTCATTTATTACATTTTATAATATCGGTGGCAGTGCAACCGGTATTTTTGTTAGATCCTTTAGTCTTACAAAACCATAGACTTCGCTATTAATAATACACCGAAAATCCGGTTTGAAACTATTATTGTCATCACTCATTTAGTGCGTAGTAAATTTTTATAGCTAATTTACCTGTCATAACTTGATCAATAAAATTTGGTTTATGCAACAGCAAATAAAAATAATGACTTCTGTATTAAATACAGTAAAACGACAATAGAAATTTGGCCTAAAATCACTTAACTTTAACAAGCTGTAACAGACGAACGGTTTATCGGATAAAAAAAATTATAAGAACAAAATTGTTTGTAATTTTTTTTTCTATCATATTATTAAGTTAAAAATAAGGGTTCCCATTTAAGAAAATTATAAATAAGGGTTTTTATCCTTGAAGGGACGAAAAAAATAATGTTTTGACTACATATTATTGTAGAGTTTTTTGAACTTGATATTTTTTCTGTATAATAAAATTTAAAAATTCTCAATATTTTCTGAGAATATGAATGTCTTACCACATTTTGATCACCCTGTATATCTTTTGTATTATTATTTATTTATCAAATAGGAAAATGACTCCAATGATGATGATAATGATGACAACAGTGATATTAATTTAAATTTGGATTATATCAACACAAGTAGCGATACTAATAATGATAGTGAATCTGAAGATGAAATTAATGAAGTAAGTGATTTTACATTAGTTCCTACAAACAGCCCATCAGTCAAAATAGTTAAAGTAGTTCCTGGACCAAAAGATCTCTCTCAAGCCCTAGATGATGGACCAAAACAGCCAAAATTAGTATGGTACCCTAAAACAAAATTTAATAAAAGAATGAGACATTTCTCATCAAAATGGTTTAATAATTATAATTGGCTTGAATACAGTGTTGTAGATGATTCTGCTTTTTGTTTTCCGTGTCGTTTTTTTTCTAAAAGCACAGATAAGCCAATTTTTATAAGTATGGGTTTTAAAAATTGGAAAAATGCGTTAGATAAAAATTCTGGTTTAAGAAAACACAACAAAAGTGAAGAACACAAGATTTCAAACATAATGTGGATGTCCTACTTAGATAAGAAAAAGTCAGGTAATTTGTCTGTGGTGTCATTGATAAATGAAGGTCATAAGAAGTTAGTTTTAGAAAATCAAATTTATATAAAGATGATTGGAAGAACTTTGTTATACACTGCATTACAAGGCATATCACAGAGAGGTGACAATGAAGAAAAAAGTAGTGCTAACCGTGGTAACTTTATCGAACTTTTAAATCTAATTGGTGATTTAAGTGATGAATTTAAAATTAAAAAAAANGGGATTTAAGTGATGAATTTAAAATTTAAAAAAATGCATTACCTAATAATGCTAAATATACAAGCCCTCAAATCCAGAATGAAATGCTTTCAATTTTCAATAAAATGATCCATAACCAAATTATTGATGAATTAGAAAAGTGTCTGTATTTTTCTATAATTGTTGATGAAACACAAGATATTACTAAAGTGGAACAGTTATCAGTTATATTAAGATATTACTTAGATGGTATAGTGTATGAACGTTTCATGGGGTTTAAAGCAGCTCAATCATTAACCGCTAGTTCTCTCTTTCAATATATTAAAGAAATACTTTCTACCAGTAACGTAGATATATTAAAATGCGTTGCTCAAACCTATGATGGAGCCAGTGTCATGTCTGGAAAGAATAATGGGGTTCAAGCATTATTTCGCCAAGAAGTACCCAACGCTATATATGTACACTGTTACAATCATAGGCTCAATCTTGTAATTTCTGACGTATGCAAAAATATTCCATCTGTGAAAATGTTTTTTGATATTGTAGAAAACTTATACGTCTTTGTATCTGGTTCTGCTACACACGCAAAATTCATCGAAATTCAAACCACTATGAAGTACAGACCAGTTGTTGAACTTAAAAAGATATGTTTGACAAGGTGGACAGCTCAAGTCTTTGCTTGCTTAGCACTAAAAAAGGCTCTTACTCCTCTGCTAGTTTTATTAAATAAATTGATGTTTGAGAAAGGCGACCGTGCTGCTGAAGCAAAGGGCTTACTACATTTAATAGATTTTGAATTTGTATTTAATTTAATAATGTTTTGTGATATTCTTCAAATTCTAAAAACAGTTAGTGATTACTTGCAAAATGTAAAAGCTGAAATGGCTCAATCTTTAATACTTATATCATCAATTATAACTACTTTTAAAATCATGAGAACTGATGAAGCCGAGAAAAACAGTTCCAATTTTAATAAAATGTACGTTGAAGCTACTAATATTTGTAAAGAGAACGACATATCCACACAAAATGAACACAGTACAAAAAAAAGAATAAAAAAAATCCCCGACAAATTTAAACAGTTCATATTTACTGAGCTCAGTTCTTTAGAAACTAATCTGATTACATCAAAAAATGGTTTAAGACAACATGTATACATACCAGCGTTGGATTATATAATTAAAGAACTAGAAAGACGATTTACAGATAATTATGGTTTGTTGGCATCAATATCTTACTTACACCCTCAACATGAACAGTTTTTATGTTATGAACAATTAAAACCTTTAGCTGCTCACTATAATCTTGATCTGGATAATTTAAGAGCAGAACTAAAAATCTTACCAGCAACTATAATCAAATATCAAATTCATTTTAATGTTAAGGTAAACAACTTGATGAATTTAATTGATTTACTTGAAAAGTACAAGCTTGCATTCGACGAAACGTATAAGCTAGCTATAATTATAATAACTATTCCAGTATCCAGTTCAGCTTGCGAAAGGACTTTTTCATGTCTCCGACGTTTGAAAAACTACATGAGGAATCGGATGACAAATGAACGGTTGGTTAATTTGGCTTCAATAAGCATAGAAAAAAAAATATCTAAGAACTTGGATTTAGATATTTTTGTGCAGTTGTTTTCTGAACAACACAAAAACAGAAAAATAATTTTATATTGAACTATTTAATATTTATAAATCTAATTATTACTTTATATATTATATTTTCAAAAAAATTTTTTGTATTTGTATTTTTTTTTTAATAAATTTTAAATTGTTTATAAATTATAATTATTTTAAAAATTATTTATAACTTATTTGTTATTAGTATTTAGGTATAAATTATTTTTTCTTAATAGCTTAAAAGTTGACAAATCAAATCAGTTTATGTTCACATCATTATTTTATTTATTTTTCACAACATGAAAAATTCATCCCGATAGTAAAGATGTAAGTATTTTTTATTTTTTTAAATTATAGGTACTATCCATTTTTTATAATACTGTAATAATTAGTATACTTTATACGAAAACAATTTGTATTTAACCAACCAATGGTAAAATTTTGAACTTGTAAGATTCATATTATGGGGTACTATTTAAGGACGAGTGGAGGGAGCCCCTCCACAAGTATTTCATGGAAAACAAATTATGGAAAATGATACAAGGGCCCAAAATTGTTGGCCCCTCCAATAAACATTTTCTGGCTACGTGCCTGCTTTTAATTAACTTAAAATTAAAGTCCACCTATGATCCGCTAATCATATCTGATAGGTGTGACACCTCGCCTAGGTGGTGACGACCCTTGCTACCTAGCTAGTCGTTATGCAAGTGGCCAACCACATTGTTGTTGCAGGCCGATAAAAAAGCCCACTTGCACACAAAATTGTCCCTTATTTTTTGTTTTTTTTATTCCTACAATAGAATTAAATATCTATAAATCAATTTGTTTCTTCAGTGAATATCTATAAATAATAATTATACGTGAGTATCAAGAAATATACTACTTATTTGTTTTTATAAAATATCTTGCATAATATTGTCAAATTTCTAAATTGGGGGCGCTCAATTTTAAGTTTTACATCTATATTTACATGTCATACACAATAATAAAATCTGAATTCCAATCTGAATTTATTCCTGTGATAAGTAATTTTTTTTTGTCACACAAGCTAATTTCACTTGCACCAGTCAGGCGATGAAAAATTCTTAACTCATGCATTTCTTCTGATGACCATAGCAATAAAATATCTGGAAATATTTGATGTAGGAACTCATAATTGCTAAAAATTACGAAAGAAGAACAAAAATAATAAACAGAATTAGTTTATTTTGAATACATACATAGATGAAGGCTTAATTGCTATTTATGTATTTAAAAATTGAAACGTTATTTTTATTAAAAATATGCAATACATATTAAAAAAATTATACAAATTTCATTTAACATTTAGCATGTGATCAAACAATAACGAAAATTAATTTACAGGTAAAAAGTTTTTAATGATGCTTAAATTTAAATAAATTACTACTGTTAAAAATATTTGAAATCAATAAATAAAATATTAACAAAAGTTTTGTTGTTTATTATTTGTCAAACAATATTATTACTGTAGTTTTATAAACAGTGTAAATGTTTAGAACATTACGTATATTATTTTAAATTGAACAAAACAATAACTTATGTTGGGCGTGGTGGAGAAGTTGTAAATGCATTTTTGTAGATATATGTACATGTTATTATTTCGAATTTATATTTAATATGATAGCAATATAAGGACTACAATTTTTTAATATAAAATAAAACTTGCTAAATATTCTCAAAGAATAATAAATTTACAATCACCCCCATTTCACCATAGGTCCATGATAGGAATAGATCAATTGATCTAGTGAATTCGTTGAAAATTGATACACAAATAATTATAATATATTTTTTTATATTATTATGTTCCTGTATAATTTTATTATAGCTTGATAAGCTTATTTATAGAAATCAAAGCTCATTATTTATTTAGAAAAAGAAATATGCTTAGATATAAATATACATTTCAGGTGGGTAAAGAATTTCATTTCACTAACTAATACTTAAAATGAACTTAAAATAAAATACTTAATAAATAAATAAGTACGAAGTGTTATTTTTAAAAATATATGAACATAAAATTATCGAAGTTCTTACTTTTGAAATAGAATTCATATTTTGTTGATTTATGTAAATGTCCTATAGTAAATTAATAAATATAATATTAGTGACGTCAAGTAAAGATTTATCATATAGATATAATATAAAATAGATTTTAGCTAGCCAACATTTAATTTTATTTGTATACTACACGCGTGACTTATAAATGTCAGATTTTTAATTATGTCCCATCTTTACACAAGTGTGATTCTGCTATTACAACTACTTTTCAAAAATATCAATTACTCAAAAAAAATAATATTGCAAAAAATTGTATGGTGCCTTTTTAGAGAAATGCTTCGATTTATCAATAAACACTTTTGGTTCATTTCATATACTTAATAAAAATATAAAATTATTTAATTTAAATAATTATATACATATCTAACAAAATTATATTTTAGAAAATAATTATATTAATAATTATTAATGATATTTTTATTTTACAAGTAATTGAATAGTTTGTGATAACAGAATCATTTTGCATGTAAATAAGAATCGTTGCGATATGATAGTAAAAAAAGATAGAGATATGGTTTATTGTAGTATATATTAAACATAGTCGCTTGACGTGAAACACTTCCCATGTATAAAAAATTAAGTATATATTACTAAATGAATATTATAATATTATTATCATATCAAATACTATTATTCATTATAGACAGAGAATTTCATCGTGAATTTCTATTTTTGCACATACAAGATTTTTTAAGCCTAAGGACGACATGCTGAACAGTACAATTTTTAACTACCTAATAACTATATCATTTAATAGATTTTAGAGTTTCATTCAGAAATTTTACTGAACATATTATAGCAGAATATTTAAGAAAACTTAACACAATAATTATATTTTTTATAAATAATTAACAATATATTGTGCATGTTTATATATATTTTTAACTTTAAATCGAAAAGGTAACAATATAGATTAATTTAATTTAATTGTTTTTCAAACAATAACAAAACCAATTAATTTGAAATTATAGTTCATTATGTACAAAAAGTTCAATTTATATATTAATTTTTTTATGCTATATTATCTAAGATAAATTGCTCTAAGTATTCTAATAGGCACATATTTATTATAAAAATTATTTAACTAGGGGCTTACTAAAAAACGGGTTTCTCTTACTTAAAACGTAAAAAAAATCCGTTTCATAACACTACAGTTTTGGTTAACATCATATACGACAATACGTCAATACGTATTTTACTACCAATGTGATTAATGTTAAATACAGTAGCGATCTTCCAATTTTTTAGTAAATTTATGAGCTGCCATTTAACAAAAAAAGAGTTATTATTATAAATCTAAATTAACATTTACTCTTAATATTAATCATAAGTTAAATGAAAAATTGTTCGCTAATTTAATTTGATTATAAATAATTTAAAATTATTCATACAAATTTAAACAGTTTAAAATTTATATTAGTTTAATACTTTTTGGATATAATTTAATTTTATACAAGAATCATTATTCAACAAACATAAGTCAAATAGTTAATAAAAAATTAATCTTGTGGAAAACTGTGAAGTTTTAATTTAATTTACAAGTATCAACAATTAAATAAAGATTGTTAATGATTGCAATACTTTAAATTAATGTTTTTTTTTAGTTTAAGTTTGAATTATTTTTTATTAAAAAAATCTAATAAAAAGCAATATTATAGATTTTTAATTACAAATTTTAAGTAAAAATTATAGAATTTATGTTTGATGATTAAGATCCAGCATACTAAATATTCACTACTTGTTTAATAATTTAGTCTAAAATAATAATTTAACTTAATAATTTGCTTTCAATTCTTTATACATTTAGCAATGTGATAGGTTTTATTATATTATTATTATTATTATAAATATTTTAATATAAAATATTTTTTGCAATAAATCATTAATTCAAAACATTAAATACAGTGACGACGTAAGCTTTTGTGTGGCCTTGGGCAAAATATAATACAACTTATGCGGGGTCTTAAATATAATTTGAAATCACAGGATTCGGGGCAAGTGCTCCTATTGCTGCTCTCTTAAAATGCCTGATTAAACCATAGTAAACACTTTTAGTATTTTCAAAAAATTCTATACTAAATTATCGACATAAAATATTATTTTAAATTAATTAGACTTCAAACAGGACTTTATTTTTATTTTATAATGATAGATTAAATCTATGTGTGTCAGGGAAAAATGTACAGTTTAACAAGTATTAATATTTAAATGTTGAATAAAATTATTTATACACATTTTGTAATTAAAAAAAATAGTAGAAGTGTTTGGTTTATAGAACATTTTAAAATGCTTGGCACGATTTTTTGTAAGAAGTTTACGAATGACTTTGTTAATACATAATAAATTCGAACATTTTCAGCTATGAACATACACAATATACTCATTGACTGTATTTTTGTATGCATTATAACTAAAGAGAAGTAAAAAATTTGTTTTATTCAGCACTTTCATTTACTACACGGGGTCAACTTCATGACAAACTTCCATATATTCTGGATGATGCATTATGTCTTTTATTAAGTCTTTCAATATGTTGTACCGTGGAAATATTGGGTATACTTTTGAATTGACATATTCCATCTGTAAACGAATACAACTTATAAAGTAGCCATCATTTTTTACGATTGCGTAGTTCATAATTGAGGTCAACTGCGCAGTAATATATTTAAATAACTCATAAATATACCTTCAACTCTCTAATCAAATTTCTGAGGCCTGTGTACTTTTTTAGCAGTCGATAGAGATCATTAGTTAATTGAGTATTTTCTGCTTCAATTTGTGCAGTTGTCATATCTATAAAACAAAATAAACATATGAATTTAATAATAATTATAGAATAAAAGTTCTTTATTATTGTTAATAATGGTTATTTATAATAATAATTTTAGTAAAAAACCAGTACAGTGAGGACGTGGCATAGTTGGGTCAAGTATAATGATATCTGACAGTAATTAAAATTATTATCATAAAAAATGCTTCAATGCAAATCTATAGATAGTGTTTAATTTTAAAAAGTTGGTGGATTTTTCTAAAATGATCTTCTATTTCCTTATTTATATCCTGATTACAAGTTTTATGATTTATAAGTGTATTATATGAATATATATAAACGGAAATGTTTTTATTTAAAAAAAAGTATGTCGAATGAAATATGTATATAAATACTAATGATGATGACAAAATTGTATTGATCCATACATTTTTCAAAAAGTTATAGCATAATAAAGTTAATAATGTAAAATATAAAATCAAGAATTTTCACACAAAAATAGCATTCAGTAGCCATTTTCACCGTGAAGACAAAATAAAGTCCGAAATTTTTTTGTTTTAATGATAAAGTATATTAAATTAGATTTAATTATGATATATATTAAAGTGTCAAACTTTTCGGAATACTTTTAAAAGTTAAGTTGAAAAAGTTAATTTTTTGTGAAAAAGTTGTCATTTTAAATCCCTTCTTGTGGGCAGATAAAGGGTCAAATTTGTAAAAAATATATACCAAATGATGGGTACGCACTTTATGTATCTTAATAAAAAAAAATTATATTGATGAGGTCATTTTTAAAAAAGTTATGGCAGTTTTAATTTAAAAAAAAATTTTAAAAATGTGGTAACTGAGACAAAAAAAACAAAAGACACATCATAGTAAAACTATTACCTTCGTTCGGTTATTTAATGTTTATAAGAATTACTATTAAATAGATGTAATCTTATCTTTAGAGTTTTCAAGGATATTGATAATAATGATATGAAACAGTGTCTTTATAAGCAACTAGGGTTTACTTAGTAGGAGCATAGAGTACTAAACGTGGGTAATAATACCCAACCTATTGAGAATGACCAATTTGAATCTAATAAATGTAAGTGTAATAAGGTATAGAATTTATGGATTTTATTTCAAAAATATCGTATTCTTTATGATTTTGATAAACCATATAAGACTAAAATAACCACAGAGTTATGTGTGTATATTTTATTATTAAATAAAATTATTAGTATTTATTTTTGATAAATTTTTAATTTTTAATTTCACAATAAAATATTTATTATTATTATTAAATTTGTTTATAAATTTATAAAATTTCTTTTATCTTAACGTACTCCTTTCAAAAATAAGTGATTTAATATTTTTATAAAATATCTATTTTGTATGACCATTTCTTAAAAGAAAATATTCGAAATGCATACTAAACGCAATCTAAATTTTCTGATGAATGTAAACACATTATTTTTTAAATAGAATTTTTTCTGTTAATGTAATCATTATATTTTATTGTTCTAAAATTGAAACATAGTAATAAAAAATATATAAATATATAATTGAATTGTTATTTTATGATGCAATGTGTCCGTAACATAGGAACAAAGGAAGGCGAGAAAGAAGTCTATAGACTTGCAAAAGTAAAAGAGAAAAGTACTAAAGATTATCATTATATAAGGTGTATAAAAAGTGTTGATAATAGGATACTCTCGAGTGATGATGATGTGAAAAAAAGGTGGAAATAGTATTTTGAAAAATTACTGAATGAGGATATCTCGTGGAATGAGGGACTGGTAGAATTAATTAGTGAGAAAGAGGTATCGAAGGGTATAGTTAATGAAAAAAGGTAGACATATTTTTAATATCTAAAAAATTATTTGGTATGAAAAAATCATATATTTTTTCTATGGATTTAAAACTATTTATATCAAGTAGCCCTTGAGAAGACACTTATAGTAGTATTAAAACGAATTATTTTAATAATATCAACCTTTCTAATATTATACTTCCTTCTTAATATTGTAATAATTTATATAATAATTATAAAAAACCCAGCACAGGGGGGTCGCGGCACAGTGGTGACGTGGCATAGTTGGATCAAGTATAATGATATCTGACAGTGATTAAAATCACTATCAAAAAAAAACGCTTCGATGCAAATCTTTAGATAGTGTTTAATTTTAAAAAATTGGTGGATTATTCCAAAAGCTTCATAAACTGCTAGTTCCTTATTAATATCCTGATTAAGACAAAGTATGTCGAATAAAAAAGAGATTATTAGAAAATAGTATTTCCCATAAAAAAATTATATTGATCAATACACTTTTCAATAAGTTATAGCATTATAATGTTAAAAATGTAAAAAATAAAATTGAGAATTTTCACACAATAATAGCATTTGGTAGCCATTTTCACCTTGAAGATAAAATAAAGTCCGAAATTTTTTTTTTCCATGATAAAGTATATTACATTAGCTTTAATTTAAGATATATATAAAAGTGTCAGACTTTCCGGAACACTTTCAAAATTTAAGTTGAAAAAGTCAATTTTTTGTGAAAAAGTTGTCATTTTGAATCCCCCCCTGTAGGCAGGTAAAAAGTCAGATTTATAAAAAAAATATACCAAATGATAGGTAAAGACATCATGCATCTACAAAAAAAAGAATTATATTGATCCATACATCTTTCGAGAAGTTATAGCATTATAAAGTTAAAAATATAAAAAAGAATTTTTTTACAAAAATCGTATTTTTTTTATTAAGTTTAATGTCTGTTTTCACCATGAAGATAAAATAAAATCCGAAATTTTTTTTTACCATTATAAAGTATTCTACATTAGCTTTAATTTAAGATATATATAAAAGTGTCAGACCTTCCGGAACACTTTCAAAAGTTACGTTGAAAAAGTTCTATTTTTGTGAAAAAGTTGTCATTTTAAATCCCCCCCTGTGGGCAGGTTAAGTGTCAGATTTACAAAAAAAATATACCAAATGATAGGTAAAGACATCAAGCATCTATATAAAAAAAAATTATATTGATATGTTCATTTTTGAAAAAGTTACGGCAGTTTTTAGTAAAAAAAATTGAAAAAATTTCGAAAATTAGCGATTTTTAAATTTGTAATTTTTTTGGAGGTTTCCCCCATTTATAGGGAACGAGGGAAATTTTTTCAATTTTGAAGGGTAATGTCTTCGACTAGATACGATTTGTGATCTTTTGACGTATCGTTGAAAGAAATCCGTTCGGTGAGAGCTGAGAAAAAGTGGTAACAGACACACAAAAAAAAAAAAAAAAAAAAAAAAACACATCATAGTAAAACCAATACCTTCTCAGCTTCGCATCGAAGCTAAAAATTAAATACTAGATAACAGTTTTGAAATAAGTTTATATTAAATATAACAGCTGAATAATTATGACAAACCATTGGTATGTCATTTATTTTTAGAAAAATGTTTTCCTAAATCCCTCAATTTTGGTCTACATGAAGATGTGCAATACAAATAAGATGTTTTAATAGTTCCAAATTAATGCATTAATGAAAATTATTTATTATTTTACTGTGGTTATTTGATTTAAAATTACTATTCAATGTTTACCAATACAGTTTTCTCTATTTTATTTATCCCCATTTTGTTTATGAAATGTGTATATTGTCAAAGGAATTTAATTTGTGGTTAAAATGAAAATATTCAGAATAAACAGAATTTAGAACAAACATTTTATCGCGTTAACCATAGCATTATAATATTATTTTATGTTAACTTAGATATACATAATGTTTTACAAATTATGCTGGGAAATTACGTTTTATTTAGTGTTTCACGTTTTATTTTTACCTGAATAGGTTTTAAGCATTTTTATCAATTCAAAATTAATTACTTCACAAAAATTATTTTAAGTAATGGTCTTTTGGTGAAGCTTTAGTAGGGGTTGGAGGATTACTTATAAATACCCATTGTTTAAATAATCTACGATACAAAGCTTTAAAATACGTTTTTGAAAATTACACGAACTTTAGGTTCATCAAATCATCTAATACAAGAAGTCACGCACATGTATCAAAGAAACTTTAACGTTACTCAATATCTCACGAGCAAACCATAGTTCAGTCATTAATTATGATCGTTTTGCTTTTATGAATCTAAATAGAATACAAGAATATATGTATACCAGAATGATTGAAAGCAATGTAATACAGTATGAAAACTGTCTTAGTGTGTATGTTTGTTGAGTCGATTTTAAAATATGCCATTATATTTTTATGTAAACAGAATAAAAACTTTTTAATGGCTTAAAAAAAATTCAAATTTACTTAAATTATACGAAATGAAATAGAATAAGCGTCACACAGTTTCCTTGAATATATTTCCATATTTATAATATCTCTTCCAAAATAAATGATTATATTACACAATATTTTCAAAGTACACTTCGGACTTTTCTTAAAGCCGCAGATACTTTAGATGTTTGACAGATACTCGCTAAGTTTCATTAAATATTTATATGGAACAACCGTTCTTTTTTTAGTAAAAAATGTGTGTAGAGGTCACGTATAAAAACAAAGACACGTGCTAACTCAATGTAACTCTAGTAACACAACATAACATATAGCATAATATTTTTCTTGTAAAAATATTTCCGATTTTTTTATAAAATATATACCGAAAATTTCTCCTTGATATCTATACAATATAAACAATATTATATATTATTTAATATATTTTAAATAGCTCTATTTTAAATTATTATTTTACTCATCAAAATCATCGTGATTTATGAAACATTAAACTAAAATTTTATGAACTTTTAAAATAGTGACGAACAAAAATAATTATAAAATTTGTTAAGTTTATAATAGTGAAGGTAAATTATTGAGATAAATGTTTATCAGATCTCTTACAAAAAATATTCAAATTCTTTGCATTAAAATTATATAGTTTTGAACACCTTTTTTAATCGTTATTTGATAAACTGAAAAATAAAAATAATATTAACAGTTGTTTTATTATTTTCTTTTTTTACATACTTTTCTCAATTTATCAATCATAAAGTAAAGTCAACATACAATATAGCTAACTTCTTAGATAACAATATATTTAAAATATGATTGGTTGATAACAACTTTTGAATTAGTATTTCGAAAGTTATTAACATTTTCAAATATAGATTTGAAGAGGTCGTGGAAGAGCGCAGAAGAATAATACGTAATAATTAAAATAACATAACCCATACCTCACCTTCACTCTATATCTTAAAATAGTTACAATATCCAAAATAATGGGTCAATTGTTGTTATCCATCAGTAATTTTCTTAATTAGACTATTTATTATTATATAAATTAAAAATATATGTTTTCATTTAAACAAATAAAGTTAAAATGTTTATAAGGTATAAGGGATGACATAAAGAGAGAATTAATGACTTATATATCAGTCATTATTATCTTTTCATGTTTTTCTTGATATATAAATCAAGAAAATCATGAAACCTAAAAACAGCTTTCTTAATATAATTATTATTTTAAGAGAAATTGAGTGACTAGTTTTATGTGAATCAACCTGTATGTTATTTAAATTGAAATTAAATTTACCAGCTAGCCTTTCAAGTAGTTCTCGTTTTTTTTCTTCTTCTTCGGAAGCCTTTGTTGCTGATTTAACACCATCACTGGTTTTTTGTGATTTTTCAACAATTCCACATGCCCGTAGCACAAAAGATGGTACAGTCTCTTGTTTTTCTTGTTTAGGTATTTCCACTAAAGTCCAATACTGAGTCTCTAATCGTATAACTTCCTAAACATTACAAAGTGTATCGTAAATGTCATAGAAAGAATGATATTATATAGGAGAAATGGCTTACACATTACAAAATAGGTAGTTTGTGTTTAAAGCTTTTTACTAGTTTTATTACTAATTCAGCTGCACATAAAGGTAACGTGTTTGCTTGTGCTCTTACCTTTTTCCGGTTATTTTATGCCGTGAATGTTTCATACGATCGTTAGAAGCTTATTAAATGCCAAGGCACACATAGAGTTATACCCACTAAAAGTGTGTTGATAAATGCCAAGTGAAATTAAAATCTAATTCCATTTGTTTTAAAACATTTTAAATCTATAGTATTTGTGATTTAACTGATAGCATCTTTCTGCTTCGAATCGCTTCATAAAAAGGATTAAAATTTACAATGAAAATTTTTAAAATGACTTTTGTCATAATACGAATAATTTTTACGATAAATTACAAAAGTGAGTATAATTAAGATTCAATATTTCTGTCGAATGTCATTATACAATTTATTTATTGAAAGAAAGACTTTCAAACCATTATTTTAAAATATTAAAAATATTTATTAACTTATATTAGTTAAATAATAAACTTGTATTTTATCAGATTATAAAAATGATACAGTTATTTAAATTTTATGTGACAACTAAAATAAGATATAATTGATTACTAGTAAAAGAAAAAATGGCGTAAGGTAAATAAAATAAGGTTTCTCTTAATAAGAATATATAAAAAAATCATCTACCTTTATCATTGCTTTCAGTAAATTGTATCTTTGGAAAACATTTCTAGTTGACTTGCTTTCAGTATATTTTGTCATTAACGTAATGAGCGACTTTTTTGCCGTATCGTAAGATTCTTCTAATCTTATTCTAACAGCTCTCAATCTTTCATTTGTTTCTATGACTTCTTCTTTTGTTTGACCACCTAGAGAAAATAACGCTAGTTATTATAATTTTTATTCACTATGAGTACATCAAATATTCATATTCCATATCTGCTATACAATTCAAAATTAAATATTGTTTAAGAAGACACATACCTAGTGACTTTTTTTCTTGGGCAGATAAGAAATAATTAGTTAAAATGAGATAAATGAGATGGTGAACGTTTTTAGTTTTATTTTTTTTTTAACAATGGTTTTTAAATTTCTCGAGGGAAAGAATTAAAGTGCTAAATACGTGGCTGTACTTAAGAAAACAAATTACTAAAAACCATATTTATAATTAAATAAAAAGCTGAATATTGATTTATATTTCTTTCAAATTTACTGTTAAATTATTACGTATTAAATAATTACGTAGTTCAAAACAATATTATTTTTTAAGAAAAATGTTAATTGAAATTTATTTAGAACGTATAATTCTGATTAATAAATAGCTTTGAATAAAAATGAAAAAAAATTCAATATTTTATTCGAGTAAGGCTTGACAAATCATCATTTTTTTTAGATCATGTTAATATACGTTGAAAAGTTATGTATCTCGAATAATCAAATTAGATAAACTGAAGAATTTTATAAAATTGAATTAAAAACGAGAATGTATTCATTTTTTAAATTATTTGAATGAAATTATATGAATTGAAAAAATGTTTTTCAAATATTTTTTCGGATTATGTATAGTTAATTGTTAAAAATTAGCTCAACTTGTTTTCCAGTGCATTGTTGGCATTTAATAATTTATTATGAAATAAAAATGATTATTTAATGGTGTTGTTGTTATCGAAGTGGACATAATGCCCTTGTACTCAGGCCTGTTGGTCCATTGTGCGCATTTAATGATGTTAATAAAAAGTATTATTTATAATATTATGTACGAAAATTTTAATATAATTTATTATGTGAAACTTTGAGAAAACATTAAATTAGCGTACAAATAGTCAAAGAAATTCACAACGTCATATAAAATTTATTAATTTCAATTGTTTAATCATTCTTTGAATTTGCTTTTAATAACATACGTACATATATTTTATTCTAAATTGGCCTATATTATTATTTATTTAATATCTTACATTGGACTTAAAACTTCTTAAATATTTTTTTTCAAATTTTCAGTGTAGATGGTTCAATTAGATATAAGACAGGTGTTTTTGATTTGTAAACCAAATGATTCGATCAGTGAGAATTAAGAATTTTTCATGAAAGACACACACACACACACAAAAAATAAAACATCATTTGTTTTAACAATACCTTCTTAGCTTTGCAGCCAAGCTAAAATTTATTTAACAATATAATTGTTGTGATGGACAATTGATCATTAATCAGACAATCTAAAATTTTTAAGCCATATCTATGAACAACAAAAAAACTGTTACTATTAATACTAAAGTAATCATTATTTGAATAATTTATAGCAGTAATTTTTTCAAATTGTTGACATCTTTAATACTGTTACAATAATCATATTTTCTTAACCGCACTGTTAAGTTAAAGTTTTTGTATAGTTAATTCACTAAAAATGTGATTAACTCAAAAAATATTTCAAAGTTTACTTAAATTGTGTTTAATTAATAGTTTTATTCTTCGATTCGCTAACTCTGTTATCAGTAAATATTTGGCAGTTTTAATTTTGTTAAAATGAAATAATAAATTATAATTTAAAATATATATAATATAGTATTCAAGTCACTTACTATTTAAAAAAAATAATTTATAAAACAAATAGACATATGTTTTAAAATATATTGCATATTTCTTAAAACTACTTAATGATATATCTGTAAGGTTTTAGAAATGTAAATATTTCATCGAAGGAATCAAAAGCTAAATAATTAATTTCTGTAAGCGTTATTAAATTATTTTTAAAGAGAGAAAGACATTTTTTTCATGGTTGATGACATAATGCTACATTTTATTTATGTTATAGCATTAATTAGTTAGCTTATAAGTATATTAGTTTCAAAAAAAAAAAAAAAATGATATTTTATGATTTGAGCACAATATTATAGTATAAAAATTAAAAATAATTTTGTATGAATAAATTTTGTTTTAAGTACTTTAAATAATGTGAGTTTGTGCAAATTTGTTACAGGTGTACACTAAAGTAAAAAAACCCATTACAGCTATTCTTAAATTTATTACTTAAATTTAAATTTAAATTACTAAAATTTGTATTGACTATATTGTAAGCAATGAAAAGTTTATTTTATTTGTTTGTTTAAAATATTTAAAAACGATTGTTTTAAGATTTTACATTGGAAATAATAAAAATAATAATTGCTTAGCTTTTCTAATAAAGATTTAACCTATGAAGTTTTGCATCACTTAAAATTCGATATAATATACTAAATTCGAGGTTTGTTTATGGACATTATAATATTTGTCTAAATTATATACATTTAAAATATTACAAAATTATGAAATAAACATTGAAATGATTATTATTAGGCTCAATGAAATTCTATTGTACATGCACTATTATACTACTACATTTAAATTAATAACTTTTAATATTAACATGAATAAATATACATTTATTTGATAAAAAAATAATATATTTATGTATATTTAGGATCACTTATTTAAAAAACTACGTAAGTCGCAAAATCTTCAAAATTAAATATTGAAGTACAATATGTTTTTTATTGACAGACTCTTTGTTAGAAAATTAGAAAAATTCCTGTTTTATATAAATGATGCAAGTTCAGAGGTTTCGAACGCGTTCCCTCAAATTAAATAACATAATTCATTATAATTTTTGTTGTATTTTTTCGGTGTATTTCATCGAATTCTTTTGTTTAACTATACTAGTTTCCACAAAACACACCAATTGTTACTGTTATCTACTTATTTAATATTTTGGACTTGCGTCGATGTTCAAATAAATATTTTTATCATTTATTTCATTAAAATTTAAGTAATATGAACGTCTCTTTATATTAAAAAGAAAATTAATAGTGAAGAATTTCATAATCATAAAAGTAATTATTAGGTCGAAATTTAACTGACTAAAAAATTGTTTCAGTGGTTAAAATCAGGACAGTTAAATATCTATTATCATTTAAGTAGTATCAATATACAGCACTAGTGAAATGTTTACTAGTGTTCTTAGATAGACTAGTAGATTTTTTTTATAACGCTCGTTCTAAAATATAACAAACAATTCTAATCTTAGGTATATGTACAACTAAAATAGTTTTTGAAAATGATTGTTTTTAATTTTAGAACGTTATTAAATTTATAGATGGAACTAAATTAAATAATTCTTACCTACATTTTTACTACTTATGAACTAAAAAGAAGTTATACCGACTTAAATACATTTTTATATCATACGATTAAATACAATATTGCAATCATTTTTACTTAATCCAACCTAAATAATTCTGTATAGGTTAAGCTAAATTTTTTTATTTAAAATACAATAGATCGGTAAAAAAAACGTCTTCATTAGTGTTCTTATGATTTTAGTACAGATAACATGATAGATTTATTAAACTTTAACATTTTGCTGACTGCGAAAAAACATATGTCATTACTTGGAAAATAAATTAGAAAAGGTTATAAACTTTTAAAAAATCAGCAATGTTACATAAATTCAACTCAACTTAAAGAAATCGTACCAATGATAAAATCATTAAAAAAACTTTAGAGTTAAATTTCTTCATTATAAATTTCAAAATGAAGAAAAAATGATACTTGAAGATAATGCATATTTAAAAAGTAAAAATAGTTTTAAATTAGGGATAATTAAACAATACTATAGTGTTAATTGTATTTTAATCAGTGAAGTTAGCATTTTTATGGTTTTATTTAAAACTAACATTTTCTATTGTTATTAATAAATTCACCATATTTATATTAAACTATATTATTAATTTATTATTATAATATTACATTACAACTGAAAATAATTCTTAAATTATTTTCAATTATTATTTTTATTTATTTTAGATATTTTATCAGTGTTGATTCCAAAATGATTTTTGCTCTGTATACTTTTTCAAGAGTATGAATAAAACAAAAACAAAATTTAATTTCTATTTAATTTAAGTGTTTTATACACTTAATAGACCATACATTAATAATTGCATGTTAATATTACATTTTTAATTGTAGTTATAAATAAAAATATTTTATAACACTTTATAACTCTGTTTTTATAAAACACATTTTTATATTTATAGATGTCTAAAATAATATTTGTGTTAATAATTCTGCTTCTTGGTACCATAAAAAATAAATAGCACATAAAATTATATCAAATGCAAATAATTTTTATTGTTGATTTAAGAGGCTTTGTGACAAAATTTATAAACTGTCAATAACTACAGAAAATATAATAAAAGTTAAAAAAAAGCCTTTTCTATTTTGGTTGTTAGAGTTAAAAAAATCTTTCAAATGACTATGAGTTTTAGTAAATAAAAAATCCTTCTCAACGACAAAAAAAAAATTGTAAGATTTATCACATCTTAATTTTTTGATAAACAATTAAAGTAAACAAGATGTTTTATTAAACAACTCACCATGAATGTAATATTTATTTATACTAAAGAGAAGAATAAAAATAATTAAATAATATATGATAAAGAATTATTTTAAAATTATTGTAATCCGAAAATTTTTCCATTTTCATTTAATTCTTTTTCTTTTTCCTCACCTTAATCCTAACTACTTGGGGTCGGCCAAACCATTTTCATTTAATTAAATTTTATAATTATTTTTAAATTTTAACTCATGATTATTTTACATTATAAAAATATATAATTTCTATATTTTTAGTAAAATTAAAAATCCATTTTGTATTTATTAATTGCAGCATTTTATGATAATTGAATTTCCTTTAAGACACAATGCTGTAAAAAGTTACTTATTACAGCATAGTAATTTTTTTATAAGTTTAGTATTTATTTAAAATAAATACTTCAATTACTTTTGATCATATTTTTTTATAACTAAATAATAATATGTGTAGAATTGTCAATTTATCTTAACCCATTTAATTATTACAAAAATACATAATATAACAAAAAAAAACCCAGCACAGGGGGTTCGCGGCACAGTGGTGACGTGGCATAGTTGGATCAAGTATAATGATATCTGACAGTGATTAAAATCACTATCATAAGAAACGCTTCGATGCAAATCTGTAGATAGTGTTTAATTTTAAGAGATTGGTAGATTATTTCAAAAGCGATCATAACTCTTATTCCCTTAATTTTATTCCGATTTATAATTATAATATATGAATACATAATAATTATAGTAATTAAATTTAGTATGAAATTGATATTCAATAATATAATATTGTAATTTTTACGGAGATATTATAAAAATAAAAAGAAGTTGTATGTTCATATACTTTTAACGCGTATAATAATTTAAAGAGATTTATGCAATACTTTTTAATAAAAAATGTTTGTTTCTTATGAATAAACACACTAGACTACAAGGAACTTTCATCAGAACCAAAATATTCTTTTCTAAATCAACTTTTCCGATGTTTTCTAATGTGCAATAAAACTTTTTCTATTACTTCTAAGTTTTAATATTATTACTTATTATTAAAAAATGAGTATTTTTATATAAAAAAAAAATAATTAACAACAAAAAAATTTGTTTTAAATTAATACTGATTTTGATTATTAATATGTTAAAAATAAGGAAAATGACATATTTAACCAATTTTTTAATCGTTTAAAGTTAATTTTTGTGAATGTTTATAATGAAAAAAAAATTTATTTATTTTACCATAACTTTTTGCTCAATTGGCAACTTTGAAATTGACATCATTAAATAGAAAATTTTATGTGAATTAAAAAAATTGTATCGTTAATATTAATATGCAGTTAGGAAATTTTATAAATACTATTTATAGTAAATTTATCAGAATAGCTCAATATTTTTTTGCTTTTTTACCGTAATAGATAACTTAAATAGAAGTAAAAGTAATAATTTCCTAATAACTTTTGGTGTTTAAAAAGATTCTGCAATTGAAATGATCAGAACTTAATTAATTTTAATTACTTTTACTATAACTAAATGTACCAATCAAAACAAAGTTGTTAGAAAGATTTACTCAATTGAGCATATAATAACATTTGATTATAATTGTAAAAATTCATTGTTAATTCAGAAAAAACTAACAATCATTTTTTTTAAAAATGATTTATATAGCACCATGTTACCAACAAATTTGCAATATTATAGTCTAGTAGTAGCACACACAAAAAGAGTAAAAACATTATTAAATTACAAAGTAAAATGATTTAATTTTGTATTTAAAACTTATTATATCAATAATATGTTAATAAATATTTTGAAAACATTAAAAATGAATGCTTTTAATTGTCTGTATGGAGAACATGGGATAAGTAACTGTTTAATTGATAAATTAGAATTTTTTTTTCAATTTTTAAGGGTAGTATCTTCAATTAATTGTAACCATTTGACGTATCGTTGAAAAATGTAGGTCAAGTTAGAGCAGAGAAAATAAATGATAGTCACAAAAAAATACCTTCTCAGCTTTGCATCGAAGCTAAAACCTAAAATATAGTAAAATAATTTTAATATGATTAAAAAATTTCTTCTCGCGAGTGGCGACTACAGTGATGGGATCCTTAATCTTAATTAAAGTTATTGAATCTAAATGAGATAAAAATCAGAGCAATTGAAAATTTATAGTTTAAAGTTCTATTTTCTATACGCAATTTTATAGGTTCAAACCCCCCCTGTATAAAGAAAAATGGTCCGATTAATAAAAAAAGTATGTCGAATAAAAGAGGTATATATAAAGTATTTATTATTAAAAAATAAAATTGATTTTTTAAAAAGTTATAACATCATAATGTTAAATAATATAAAATATAATATCAAGAATTTTTTCTAAAAAATAGCATATTTTTGCATACGGTAGTCATTTTCACCATGAAGCAAATCCAGAGGTCAATTTTTTTTTTCAAATTAAAGTATATTACATTAGCTTTAATTTAAGATATATATAAAAGTGTCAGTCTTTCCGCAACATTTTCAAAAGTTAAGTTGAAAAAGTTAATTTTTTGTAAAAAAGTTGCCATTTTGATACCCTTCCTGTGGCTTGTAAAAGGTTAAATGTAAAATATATAAAATGATAGTTAAATACCTAAGGTATCTATAAAAAAAAAATTATATTGATTCGGTCATTTTTAAAAAAGTTATGGCAATTTTAAGTAAAAAAAATTGAAAATATTCGAAAATTAGCGATTTTTGTAATTTGTAATTTTTTGGAGGATTTTCCCAGTTTACGGGAACGAGGGATTTTTTTTCATCAAAATCGGTTCAGCGAGAGCTTAGATTGAACGTTCACAGACACAAAAAAAAAATAATAAAAAATAAAACACATCATAGTAAAATTAATACCTTCTCAGCTTCGCATCGAAGCTAAAATAATTGGTATATTTTTTAATTTCTTTTTAGCAATCCCTTATAACTTATAGTATTGTAAACTTTGTTTTTTGTTATAGGAAATATATATATATATATATATATATATATTTAAGTATTTTATAAAGTGTAAGAAGATTCGGAAGTTCTGACATTTAGTAAATGTACACATGCATATCGCATGTGTAGCTATTTTTATCTTTAGAAATTTGTCGAGAAATTAACAATTTTTTTTTAATATTTGATATAAAATAATATAAATGCATCAACGTTACTCACTAGCAGTGCCTTCATCTTTGACATCTTGAACTATACGCCTTACACTTTGTGTAAATTTTCCCACGATATTAGATCCAGCTAAAACAGAATTTTATAACATATATAAGTTTATGCAATACAAATTACAAATGGTAACAAATAAATGAAAATCACTACCAACAAAAACAAATTTATCTAATTTTGTAAGAGATAAAATTCTAATAAATTCATCACAAATTTATTTTAAATGTTACAGTACAAGATGTGGTTAATACTTCTCATAAAATGTTAGAAATAAAATTGTATCTTAGCTTCTATTTAAGTATAATAGATCTATAAAATACAAAAAGTGATATAATATTTTTTCTGCTTTAGTAATTATGAAAGTTTGGAATTGGGAACCAATCATAAAGTTCAGTTAAGCCAATAAGTATTTAGGATATACTAACCCCAGGAGTAAAGAAACTACACTAAGTATATTTTATAATCTCACGGTCCATTAAAGTTTGAAGCTCACATCGTAGGCTCGATATATTATTTTTAAACTTAAGTGATACAAGACATCTGGTATATGCGATTAAGAATAAATTGTATTGGTTTAAAACATGGTGTCTTGAATCACATTTATTTTATTATAATTCAATATTGAATTTAATTATCTAAGTTAATTTATGTAATAAATACAATAAAATATTAAATTACATTATGTCAATTTAATTTTTACAAAGTTCATTGAATTTAATGGTACTTGCTTAAAGTGACTAAAGACTGCCATTTTTATTAGTCACACGTTAAATTATCAATAAAACACTAAAATTTGTTTTGAGTTTCCCTAATTTACACTTTTTGCTCTATAAGTACACATTATTAAATTTGTACCTGTGTTATAGATATATAGTTAAAGTAACGAATATTAGAGGAAAATATCAAATTATTATAAAAGACCTAAAATTATGCTAAACATTGGTATCGAAGCACTACAAAATGAAAAGTGAGAAAACTGCAATGAGATTTCTATTAAATAAGAATAAAAAAATAAACAGATAATGAGAGCAATATATGTACACAAAATGTTCTTTCCATAATATAATAATATTGCTGAAAGGCTAGGAAGGCGCCGATCAGGCATCATGCTTATGCGAATTGCATGACGCATGATATACCCGGAAGCTAATATTTTAGACCCTTATTCCCTTTTCCTCCTTTGCTCAAATACATGAGAGAGTTAATGATTTAAAGTTATAAAGAAGAACAATTGTATTATTTTAATTCATTTTTTATTATTTAAAGGTCATAAGAACACGCAATATCATAATGAAAACTATATTCACCTGTCATGAATGTCTATACTCACTATCAATACTATAAGGTTTTAAATGACCTTCGTTGTGATTTTAAAATTAATTTGTCACTCTCCCCTTTAATTTTTACTGACGCATTAACAAAAGAATTAAATTTATTTATTTAATTCATTAGATTAAACTAGATAAAGAAGTAAAAAGATCCATGTTGATATTTTAGATATGAAAACCTTAAATATTTTTCTAAAAAATAAAAAAAAGTATGAGTTATATTTAAAATATAATGGGTGTAATATGAAAGTGTATAATAACATCTAAACACTATAATTGCAATTACAACTGTTCATTGTTAAATAGATATAAATCTACTAATAACAATAAAATTTTAACTAACTGTTAACGTTTTAGTAAAACAAAATAAGTGTCTTTTTCTTTAAATGACTTCAATTTTTTAGTTATTGAAAAAATATAACTGAATATACGAAGAAAAAAAATATTATTTTAAAAACTTGGGTTGATTTGTTATTTAAATAATAAATATGGATGTAATTTGAAGTCCCTGAATAAGTGTCCTATGTAAATAATGTTGGTATTATTTTAAAAGGAAAAGAAGACCACCTGTATTTTAATGTTCTTCACAAATTTATAATGCACCCATTCATAAAATGTCTGTTGCCACTTTTTCTCAGCTCTCACTGGACCGATTTCTTTCAAAAATACGTCAAAAGATCACAAATTGTATCTAATTGGAGACATTATCCTTAAAAATTGAAAAAAATTCCCTCGTTCCCCGCAAATGGGGGAAATATCCAAAAAAATTACAAATTTAAAAATCGCTAATTTTCGAAATTTTTTCACTTTTTTTTCTTAAAACTTCCATAACTTTTTGAAAAATCAACAAATCAACATAATTTTTTTTTATACTAAAACCTTAGATATTTACCTTTCATTTGATATCATTTTTTTGAAAATCTATCACTTAACCTGCTCATTGGGGGGGATTTAAAATGGCAACTTTTTTACAAAAATTAATTTTTTCAACTTAATTTTTGAAAATGTTCCGGAAAGACTGCGTCCTTTAAACATATATCAAATTAAAGCTTATTTTATGTACTACAAAATGAAAAAAAAAAATTTGTCCCGACACTTTTTTTTCTACATTTAAACGGCTGCCGTAGTTAAAAAAACACTATTTTTGTGTTAAAATTTTCGATTTTCGATTTTAAATTTTCAACTTAAAAATGCTATAACTTTTTGAAAAATGTATATATCAGCACAAATTTTTTTTTTCTAAATACATTATAAGTACATCTTTCATTTGACATACTTTTTATTAAAATTGGACAATTTCCCCTTATATAGGGGGCGTTCAAAACTTAAAATATTGTAAAAAACATAGATCTTTTTCAACTGAACTTTTGAAAATGTTCCGGAAATACTGCGTCCTTTAAACATATATCAAATCAAAGGTTATGTTATATACTATCAAATGAAAAAAAAAAATTTGTCCCGACATCTTATCTTCTATGTGCAAATGGCTGTCGAAAATTTAAAAAAAAATGTAATGTTTGCGATAAAAATTACATTTTATCGGGATGTTTTTTGTACTTAAAACTGCCATAACTTTTTCAAAAATGAACAAATAAAAATAATATTTTTTTGTATTGAAACCTTAGATATTTCCCTTTCATTTGATATAATTTTTTTTGAAAATCTAACACTTATTCTGCTCACTGGGAGGATTTAAAATAGTAACTTTTTTACAAAAAATAACTTTTTCAACTTAATTTTTGAAAATGTTCCGGAAATACTGCGTCCTTTAAACATATATAAAATTAAAGCTTATTTTATGTACTACAAAATGAAAAAAAAAAATTTGTCCCGACGATCTATCTTCTATACGCAAATGGCTACCATATTGAAAAATATACTATTTTTGTATGATAATTATGGGTTTTGTATTTTATTTTAATAGAAGTTGATGTTGCTTTTGCAATTATCCATCAATTTTTTTAAATTAAACACTATCTACAGATTTGCATCGAAGCGTTTCTTATGATAGTGATTTTAATCACTGTCAGATTAAATCTATACTGGACCCTACTATGCAATGTCTCCACTATGCCGCGACCCCACTGTGCTACCGTTTTTTTTTTTATTGAAATCATAGATGTTTTCCTTTCATTTGATATCATTTTTTTGAAAATATGACTCTAAACCAACCACAGGGGGGATTCATAAAAGCAATTTTCACACACAAGTAAAGCTTTTTCAATTAAATTTTTGAAAATATTCCGGAATATTGACACTTTTATTTAGTTATAAAATGAAGCTTATATTACATACTTTACTATGAAAAAACAAAATTCGCAATACAGATTTTCTTCTTGTTGAAAATGACTACTGTATTCAAAAATATGCTATTTTTATGTTAAAATTCTAGGTTTTGTATTTTATTTTATTTAACAATATTTTACAAGGAGAATACACTGACTTTCATGAATATTATATAATTTAATTGACATATAATAAATTTCCCTCGTTCCCCGTAAATAGGGATAATCTCCAAAAAACTTAAAAATTTCTGATTGTTGACATTTTTTCAATTTTTTTTTACTTAAAACTACCATAACTTTTTTTAAAATGACCTAATCAATACAATTTTTTTTTTATTAAGATACATAAGGTGCGTACCTATTATTTTGTACATTTTTTTTTATAAATCTGACATTTTACCTGCCCACAAGGAGGGATTAAAAATGACAACTTTTCTATAAAAAATTTACTTTTTCTACTTAACTTTTGAAAGTGTTTCGGAAATACTGACACTTTTATATATATATCTTAAATTAAAGCTAATGTAATATACATTATAATGCAAAAAAAAAATGTTGAACTTCATTTTGTCTTCATGGTGAAAATGGCTAACATATGCTATTTTTGTGTTCAAATTTTCGATTTTATATTTTATTTTATTTTAAAATACCTAACAAAAGTTTTTGAGTTAGAAAAAAATTTTTAAATCATTTGATTTTTATCTCACTTAGATTCAATAACTTTAATAAATATCAAGTACCCCATCACTATAGTAAACCCTCGTTTGAAAAAAATGTCTTATTCATATTAAAGTTTATTTATTATGTGAGTTTTTTTTATGGCTCTCATTCATTTTCTCAACTCTCACTAACCAACTTTTTTTAACGATACATTAAATGATTACAATCATTATGTAGTTAAAATATTACCCTCAAAAATAGAAAAAAATTCCACTTTAACAATTAAAAAGTTACTTAGTCCATATTCTGTATATAGATAAATAAAATCATTCATTTTTAATGTTTTTAAAGTATTTATTGTTGAATTAGATTTGATATAATAATAGATTTCAACTACAAAATTAAATAATTTTACTTTGTAATATATTAATTTTTTAAATTCATATGTATGTTACTAACAGTCTATAATATACCAAATTTTTTAATAACATGTTGCTATATAAATCATAATCCTAAAAAAAAAAAAAAAAAGGTAGCACAGAGGGGTCGAGGCACAGTGTGGACGAGGCATAGATGGGACAAGTATAGATGATATCTGACAGTGATTAAAATCACTATCATAAGAAACGCTTCGATGCAAATCTGTAGATAGTGTTTCATTTAGAGAAATTGGTGGATTATTCCAAAAGCAACATCAACTCTTATTTCTTTAATTATATCCTGATTAGTAGTTCTTTGATATAAAAATTTTTAAAAAGTTTTTAAATTCAGTATGAAATTATGAGGTCAGCCATGATGTATGGTTCATAGTGTTGGGCGGTTGATAAGAAAGTAGAGCAGAGAATAAGTGTAGCAGAGATGAGAATGCTTAGTTGGATGAGTGGAGTGACTAGAGAAGATAGGATAAGGAACGAGCATATAAGAGGAAGTATAGGTGTTGCGTCAATCGTGGATAAGATGACAGAAAATAGACTTAGATTGTTTAGTCATGTTATGAGGAGAAAAGAATCGGAAGCTGTAAGAACAGTTATAGTAATGAATGTTGAAGGAAAAAGAGTTAGAGGAAGACCAAAAAAAGAGATTGAGGGATGTTATTGAATGCGACATGGGGACAGCTAATGTGAGCATAGAAGATGTGGGAGATCGTGTCAAGTGGAAGCTTAGGATAAGGTTGGCCGACACAAGTAGTTGGGATTAAAGCAAAGAAAAAGAAAAAGATTACCAGAAATTCCGGTGGCAATTGACATAATATGATTGTTGTTTGGGAATGTACAATTTAGCGTTTAGTTGAGTTTAAACAATATAGCGTCAAATCAATTACCTACTCTATCGCTTGTATATTAATATACACTACACTTTAATGATACAATAAATAAATAAACTCACACATACACACATATGCATTTATAACATTGTGACTAATGTAAGTATAACATGATAAGAAGTAACCGTAAAATGAAAAAAAATGGAATATAAATTTTAGTACTTATATTAAATGTAATGTAACTCGAAAAATATTTGTTTAAATGAAAAAATATAAGATAATTTTTTTGTTTATAATTGTCTTTTAAACAACTTTTGTACGAAACTTTTTTTTGTAAGTTAAATATTTTTTGAGAAAATTAAAAAAGCTCATATTTTTGAACTTTTGCGAGGCTGTAAAAAAAAAGCTCAATTCCAATCTTGAGGACTATTAGTATGTCATTATACATATTTTAATTCAACTTTTAAAAACAAACAGTTTTTATTGAAAATTATTGTATCAAGCCCTTTAAATTTTTATACACGTAAAAGTAAAGCAAAATATAACTTCTTTATTATTTTTATAATTTCTCCGTTTAAATTACAATATTAAATATCAATTTCATACTAAATTTAATAATTATAATTAGTATATATTCATATATTATATTTTAAAATCAAAGAACTACTAATCATGATATAATTAAAGAAATAAGAGTTGATGTTGCTTTTGGAATAATCCACCAATTGCCTAATTAAAACAAAAAAAAAAAAAGTTTGTTGGGAATTTTTTCTGCTATTCTGCAAAATTACTCCTTCGTTGACTAGAATGAATCATTAAATAGAAAATTTTATGAGAATTAAAACAATGTTATTTTTAAGATTAATATGCAGTCAGAAAGTTTTATAATTATTATTTATTGTAAATTTATCAGAAAAACTCATTATTTTTTGCATTTTTATCGTAATAGAACACTTAAATAGAAATCATAGTAATCATTTCTAAGTAATTTTTGATATTTAAAAAGATTCTACTATTGAAATATCCAGAACTGAATTAATTTTAATGATTTACTTTAACTAAAAAAAAAAAAGTTAATATTTTGAATCCCTCTTGTGGGCAGGTAAAGGGTTAGATTTATAAAAAAAACCAAATGATAGATAAAGACATGCATCTAAATAAAAAAAAATATACTGATTTGGTCATTTTTGATAAAGTTATAACAATTAACAAAGTTATAAGTTTTATACACTGTACTAAAAAGAAACTTTCATCAGAAACAAAAATATAATATTCTAAATCAACATTTCGCGATGTTTTCAAATGTGCAATTAGACAATTTCTATCACTTTTAAGTCTTAATATTATTAAAAAATAGTATTTACATATAAAAAAAAAATAATTAAGAACAAAAAAAATTGTTTTAAATTAATGCTGATTTTGATCATTAATATGTTAAAAATAAGGAAAATGACATATTTAACCTATTTTTTTAATCGTTTAAAGTAGATTGTTGTAAATGTTTATAATAAAAAAAAATAATTTATTTTACCAAAACTTTNAAAAAAAAAAATTTATTTTACCATAACTTTTAGCTCAATTGGTAAGTTTGACATTGACATCATTAAATAGAAAATTTTATGACAATTAAAAAAATTGTATCGTTAAGATCAATATGCAGTCAGAAAGTTTTGCAATTACTATTTATAGTAAATTTATCAGAGAAACAAATATTTTTTTTGTATTTATATGGTAATAGATAACTTAAATAGAAGTAATAGTAATAATTTCCTAGTAACTTANAGAAGTAATAGTAATAATTTCCTAGGAACTTTTGTTGTTTGTTGAAAAGATTCTACAATTGAAATATTGAGAACTTAATTAATTTTAATGATTTACTTTAACTAAATGTACCAATCAAAACAAGGTTGTTAAAAAAATTTACTCAATTGAGTGTATTATAAAATTTGATTATATTTGTAAAAATCAATTGTTAATTCAGGAGAAAAAACAATCATTTTTTTTAGAAATGATTTATATAGCAACATGTTACAAAAAAAAATTGTAATATTATAGTCTAGTAGTAGCACACACAAATAGAGTAAAAAAATTATTAAATTACAAAGTAAAATGATTTAATTTTGTAGTTGAAACCTATCATATCAAACTTCATTCGTTAATAAATATTTTGAAAACATTAGAAATTAATGATTTTAATTGTCTTTATGGAGAACATGGAATAACTAACTGTTTAATTGATAAATTGAAATTTTTTTTCAATTTTTGAGGATAATATCTTCAACTAGATACGAATTGTAGTAATTTGACGTATTGTTGAAAAAAGTAGGTCAAGTTAGAGCAGAGAAAATAAATGATAGTCACAAAAAAATATCTTCTCGGCTTTGCATCGAAGCGAAAACTTAAAATATAGTAAAATAATTTTAATACGAATAAGAAATTTCTTCTTGCAAGGGGCGACTAAAGTGATGGGATCCTTGATCTTTATTGAAGTTATTGAATCTAAATGTGATAAAAATCAAACGAGTTAAAATTTATACTAACTTAAAAAGAATTAAGAAAAAATGCAAACAATTTACACGCGGGTTGGAACTTCGTACCCCAAGCGTGTAAAACATAAGTTTTACCATCTGGGCAACCGTACGTCGCTACCATTCTTTGAAAAAATTGGCTATTTAAGCTAGTTTAAATTTCAAAGTTATTATTCTCGACTTAAAAGAAGCAAACAAATTTAAGTAAGTTTCACTTTCTATGATATATTAATTTTAATTTATATAATATTTATGAAAATCTGTACTCCCCTTGTCAGGTATTTTAAAATAAAATAAAATACAAAACCCAGAATTTTAACACAAAAATAGAAAATTTTTGAATACGGTAGTAATTTTTACCATGAAGATAAATCCATAGGTCAAATTTTTTTTTTTCAAATTAAAGTATATTACATTAGCTTTAATTTAAGATATATATAAAGGTGTCAGTCTTTCCGGAACATTTTCAATAGTTATGTTGAAAAAGTTAATTTTTTGTGAAAAAGTTGTCATTTTGAATCCCCATCTGTGGGCAGGGAAAGGATCAAATTTGTAAAAAAAAATATATAAAATAATAGGCAAATATCTAAGGTATCTATAAAAAAAAAATTATATTGATTCGGTCATTTTTAAAAAAGTTAGGGCAATTTTAAGTAAAAAAAATTGAAAAAATTTCGGAAATTAACGATTTTTAAATTTGTAATTTTTTGGGGGATTTCCATCCGTTTACGGGGAACGAGAGATTTTTTTTTCAATTTTTGAGGGTAATGTCTTCAACTAGATACGAATTGTGATCTTTTGACATATTTTTCATCAAAATCGGTTCAGTGAGAGCTGATCATAGTAAAATTAATACCTTCTCAGCTTCGCATCGAAGCTAAAATGTTTATCATTTTCATCTGAATTTAACAAAAAAATTTACAATTATATTCAAACTTTATAATACACTCAATTAAGTAGATTTTTTTAACAAAACATTTAACTAAATCATTAAAATTAATTATGATCTGAATATTTCAATTGTAGAATATTTTTGAACACCAAAAATTATTTAGAAATGAGTACTCTGATTTCTATTTAAGTGATCTATTACAATAAAAATGCAAAAAAAATATTGAGTTCTTTGTCAAGCCCTTCAATTTTTATACACGTTTTTTATAAAAGTAATAACTACTTTATCATATTTTATAAATTATCCAAAAAAATTGCAATAATAAATTATTAAATATTAATTTCATACTTCGTTGAATTGCTTTAATAGATATTTATTCATAAATTATACTTATAAATCAACTACTAATTAGGAATAATGAAATAGGAGTCAATTTTGTTTTTAGAATAATCAACCAATTTCTTAATATTAAAGACTATCTACAGATTTGCATCGAAGCTCATTTTACGATAGTTAAAAAGACACTATCAGATATCATCTATACTGGACCAAACTATACCACGTCCCCATTGTGCCGTGACCCCATTGTACTGTTTTTTTTTGTCTCTCTCCACTTTTTTTTTAATTATACATTTATAACATCAATTAGGATCTGAAAAATATTTTATAATTAATGTAAAATCATAATTAAATATATTTTGTTAGGCTAATATATATGTTTTTGAATTTTTTGTTTTTTTATTACACTTTAAACAGTCGATTACATATAGAATCTATATTATAGATCATAAAAAGAAAAAAACTTTATAAATATTTTTATGTACTCAAAATATTGCTCTTCACTTATTTATTTGTATTTTCAAGAAACCCAGCACAGTGAGGTCGTAGCATAGGTGGGTCTAGTATAAATGATATCTGAGAGTGATTAAAATCACTATCATAAAAAACGCTTCGATGCAAATCTGTAGATAGTGTTTAATTTAAAAAAAAAAAATTTGTTAAAATAGCATATTTTTGAATACGGTAGCTATTTGAGCATAGAAGATAGGTCGTCGGGACAAATTTTTTTTTTTCATTTTGTAGTACATAAAATAAGCTTTAATTTGATATATGTTTAAAGGACGCAGTCTTTCCGGAACATTTTCAAAAATTAAGTTGAAAAAATTAATTTTTGTAAAAAAGTTGCCATTTTAAATCCCCCCCAATGAGCAGGTTAAGTGATAGATTTTCAAAAAAATGATATCAAATGAAAGGTAAATATCTAAGGTTTTAGTATAAAAAAAAATTATGTTGATTTGTTGATTTTTCAAAAAGTTATGGAAGTTTTAAGAAAAAAAAGTGAAAAAATTTCGAAAATTAGCGATTTTTAAATTTGTAATTTTATTGGATATTTCCCCCATTTTCGGGGAACGAGGGAATTTTTTTCAATTTTTAAGGGTAATGTCTCCCACTAGATACAATTTGTGATCTTTTGACGTATTTTTGAAAGAAATCGGTCCAGTGAGAGCTGAGAAAAAGTGGCAACAGACATAAAAAAAAAAAAA